>NC_072802.1:14661379-14964409 GCF_028583425.1 Eublepharis macularius
GTCCCTGGTTGGGACGGGTCGGGGTGGATCTGTCGTTTGGGCCCTTTTACGACAGATCCATTTCGTTTCCCGACTGGGGGCTTTCTGGATTCCCCTCTACATTTGGGGTCGAGGGGTCATATTCCATAAGTTCTTCTGCCTCCAACCCCCTGTCTGGGGCAGGTCGCTGGGAGGTACCGCGGCCCCTACCCGATCTGGGAGCTGGTGTTGGGCGTTGCAACGTGGGGAATGGAGCAGGGGTTGGACGCCGTAGTTGGAGCGGAGGTCTTTGCACAGACCGATATGGGCATTGTGCCGCAAAGTGGCCGGCTTGCCCGCATTGCAAACACAAACCCTGTTGCCATCTAGCATCCCTTGCTCCGCGGGTAGCGTATCCAGCGCCTCGTCCTCCCTTCTGCAAAGTTAAGGAGCGTCTTTGTCCCGTCTGTTGTTGTTGTTCAACTAAACGGACTTCCAATATGCGATTTTCAACTTCACATGTGAGTTGAATCCATCCCAACAGAGTAGGAGGATTATCTTGCATGAGAGCTCTATCCAGAAGTCTCGGGTTCAGCCCTTGTTTGAACAATATTATTTTAGTGGATTCCTCACATCTAGGGCATTTAGCGGCTAGCTGTCGGAATTTCGTAACATAGTCTCTTGCCGACATGCTGCCTTGCCTAATAGCTTGCAATTCTGTTCGGGCTCTGGTTTCTTCTAAGGGGTCTTCATATTGTGCCCGGATAGCATCCACCAACCCTTGTAAGGTATTGAGTTCTGGGGCCCCAATATTGTACAGTCCTACATACCAGTCTGCCGCTTTGCCTTGTAATCGTGAACCGAGATGTTCAATCTGGCTGGCCTCACTTCCAAAAAGATGTCCCCATCGGTTGAAGAACTGTACTACTTGTACAGGAAAAATCCCAGTTTCGAGGGATCTCCGTCAAAAGTAGCTTCCAGTTTCACCCAGCCCATTGGAAGGTCTTGCCTTGGGGCTGGTGGTGGTATCACCGGCTGAGCTGGCGGCAGCAGTATCGGTTGGGCTGGCGGCGGCAGCACCGGTTGTGCTGGCGGCGGTATCACCGGTTGGGCTGGCGGCGGCAGCACCGGTTGTGCTGGCTGTAATGGTTGGGCTGGAGGTGGCCGAACAGTTTGGGCCATGATTGGTCGCTGCGGTGCGGGTCGGTGGGGTCGAAGTGGCATAGGCCGTACTGGTTGATCGGGAGGTGGTAATACCGGTTGAAGTGGAGGTAATCTTACCGGCTGCTGTAGTGGTATTAGCTGCGGTCGAAGCGGGAGGGGCCGCTGCGGCGAGGGCCTGATGGGTGCTGGGCCGTGCGGGCTTGCCCCTCCCGGCATCGTCGATCTGGGACCTGGAGGTTGTTCTCGTGGTACAACCTGCAATGGTTGTACCTCCCCTGGGATTTGTTGTATGGGGATGATTGCTGGAGTTTGATGTGGCGTTCCCTCCCTTGGGGGAGCCGGAGGCTCTTCTAACTGGTCCGGCTGGACCGTTATTGGGGAAGTTGGAGGGGGTATCACCGGCGACTCTGTTGGGCGGGTTGGCTCCTCTCCACTCCCTCCTGGAACCTCCACTGGAGTATCCCCAGAATGCGGACCCTCGTCCGGTCTAGGGGTTTCCGTTGGAGTCTCTCCCATCTCTCCAGGGCAGGGTTCCCCCTCTTCTTCCGATTCAGAAGGGTCGTCAGGGCACTGGCTAGTGGTGCGGGATCCCTCTTCATCTTCCTTCCCTGGGTTATTTGAGGGCGGCGGCTGCAACGGGGCAGGTTCCCTCAGATTGGAAATAACGCTTTGTAGTGTGGCTATTTGTATAGCCATCTCTTCTGGTGATGGTCTCTCTCCCGCCACCATCAATGAGAGTAGATGTATGGCATGAGCTAGGCTTTCTTCCATATCGACCAACCTAGCTTCCAGCACTTGAATTCTACTGAGACCCGTTTGGTCCGTCGTGGAGCCCCCTGCGACTTCTGCCAACGGGGAAATCGGTCCCCAGGGAGGAGGGTCTCCCTGATGGTCTTGCGATCTCGCTGCTAGAATTCCTTTGGCTAGTCCCGTAACTGCCGAAATGCCGGAATCCACAGCAAGGGTGCGATTTTGCATCTGCACCCAACTTTGTTCGGAAACCTCTGGTTGCTCCGACCACGGAGTGAGTTCCGAATAATCCCAACTTAGGATGCCGCGGCGGGACGTGTCCCATTCTGTTTGCTCGGGCGTCCTGTTCCAAAACAGCCATGGTTGGCTATTATCCAATTCGGGGACTGTTTCTAGGCTTCGACGCCCGTCCATGGGTAATTGCTGGTGCACCCCACTGGCCCTGCGCTCTCTCGTTTCTCGGGGTCTGGGTCCCCACTCCGAAGGTGTGGGTAACGAGAACAAGGGGATGGTGGTGGCCATTGGCTTTTCATCCCCACTGCCGAGATTGATGAGAGGCGGGGTAGTTGTTGAAGCTCCGTTCCCTGCTGGCGCAGGTGCTCGAAGTTCTTGGGGTTGCACTTGTTGATTGCCGGGAGACGCATACGGATCAAACAAAGGATCCCTGTCTGGGACTGCTTTGGATTCCGCTGGGCCCGACTGAGACATGATTGGTAACAAAAATGTCAGACTGTGGCTAAATAATGTCCTTCCTACAGGTTCTCCTCTACAAGCAAACAAGAGTCCATTGTTTGAATAAGGAAACTTTACTGCAGAAATGACCCATTATAGTCCACTGTCCTGAATAGGAGATTCAGGATGGTACAAGAGCATTGTTACCAATGAAGGGCAAAGCATGAGGTACAAAGTAACAGTTCCCAGCTGAACCAGCCTCCCCCCACAGTTCTCAAAACAACATCTTTCAGACTTGGGAAGCTGGACTCTCTCAAGGCCAATCTTGGGTGGAACGTTGTTAGACAAAACAATCTCTTTTGGTGAGAAGTCTGCTTGGGAACTTGTGCACCTGTGGAGAAAGCACTTAGCCACTAGAAGCATTAGAAAATGGAGTCAGTACAGCTCATATACACACTGAACCTGACAACTTGTACTTTGAAAGGGAGAAAATAATTTTTAAAAAACTTTATTTTGTGTTGTTCATGTTTTATTCTTTGTTGTGCAGTTGGTTCCCATCATAGGGAACAATGGGGCTGGCTGGCCAGCCATCTCTGTAGGTGGTGGGGGAATTTGAGGGAGGGTGTCTGTGGTTCAGGTGCTCTTTCACAGGGACCAGCTGGCACTCAGAAATGTGCCCACCATTGTGGCACCCCTGGGCTGTGCAGAATTGCCCAGGGAAAGAGAGTTTAGAAGTTCCCAGCATAGGGAACAAAGGGAGAGGGCTGGCCTTTGCCAGCCTGTTCCTGGGGTTATATGTGTGGGGCTGCTGGGGGTGGATTTGGGTCTGTGAGGGGCTAATGTGGGGATTTGGGTCTGTGTGTGGCAGCTGGGGGGGAATTGGGTTTGTGTGGGGCTGTATGGGGTGGACTTTGGGGGCTGAGAGCACCTACTTGGGGAGGCCATGAAATGCCCCCCCAAGTGGGAGCAGGCTGAGCCTTGGTGGGGGGTGGGAGGAAAGGTGGGAGAAGGGCCCCTGATAGTAGGGGGGCATTTTGCATGCAAAATGCCACCCCTGGCAAGACAAGCCTCCCCCAGCTGTAAGTAGTAGAGAAAAGAGCACCTACTTGGGGAGGCCATGAAATGCCCCCCCAAGTGGGAGCAGGCTGTGCCTTGGTGGGAGGTGGGAGGAAGGGTGGGAGAAGGGCCCCAGAGGGTTGGGGGGCATTTTGCATGCAAAATGCCACCCCTGGCAAAGGAAGCCTGCCTCTTCATTTTTTCCCCATAGGAAATAATGAAGTAGAAGATGAGCAGCAGCAAGCTAACAATATGCTCACCCTTCCCTTTCTTATGCGAGGATAGGGGGACCTGGTTTGGGGGGCCATAACATGGTTTGGGGGGCCATAACATGGCCCCCCAAAGTCCAATAGGTCTGAAACTTGGGGGGTTGTTAGAGAGGAGTTAGAGGAAGGACCCCACCAATTTTGGCTTGATTCGGTGGGAAAATGCCTCCCCCAGGCGTCCGGGAAGATGGAGGCATTTTCCCATTGAAAAAGCCCGAAAGAAATCCGAAACAACCCGAAACAAACCCGAAACGCTAAACCTGAAACGGCTAGCCGTTTCGGGTTTTGCTGTTTCCGAAACAGATTCTTGTTTCGGGTAAACCTGAAACAAGAAACACGAAACAGAGTGCCTTTGCACACCCCTAGTAAGCAGTGTGAAAAGGGCCCCTGTGTCTCAGTAATTCCAATATAATGCTCCCCTTCTTAATGTTCAGGTTAGGGACAGATTTACATACATAAATGGGATGAGCAACAAACAATAGGATGAAAATTAAAATTCTTTCATTTTTGCATGTTGTTTCTTGATGGAACAAAACATAAATTGATTGATATCACACGTCTAATACTTCGGGTCCTTTAATAAGAAACAGTTTACTAATAATGAACATATTACAAACACGGCCTTTCAAATACATTCAAAAGAGCAAACAAATACCAAGAATTCCAGATTTTAATTTCTTCCACATCTTTTCTCATTTTTAAAAAGAATTTCGCCTTTGGAGCT
Source organism: Eublepharis macularius (assembly GCF_028583425.1). NCBI lineage: Eukaryota > Metazoa > Chordata > Lepidosauria > Squamata > Eublepharidae > Eublepharis > Eublepharis macularius. Next base: position 14,665,970 of record NC_072802.1, read on the forward strand.
GAACTTTCAAAAGGCCATCATACTCAAGTCTGTAAGGCAGATTTAACTTCAGCTATACATTTCGCATTGCTTGTGAGCATTTTAAATAGGCTATATTCCTACTGGGCTTTAAAAAAAAGCTTGTGTTCCTTTTTTTGTATTTTGTATAAATTTGTAGTGGTTCAATACTGATTATTATGATCTTTAAAATGGACTTCCCATGAAGGAAAGGTTAAGCCTTGTTCTCATAACTTGAATCCGACTGAAAAAGAAGTAACAGGAAGTAGTGAAGGTATACAAAGCCAAAAGGTCTTTCTTTGTTAATTAGTGGTGTGTTACTGATAATACCCTTTTCAAAATGCTGTTGACTGTGGCTTCTTCCACACAGGGATTTTTGCCTGGGTGGAACACAACTTGTCCTCATTTTATTGAGGAGCATACACACATTGTTATGCTCTTTCCATGCCCAACTAGTGGGGTTCCTGGCGTTTTCCCTTTTAAGATAGAGCAAAGAGAAACCTCCTTTGCTCCAGCTTAAAGGGGAAATGGCATGGCAGCCACAGTTGGAGGCTCCATGAGAAAGCTCTGCCTGCAGCCAATCCATGGAGAGGTTGAGTGCCACCTTCAAAATGGTAGCACCAGGCTTTCTAGTTGCCCAGTTGCAGCAGCAAACTTACAGCTGGTTGTCCTTGTTCCCCTTATTTGTTCAACAGAGCAATGCGAAAATGTATGTGTGGGTGAAAACAACATGCAAAGTGTTGATGTCACTTCTGAGTAAAAATACTATAGAGATTGGAGTCACTCCTAGAGCATCACTGGATGTGGTGACATCACGTCAGGTTTTTACCATAGAGATTGGGGGTGTTACTGAAGCATTACTTGATGTGGTGACATCACTTCTGGGTTATCACCTGGAAGTGAAGTCAACTCATCTTGCAATATGATGCTCCCCATGTCCCACCCCTTAGAAGCCCCCAGGAATGCCAGGTGAAGGCAGGGGCCTGGCAAGATCCATGTTGGGTTGGTGGTTCTGTGCCAAAGCAGTGAAGGGCAGTGTGGAGACTGAGCATGTGGGGGTCATCCCTGCATGCCTTCATGCTCTCACTGCTGTTTGTACAGCAGGGGTTGCTTTTCCTGCCTCTGTGTGGAAGCAGCCCATGTGAGTCCCCTTCTTATTCCCCTTATTTATCACTGGGTTGTTGTATGAAAAAGGGTGGGGGGGAAGGAGAGTAATGTATTACTTCCTTGAACTTTCTGGAGGAAAGCTGAGATAAAAATGTGTTGTGTATGAGTTCCACCAGTTTCAAATCATCAGCTAGCTCATAGTCTTCTTCTACATCAAAATACTCTACCTTTCCCATTTGCTGCTCCATAAGCCTAGAAATATCTTCTTCATGCCTCTCATTTCCAAATATCAAATAACAAATGAAAAAAGGGTGGTGGTGGGGTGGGTGGGAAATGCACAACACAACAAAAGAAGGGCAACTGGAAAGATTGGGACCAAAGGCAAAGTTAAGTATTGCTCAAAATGAAGTACAAATAAAAAATTAATCAAATAGTAAATAATACAAAATAATACAAAATGTGATTAAAAGCAATCGCAGTGTGGTTCACCGTATTAACACAATGCCATTGTATATTGACAGCAGCGCACTCCCTTCCTCTTCACCTGCTACTAAAAGAGCCTATGTGAATCTGGAATGAATGCACATGATTTCGCTGTTTAGTTTGACCTTCCCTTCCATTTGTTAACTTCCTTTTTTCAGATTTTAGATTAGGATAGGGACACAGAGAGCGAGAGAGAGAAAGAAGAGTGAGCAAGAGCGAGACAGTATGTATGAGAGAGACAAAGAGAGAGACAGAGAGAATAAATAATCGTTCTGTATGTATAAAGGGTAATATTTAGAGATGGGCACAAACCAGGAAAATGGCGGTTTGTTGCGGTTCGTGGTTTGTTGCCTTTTATGAACCATGAACCACGAACTGGCATGAAATTGCCCGGTTCACAAACCGGTTCATTTGGTTCATGAATATGTCACTTCTGGGGCAGCAGAAGGTCTGCAAGAAAGCCCACTCCCCTGGTTGCCTAGGAAACTGCTTCATCAGCGTTGGGCGACGAACCGAAAAACAAACCAAATGAACCGGCCTAAAAATCGCAGTTCATGAAAAATGCCCTCTGATGAACCATCAGTTTGCGAACCAAAAAACGGCCTGGTTTGTGACGAACTTTGGTTTGTATTTCGGTTCATGCCCACCTCTAGTAATGTTTAATCATTAAGAGGTAAATGTAAGGGGATTTTATTTCTGTGAGGGAAGTAAGACTACAGAGCATGTAGACCTCTGGACAGTCTGAGCAGTAGAACTTATGCCTGTTGATTGTTATCAAGAGAGTGTTTCATTGCTGAGGTTTTCATTAGTTTCGCTCATGTTTATATGGGACAGAAGGATTCCTTTGATAGGTCAACTATTTTTGGTTGGTCAACTATGTTCAGTTCCTTTCAGGAGGCAGTTCTACACATTCAAGATTAATTATTGTTGACCATGAGGGATAAGTAGGTAAGGTAAAGGTAGTCTCCTGTGCAAGCACCGAGTCATTACTGACCCATTGGGGTGGGGGTGGGATGTCATATCACAATGTTTTATAAGTAGAGATGCATAAACTGTCTGGGATTGAGAATCACTGTAGGATGGAGGAAAGGAAGGGGAACTTGGGAAGCCAGGGCTTTATTGGGAGGGAGGGGAAGGGGGAAAGGGGATCATGTAGAGGTTGGACCATCGATCCACTAAGAGAGAATCACTGCTGTTGTCCTATAGTTGTGTCCACTCTAACACAGGGTTTGTAGGAAATTTGTTGTTGCAATGGAAGTGTACAGACATGGCACTCAGGAATATTTTCTGTAGTTTCTTTGCTCTCTGCCAACATTGATGGGAAAACTAGATTTAAAGGGGAGAGAGGGAAGGGGAGGGAAAATGGTCCACTGGGGTTCTGCATGGTAAAGGTTTGTGAAATTTGACCAAATAATTTTACATGTAATTCTCTAGAGTGGAGAGGATATGCACCCTAAATAGGAAGAAAATGCAGGCACCCACTTAGAGTCTCTCAACACAAGACATCTCAGAGTCTCTCTATATGAGACATCTGACATGTGAAGAACAGGTGCCAGGAGAGGCAAGCTTAGCTGGGAAGGCTAGTTTTAAAAGACAGAGCCGGTGGCAAGGCAAAGGCTTTGCTATACTCTGGAGCTGTGTGAAGGGGCTGTGAAATGCCAGAAGGGAAACTTCAGCCCATTATAACCTCTCCAGGTCCAAGCCCAGGTCTGGAAGGCAGCTTTAGCCCATTTCCATACCTCGCTGCTCTCTGGTTGTGATCCCACACAACTTTAAACTCCAGAGGTGAAACTGACAGAGCCTTTGGGGAGGCGAAGATGAAATTAACAAACCCTCTGAGGAGTGATCTCTGCCCGGCTCTGTCTCTTAAAACTATGCTTCCTAGCTAACATTGTGTCTCCCTACACTTGACGAACACACACTGAGGCGTCTCATATAGAGAGATGCTTATACAAGGATGCTCAAGTGAAAGATCTTACACTTTTTCTTTCATTGTGGATACACGTGCATTGCTAGGGAGACAGAATACACTTGAATATAAGACTGCACAGAAAATAAGTCCCTTGAATGTCCCCATGTAAGATGTCTTGTGTAGAGAGACTTTTATTCTTATTAGCTTCTTGGGTTTGTTTGCAAACTTCCGTTGTAAACTTGTTCTCTGGCTTGGAATATGTCATCTCTGCCTCCTTACTACCACCACCAGCCAAATTCTTTTGTGCTGTAATACTGTATTCTTTAAACTGCGTGATCTCATTGTGCATTATACGGCTTTGTTTCTTATACCAACAAACAGCAAAAATTGTACTGGAATGTACCCACACAGAACAAAGAAACATCCATGTCCTATGTGCTAGTAAAGAGTTCTTGTGCCTCTGATGAATATTAGCTGTGTATTATGTCACTGTGTGCATGTGTGTACATAAAAAATAAATGAAAGAAAATACTGTACGTGATTTTAAAAACTCCTTAGAACTGAAGTAAATATTAGCTATGAACTCTGACTTCCAGGAACAAACACCTCCCTTGCATAGTCTCTCAGCACGGCTTCAAAAGAGTAACATCTGCAGTTCAAGCAAATAGCCTCAGCATGTACTTATGACATACGCCTTACACTGCCATTATAACAGCAAAGTGTGGCTGGGTATGCCAGGTGATGCTAAGCACCGGACAGTCGGGGGTGTAGGGTATCTGTGGCACATCTCTCAGGGCCAAGCTACAAGTGACAAATGACACTTGAACGGCAAGTGGATTGAGCGGAGTGCAAGTGAACAGGGAGAAATACACTTGCCGTTCAAGTGTCATTCGTCACTTGTAGCTTCGCCCTCAGTGAGAGCTGAAGGCCTTGAGAGGTTTATATAGGAATCTAATTATACCTTGCTTTTCAGCTGCAGCATCCTCAAATTAGTTTATTACTCTTCAAGACCACAATTGTAACTTCTTCCTGTCCCTTCCCCAGTACTCAATACTTTAGTCTTCTTAGAGCCAAGCTACAAGTGATGAATTACACTTGCCTGGCAAGTGAACAGACTCACGTGTATTCCTCCCTGTTCACTTGCCATTCACTTGCTCTCCACTTGATCAGGTGGAGTGCAAGCGAATGGCAAGTGAACAGGGAGGAATACACATGAGTCTGTTCACTTGCCAGGCGAGTGTCATTCATTACTTGTAGCTTGGCTCTTAGTAGTACATGGCTCTGTTCCAGGCTTATTCTTCTTGTTTGACATCTTATAACTTCTCTTCCTTTGATACTTAAGAAAAACTCAGATTAGTCGTCCATTGAGCCCCCCAAAATGTTATTCCCAAGCAGTATTAGGCCTCACTAAAATGAAATTCTGGAAGAACTGAGGGGCCAAATGTTGTTCTGATTTAGATGTAATGCCGTTGGTGGGTTCTGAATGGCCTCCATGGTGCACTGCTTAGTCTACTAGAACTGAGTGAGGCCTCGGCCATGCTACCGTTCTGCTCTTTTGTGTGCTGTGCATGACTTGGCATGCTATCCCTATGCCGTACTGGGTGACAGTGTGTTCCCAGTACAGTAGTGGTACCTCATCCACAGCAATGCAACATCCTGGTACTGATGCTGGTGGAAAGTGCCATCAAGTCTTAGCAGACTTATGGCAACCTCTGCTTGATTTTTCATGGCAAGAAAATAATAGAGGTGGTTTGCAATTTCCTGTCTCTGCATAGCTACCCTGGTCTTTGTTGGAGGTCTACCATCCAATTACTAACTAAGGCTGACCCTGCTTAGCTTCTAAGATTTGACGATATTGGGCTTGCCTGGGCTATCCACCCGGGTCTTTATACAGGATGCTTAAACAGCTCTCAGGGTTCTTGTCAATAAAGTATAACTCCTGCTACACAAATAAAAATGATGGGATACTTCAACTAGACCTTTGCTTTGTGGACTGTCTTGGTAATTCTTGAGTCCTTGAGTTTCATTGTGGAATTGCAAAGACTTTAGCGATTACCATCCTGATAGTGGTCCCCTAATTACTTACCCAGGGATGAAAAAGAGATGATTTCAAATCCTGCAATTTTCTCATTGGGTTTTGATTCTTCTGTGTCTTTCAGTTGCTCCAGCCTCTGAGCGTATAAACAGATCTGACAAGGAAATGGTCTGTGTAAGCAAGTTCTTAATTAAGTGGAATACTCCTAAGGAATGGAAAGCAGTAAGAGCAAAAGAAAGTCTTTTGACCTAAGCCAGCAAGGACGGTCCATAAGTGGAAGCAGATTGCTACCTGCTGGGTTCGCTTCTGGCTGCCAATAGTTCTTTCAGGTGTGTGTGTGTGGGGGATCTCCTACATCCCAGAAGATCTTGCAATATCCTTCATTAAACACTCATTGCAGAACCAGTAATTAAGACTATTAAAATTATAGCAAGCATTATAAGTTGGGGTGTGTGTGTGAATACAGACACCTCTTCCTCTCCCATGGGCCAGAGTTGGCCACCATTATGAAAGTTGTTAGTATTTCACAATCTATCTGTTCTGCGAGGGTGGGTCTTTGAAAGCAGCTCTGAACACCCAGCATTTGTGGAGCAAGGCCAACGTGTCTAATAATACCCACAGTCTTTTTCTTGTAGTCAATTTGCACCTCAAAAATAATCTCTGTAAAGCATTTGATCCATTTAAAGCTGTCATTAAAATGTCAGAATCAGGGCTTTTTTTTCAGCTGGAACACGGTGGAACGGAGTTCCGGAACCTCTGGAAAATGGTCACATGGCCAGTGGCTCTGCCCCCTGATCTCCAGACAGAGGGGAGTTGAGATTGCCCTCTGTGCTGCTGAAGCCTAAACACCCCTCTGTTTGGAGATCAGGGGCCAGGGCCACTGGCCATATGACCATTTTCACCAAGGGCAATTTAAACTTGTAAAAACTTCCCCCTTGTTCCAGCTGACCCAAAGTGACATCATTGGTCCTGGGAGCATGCATGGACTTTGCGCACACACATATGGTACCTAGAATTGCCCTCTGTGCTGGCAACCCACTGAGAAAAAAAGCCCTGGTCAGAATTATGTTTCCTTTGGCAAGAAACCCCGGGCGGCAGTGGCAGTGTTGAAGGTCACACTGGCGTCTAGCTTTCCAGTAAAGGCTTGCCTTGTGAATTATTCAGTTGCTTGGATCAATCCATTCCTGTCTGCAGTGATCAGACAATAAAAAGAAAGGTTCAGAGCTGCAAATGAATAATAACAATTTTCAAAATTAGCAGAATACAAACCAAAGGCACTCAGTCCCCAACCTTCAGTGTTAATCAAAACACCCGAAACCCACATGGCAAGATCAATATTTGTTTTCTGGATGAAGTATAGCAAGGCTTCCAATTAGGGAAAAATATTCTGAATAAGAAAGAAGTCCCAGCTATGTCAGTGGGAAAGGACCGAACATGAAAATCCATAGAGTCTTTTGGTGATGTGTTATACAGCGGCCCCATTGGAGCCTGACAAATTACGGTATTTTTATGCACATATCAAAGTTCAACTTGATTGTCTCATAAGGGGGAAAAGACCATCTGTCTGTGTTCTCAAAATAATCTGCATAATTGACTTTCAAACAAGTTTCAAAGAACAAGACATTTATCACCCTAATTGTGACAGGCAGACTGTGTGCCCCTGCTCTTTTATCAAGATAATGGTAATAATGGAATGGTATTTTTATTTCTAGTCTTGCCCTCAATTTTATTCCTTTTTTGGGGGGGGGGGGTAAATATTGTATATGATCCATAGTATAGGAAGCAAAATAACACAGAAAATCTATAATCTGTCAAAAGTCCTGGGAATGATCTTGTTGCTTTTGACCTTTGATCATTTTCTTCTTCTAACTTGGTTTTTCATTAGACCCAGGGCTTTTTTTCAGCTGGAACGCGGTGGAACGGAGTTCCGGAACCTCTTGAAAATGGTCACATGGCCGGTGGCCCCGCCCCCTGATCTCCAGATCAGGGGGCGGGGCCACTGGCCATGTGACCATTTTCTCCGAGGGCAACTCACTGAGTTCCACCACCTCTTTTCCCAGAAAAAAAGCCCTGATTAGACCATCAGAAGGGAAGGCAGGAAACAACCAACAGAGAGTTGCAGTCCCATGGAACACTTTATTGAATTTTAACTGTCATTTGTATTGCCTTTTGAATCCTTTGAGTCGCTTCGATAACCAATTCTTGGCTGAAGAGCAGAATAAAAGCAAGCAAATAAATAAACATTAAAAAAGAAAATGGTCCAACCTCCAGTCATTAACAAAACTAAAAGCTGCTGTCCTTCAGGAGAACAACAACAACAATAGGGAGCTGACAGCAAGAAGCCGCTGAGCTGGAATTGATGCTATCAGGCTTGCATTTGACAGAGACTGGCTCATTGCAGAAGGTCATTGCAAAGTAATTTGGGGAGGGGCCGTGGCTCAATGGTAGAGCATCTGCTCGGCATGCAGAAGTTCCCAGGTTCAATCCTTGGCATCTCCCATTAAAAGGATCAGGAAACAGGTGATGTGAAGGGCCTTCACCTGAGATAATGGTGAGCTGCAGCCCCTCGGAGTAGGCAATACTGGTCCTGATGGACCAATGGTCCATTCAATATAAAGCAGCATTGTGCATTCATGTGTGTCCTTCTGTTGTGTAGATCCAGAGGAGTTAGCCGTGTTAGTCTGTAGCTGCAAAATAGAAAAGAGTCCAGTGGCACCTTTAAGACTAACCAACTTTATCGGAGCATAAGCTTTCGAGAACCACAGCTCTCTTCATCAGATGCATGGAGGGTATAAAGAAACTGGCCGGAGATATATAGGTGGTGAGGGGAGGGTGCAGGGTGAGGGTTTTGTAAATGTAAATCAGTTATAAAAAGTCATGAAAGAGGTGGAGTGCAAAATCCAGGCTGGGTGTGATCCAGCTGGGATATGCGTGTATGTATCTGTCAATGAAGGGTAACACTTCATGCATCGGACAAAGTGGATTCTAGAAACTTTTGCCGCAAGGTTCTTAAAGTGACACAAGGTTCTTTGTTGCTCTCGTTACCAGAATGATAATTACCATTCAGTGACCAAGAAACCTGAGTGCCTCAAAATCCCAGCTGTGGGAACTGTGAAAAGGAAACGTGGATCCTTGTTTCACGTATTGCATTTGCATTTTTCTCATGAGCATCTTTGAACCTGACTCTATAACTTTTAATAGTAACAGCCTCTTTATGACATACACCTGGCAAAACCCCATCAGTACCTTATGTTATGATGGGTTTTTTTTGTATATTACTAAGGCTGGATAGCCTTATTAATATACAACCAGGCAGTATATTGTCCAAAGAGCCTCCCCTGTCTTCTGGCTCTTTCAAGTGGGTTAATATGGCTGTTTGCAACCAAATTCATAAATCACACAGGCTGCTTCCACTTGGAGGTTTTTCCTCTGCCTTGGCTTTCAAACAGGAGCACAATCTTTTTCTTGGAGCATTGCACACCACTGTGCTCTTATTATCCTGTTTCCAGCTTTCCCCTGTCCTCAGTATCCTTTCCCCCAACTCTGCTTTTTTGGGAAAAGAATGTCGTCCAAGCACATTAGCGTGCCATCTGGCAGGAATGGTACACCGTTGTCAGCTCAGTGCCCCACCCACATTGCCACCATTTCCCTAGTGACGGACACATTTATTGTATGGGGCCATAGGCCTTTACACGTTAAAAACTTATTTACAGTTCTAAAGTATTAAAATTTTGAAAATTACAGCTTTCTCTAAAACTTCACATCTGGACACAAAAATTACCATGCATTTCAACAGACTGCTTTCTTAAGAACCACGTTTGCTCTAATTTTTCTGGCAGCTAGAGCAAAAAGTGCCATCCTGTTGGAAACAATGGGATCTGCATCTGACAGCATAAATTTTAATGTGTTAGAGCCAGAAAGGGAATGTACACTCTCGAATGTCTTTGTCAGAAATTTATTTCTAGGCTCCAAGTTTAAAGGGCAAACCAAAACATAATGGGGAAGATTTTCCACCGAGCTTCCACATATACAAAGGTGTTGCTCCCGGGGTGCTTTTAAATATCGACCAGTGAGTAGCTCCATTGGCATAGCTGGGAAGTGCAGTGATCTACATTCTGTCCTGAGGTTATATGCTGTTATTGCGATCAAGTACGAGGTTCTGAGATGATCTTTTTAAATAGGTTTGTGTCATTTCCCTAATGTTAGCCTTTTGCAGTTGCCAGTTCCCTGCTGCAGGCACAACGCAAGAAGCCCCTGCTTCAGGAAAGGCAGTCCCCATTTGCTCACCTTACCCAGTGAGGGGAACAACAACAACAACAACAACAACAACAGCTGCAATTATAGACCACTCTTCTAGACAGATTAGTGCCCACTCAGAGTGGTGAACGTCAGCGCTGTTATCCCCACAATACAGCTGGGGAGCTGGGGCTGAGAAGTGGCTTCCCCAAGGCTGCCTACTAAGCTCACGGCACTAGTGGGAGTTGAACCAGTAGGGTGCTGGTTCACGATCCAACCATCTAACCACTATGCTACAGCAGCTTTAGTGAGGAAAGAGGAGGTGTGGAGACTCTGTTTTCTTTACTGCTGGCTTAAAGTGAACAGTCTCTGCACTGGGGAAGGTCACTGCCTCCTTGGATCTATCATGTGCAACCACATTTCAGGAAATCCCAGCCTATTGCTTCATTTAATTATTTATTTAAAATAGTTCTATACTTCCTTTCTCCAAAGGACCAAGGTGATTTACCGAAGGTATGCCCATAGATATCAACAGCATAATTAAAAAACTTACAAAAGCAGCTTTTGACTCTTCAAAGCTTATACCCTGGAAATCTTGTTGGTCTTTAAGGAGCTACTAGACATGAATCTGGCACAACTGAAAACATTCAACTAAAAAAGAAACACAGTGATAACATTTGTCACACTTGGGTTCAATGGCGCCTCAGGGGGCAGAGGTATCTGTTACATAGAGTTTCCCCCTTAAAGGTAAGGGGGGAACTTGGTGCAAGCACCGAGTCATTACTGACCCATGGGGGGGGGGCATCGCATCATGACGTTTTCTTGGCAGACTTTTTGTTACAGAGGCAAACCACCTCTGTTAGTCCCAAACCCAACCAGGGCCGTTTCCACACATGTTGAATAATGCACTTTCAATGCACTTTAGTTATCCTTTAGAGGTGGATTTTGTGTTTCACACACAAAAACCCAGTTCCAAATGAGCACTAAAGAGCATTGAAAGTGCATTATCCAATGTGTGTGGAAGCAGCCCAGGAGTCACCAGAAGTCAACTATACCATGAAGGCACTCTCCACCACCAACATTCCTGTGAGGTAAGTTAGACTGAGAGTGACTGACCCCAGGTCACCTAGCAAGCTGGGTCCCTTAGTCCAATCTTCTAACCACTGCACCCCCCCCCCCTTAGCCCATCCTCATTAACAGCTGTTGTGCACCCTTTATTTATACCCTTCCCCACACAACTAAATTGTGCTGTCCCTTTGATTAGAGTCTGCAGTACCTTCTATAGGTTTGGAGTACAGTTGCTGTTCCCTGGTGGGAGTGGGGGATCCCTTGCTCTCAGTCTCACTCCTCCTGTCACGACTCACATGACCAAAAATGCAAGAACCAGCCATGGACACAATGCTATACATTCTTAAAGTGCACCATGCATTAAATATATTCCATTTAATTTAATCTTAAATAAGCTACAGTATCAGTACTAACACTTAAAGTGCAAGGTGCCTCCAACAGTTAGAAAAAATGGCAGTAATTACATACACAATCAAAATCAACAACAATCAAAATTGCAGTTATACCATGTTCACATCCGGGAATCTCTTGCTTGTCTTCTTGCTTGTTCTTTTCCAGGCTTGAATCAGGTGTTGGATTGGTCATTCTATCTGTAACCTGCTATTATTGTGGTATGTACCTCTAAAGAACTTTCATGAACTTTCCCCTCCCACTTGACTTCTTGGCATTTGATGTAAATGAGAAATGATTTAGTGGATCCTCGTTTCTGTATCTGGGTTTCCATTTGGGTTAAGAGAAGTCATATGAATTTTGAGTGACTGGAGCTGTGAGTATATAGTACATGTCATACTGTATTGATTAATTGTAATACGACAATCATTTTGTAAAAAGAATTTTATTATATCATTGCCTGCTACAGGGAGATAACTGCTTGTCGAACACCCTTGAAAAAGCTGGTTCGAAACAGGAGAAGTGCTAGCTTCCTGTTGAGTGGTTCTGGGTAGCTGTGGATCTCCCCTTCACTGAGACTTGGGGGTCCTAGTGGATTCTCCCACCCAGGAGATGGCATCAGTGCCGGCCACTTGTGGTTGTTGGGATTACGCCTGGAAAATAACAAGCAAGAAGACATTACTATTGCAATACTTACCTCAACTCCAAGTCTCAGTTGTGAATATAAAGGAGAAACACGCTTGTGTTTGTTATTTGTTATAGAGATTCTCGGATGTGAACATGGTATAACTGCAATTTTGATTGTTGTTGATTTTGCTTGTGTATGTAGTTATTATCATTTTTCTAACTGTGGGAGGCACCTTGCACTTAAAGTGTTAGTACTGGTATTGTAGTTTATTTAAATTAAATTAATTGGAATATATTTAATGCACGGTGCACTTTAAGAATGTATACTATTGTGTCCACGGTTGGTTCTTGCATTTTTGGTTAGTTTACTCTGCGGTGCCCCTCCATTGTTGTTTACCACACACATGACCGGCAGGGGAAAAGGCACAGGGATGGACCTTCCAGGGGCTTGCTGTGTCCCCGAACCAGGTCAGAAGCCAGACTGAAATGAGTTAAAGGCAGATATTTCATTCGTGCACACCTGAAGTTGCTCTGCCATCACTTGCTCTTCACCTAAGAAGGGAAGAGTAGACATAGATCTATATTTGGCCACATCCTTCTTTGTTGAAGAAAGTTTTTTAAAGTAATGGTCTAATCACTTCCTCTTGCAAAAGTTTAGAGGAAATTCTCTCCACCAGTGACATGTTCACAGTTTTAGCAACGGAGACTTCTGCTGGGAGAATTTCATTAGCTAGAGATTCAGGGTTGGATCCAGCTGTTCCTCTCAAACTTACCTCATCTTCCTCCTTACTAAAGGTCTCTGTTCCACATGGCTTTTGTCCTCATATGTCCCATAAGCCTCAGCATAGCCTTTTGGGTAGTCAAAGGAGAACCCTTCCTCCCTTTTTTGCCAATGGAAAAGCTGATTGGATCCAATCCTCAGTCTTCAGGGAATGGCATTAACATATCCAAAGATCCTGCCTACATCAGTCAGACATGCCAATCTGAAGCTATCAAAAAAAACTGAAAAGTGGGTGTTTCCAGCAGTTCTGCTATTGGATCTACCTTCAACTTGTTGTCCAAGTTGAATTGAATAAAAGAAATTTTTTATTGGCTAGGTATCTTGCAAACAACTGACAACCAAATTACTTTTGACAAGGAGCAGAGGTGTTAAAAGTTTACAAAGCACCTTAAATAGTAGTGCTAGACAAGATTCAGTTGATGCAATGGTGGTGGAGAAAAAGGAGTTTCTCACTATCGGCACTGCCATGTCATAGGTCAGCTGGTGAGCTCTGTGGCATGTGACTGACAAAGGTTGTTTGACTCTCAAAATCTCATGCCCTGGAAAATCTCATTGGTCTTTAAGGTGCTGCTGGATCTTGCTCTTCTACTGCAGACCAACACAGCTGCTCACCTGGAACTTTGGTATGCTTTCTGATTCGACACGAGTTGTCTGCCATTGATACTCAGCATATCTTCCAATGGTTCTCCAAGCTCCCTGGTAAATCACTGAGCTGGAGCTATCCTCAAAAGAAGAGGACACCAGAGACCAGCCCTAGCTATTGCTCCCAAGGATCCATCATTCCAGAACTCCACAAAGTCTTTAACAGCATCACCACCCAGAAGCTCAAAATCCCCCAGAACATTCTGGAAACCAGCCAGACCCGTTAGTATCCAAGGATGGATCAACTGGGTTGTGTAATAAGCACCACTTCATCTGAAGGCAATTTTGGTGGACTCATATCTTTGGGGACAAAAATCAGAAAATGTGTGTCCTCTTCTACATATCCTGAGTGAATTCAGGTGAGCAATTTTCTAGAAGGAAAAGGACAAGAGGCCATCTCCCCCCCCCCCCCCGCAAGGATAGCAATAACACAAGGGGTGGATTGGTTTCGATTAGTGAAAGTGTGCAAAGGTAAAAGAATTAATGCCTCTATGTGGCTGTGTTCTAAACTGTGGTCCTGCACTGTCGCTATTTCTATTTTTAAAAAATCTAGGAAAATCCAGTTGTGAGTTTCTCACCATCTCATCTAGTTGTACTCAATGGTTACTGTTTGCATCATTCCACGCAAGGAAAGATCTTTTGCAGGGCTTTTTTTCGGGGAAAAGAGGTGGTGGAACTCAGTGGGTTGCCCTCAGAGAAAATGGTCACATGACATCGTGGCCCCGCCCCCTGATCTCCAGACAGAGGGGAGTTTAGATTGCCCTCCATGCCGCTCAGCGGCGCGGACGGCAATCTAAACTCCCCTCTGTCTGGAGATCAGGGGGCGTGGCCACCGGCCATGTGACCATTTTCAAGAGGTGCCAGAACTCCGTTCCACTGCGTTCCCCCTGAAAAAAAGCCCTGGTCTTTTGTACTGCAACCATTCTCCATTCCTTGGCATGCTAGCAGGAGTGCCACTCCAAGCACCATCTTTTACACGGCAGATTGTGATTCTTTCTTTCCAGGCATCCTGGCCTACATGACTCCAAACATTCTGGCAAGTATTAATTATCGTGCTTAAATTCTGCTTTCTTTTAAATACTCTTGTAGTACCTCCCCTTCCTCCGGATTTATTTTGAAAAGTTTTAAGAAATACTTTTGAATTACTGGTTTCCTTCAAGCATTTCCTTTTTGGTTTGGGGATGTATATCTGGAATGGAGCTTGCAGAGTTAAATGCCCTTTGTTATTTGCAATTTACACAACATCCCGTGTGTTCTTTATGCTTCCCGTACTGTCGTACAACGAAAATGAAACACATGAAATAATTTGAAATCCTCTGTTGGAGGTATTCACAAACATCAAAGCCCCATTACAAATCCATCTAAAGCCACAGGAAGTATACTTCGGGAGTGATTGGCTTGGAGGCTCTTTCTTAACCAGCCATTTCGAAAACCCAAGTTGTTTTCCATTTCTTTTGCCGCGACAGGTCAATCATGTTGCATTTGGGTGCTTCAGTCCCGTAAAACAAAGCAATCGACATAAAGGAACTAAAGATAATGTGTCATGCGCTCCTGGGCTGTGCCAGCAGGGTGTTTCAAGCCAACAGAAAGTGCCTCTAAACCGTCCTGCAGTTTAAAAAGCCCAAATGTGATGCTTATCCAGCCAGGCCTTTAAAAAAAACAGAGAGAGAGATGCACAGAACAGAGGTACAGCGGGATATAATCTGGTGCTTGTATTTACAATATGGCCGATTCAATCCACAAGCTGAGTGTGTGTGTGTGTGCACACGTGCGCGTGCGTGCGTGTGCATGTAAGCATGTGTGCAAAGGTGCTACTGATTGCATAATGCAGGGCCCGGCTTGATTTAGGATCCTGTTCCACATTTGTATCAGCTGGCTTTGCCGGATGAAGTCTATATAGCAGCATCAAATGCCGTGTTTCCTCGGAGGGCAGAATGCCAATGACTAATGCTAGCTGCAAACCATACAGTACGTAAGTACAAATTTAAAACAATAATGGCCACTTGGGAGGCAATACAGCGCGAAGTGCTTTGAGTGGAGTCAGTATTAGACTTGCAAATGTATTCAGATTTATGGCCTATTGACAAAAACACTGCAGAGGAGAATGGGAAACCATAAAAGGGAGAATTTACAAGCAGAAATGGAAAGGAACTCCTGGTGGCTGGCAAACATCGATCTAGGTGAAGAGAGGGTCGCCAGTTCCCTTTACCCTCCCAGCAGGAGGGGGGCTGTTACTCACCTTTTTCAATGTCCTGGGCCTGGTTTGGGGTCCAACTCGGCCCGCTATGACGCACGGGAGCTCTCCTGGCCCCTGTGTGTTGACGTCACTCCTGGAAGTGATGATGTTATGCTGCCCCGGGAGTGAGCTCAGGAAGGCTGTTCCCTGCCCCCACCCCCGCTGGCCAAATGAGTGGTAGTGGGTGGGTGGAGGGGGGAACAGGGGATCTCATTAGGGTTTCCAGGTGCCTGGTGGTGGTGGGCAAACTCCCGGGGATTTGCCCCCTTGTCTGCTGACCCACCAGTGATTGGCGGGTGGTGGCAATCCCTCTGGAGGTCGCCCACCACCAGCAGGCACCCTGGGCTCATCGCTCTGCATGTGGTGATGTCAGTTCCAGTGGTGCTGTGTTTTTGGCTGACCATGAAAGCATCGGCCCTGGTGTGAAGTGCATGTACACTGGCTGGTGCAAAGTGTGCAGACACTCCCGCACTCTGCACAGTGACATGACGCCCAGAAGTGATGCCACCAGGGCTTTTTTTCAGCTGGAACGCGGGGGAACGGCGTTCTGGCACCTCTTGAAAATGGTCACATGGCTGGTGGCCCCGCCCCCTGATCTCCAGACAGAGGGGAGTTGAGATCTCAACTCCCCTCTGTCTGGAGATCAGGGGGCGGGGCCACCAGCCATGTGACCATTTTCTCCGAGGGCTACCCACTGAGTCCCACCACCTCTTTCCCCAGAAAAAAACCCTGGATGCCATCATATGCAGGAACAGCAGTGAGCATGTGCCCATTTGCCTGGGCTGCCTGCCCATGGTGGATGATCACCAAGCTGCTGGCCTCCCCCTACTGACCGCCAGCAATTGATGAACAGAAGGGCAAACTGCTGGGAGTTCACCCACCGCTGGCTGGCACCTGGCAACTCTATGTATGTGCGTTAGGGCACCCATGTTGCAAGTTCCTACTAGGCACGCCATGGAGGTTGCATCAGGCATGTTCTGGAGGTCAGTGGGCCCTGTCCTTCCCACAGCTACTGAGTGGAGAGCTGCAGTGGGGCTGTGGAGGAAGAGGGAGGTGAGGAAGGGCTGTGAGGGGGCCACACTATTTGTGGCTCATATATAGGAAGGGATAGAGGGTCAGCAAAGGGAAGCAACCCTGTTTGCGGGGCTACTCCTTGGGAAGATCTAGCATTGCACTGTACCATGCTACATGCAAGGAGTGGCCTGATGAACAAGGATGGGCCCTCATGAATAGCCAAACAAACCATCAAGGAATTGGCTCCATGCTCACAGCTGGCAAGCATGGAGTGAACTGGGCTGACAGATATTTGAGCTTTCGTAGTTTGTACCCAGAGAAATTATGCTTGGGTGGAGGGTGAAGCAAAGGGAAATAGTCATTAACCACACAAATGCAAAGGAGTACTACTAGAGTACTTACAGAATCATAGAATCATTGCATTGGAAGGTACCACCAGGGTCATCTAGTCCACCCCCTGCACAATGCAGGAAATTTACAACGACTTGGTAGTTCATAAAGATTCAAATCAATGTAGCAGCTGGTGAGTCTTCCAGAGAGACCTGGCAGCCAAGATAAGGGAAGGAGGGACAGGAGAATTTTGGAAGTATTCTTAAGTTCCAATGCAGAGAAAGATCTCTCCCAGCATCTGCTCCCTGAGATTCTTTAACTGGAACTGTAAATGATGGCCCCAACTGCACACAAAACACGTGTTCTACCACTGAGCCACAACTTCTCCTCTTACCTGGAGGCCACTTATTTCATATTTTGTCATGTCGCTCTGACACAAGTGTTTAACTGAACACTGCCTTCCATGTTTCCCTCTTATATATAGCAATTTGGAGAAGCCTTGTAGGTTTCCCCTGATTTTTCTTGGAAGATGTGATGAAAGCTCTTCCCATTGTGTACAATGGCTGCAGCTTTGCTCAGGACATAACAAAGGTCCGCTGCTGTGAATGGTAGTCCTGGTTTCAAAATCAAGCACTTCCACACATTCTCCTCTTCCTGTGGCTTACTTAGCTGTTAATTACTTTGCAGGCTTTGCATATTATTATTTGTAAGAAAATCCTGCCTGTGAGCAGGTTGGTTAATAGTGAATTTAAGCTTTATTTAAACCACTTATTGCAATGTTGATGACCATGACGTGTTCCTGGATTAACTGAACATATTTGCTTTACTCTAGATTTTAAATCTGGGTAAAATTAGTTCAATACATTATGTTCGGAACATTCCATAAGTTTTGCACACAAATGACACATTTTCTTTTGTCTGGTCTCATCAGTTAAGTCAATATGATCCTTGGAAGCTGACTCACTGTATTAATCAGGCTAGCTCTTGAATAGGGAGCTTTTCCAAAACAATGCTTAAAAGTGGGAAATGACAGCAGTTCACAAAAATATGCATAGCATAGAGAAAGTGGACAGAGAGAAAATTTTCACCATCTTGCAAAAAATAAAAGAAATTAGATGCACCAATGAAATTGATACAATTCAAGAGGGGAAAAGCCTCCAAAAATGTTTTTTGAGGACCTGAAAAATGCTGAGAGCAGCTGATAGTGAGGGCCAAGCTAGAAATGATGAATTACACTTGAATGGCAAGTGAACAGACTCAGGGCCAAGCTACAAGTGACGAATGACACTTGAACGGCAAGTGGATTGAGTGGAGGGCAAGTGAACAGGGAGAAATACACTTGCCGTTCAAGTGTCAGTCGTCACTTGTAGCTTCGCCCTCACATGTATTCCTCCCTGTTCACTTGCACTATGTGATCTAGTGGAGTGCCAGTGGAGTGCAAGTGAACAGGGAAGAATACATGTGAGTCTGTTCACTTGCCATTCAAGTGTAATTCGTCACTTCTAGCTTGACTCTGAGGGCCAAGCTACACATGACGAATGACACTTGAACAGCAAGTGTATTTCTCCCTGTTCACTTGCCCTCCACTAAATCCACTTGCCGTTCAAGTGTCATTCGTCATGTGTAGCTTGGCCCTGAGTGAAAGGCAGAAATGGGCAAGAAAGGAGACATTAACCTGCTTGGGCTCCTGAGAACTTATATTTTTATTTTTATTTAAAACATATTTCAACCATTTCCCCACCCAAATAAAGTCCCCAAGATGGCAGATAGCCATACATTAAAACATGTAAAACATTAAAATAGTATTTAAATATTTATACAATTTGATAAATATATACAAACATATACAGACAACACAATAGGGGAGGAGGACCAATACGAGTTACTGGGGGTACACCAAATAAAACAAACAAAAAAGGTCATCACCCACTGGTGGAAGACAGTGACAGAAGGAGACAGATGAATCTCCCTGGGGAAGGATTTTCAAAGTTTCAGTGTCATCACGATCATGGAGACCCTTTCTTGGGTTGCCAACCATCGAGTCTCAGATGGTACCAGGGCTGCCATCCTCCAGGTGGCAGGTGAGGGATCTCCCGCCCCCAGCCAGCCCCCACATCTGGCTGATGAGAAGAAAAAAGAGAGTGAAGCGGCAGACTTGCTAGCTTCCAGATGTGCTTGCGGGTGATATAATGACATTGCCAGCAATGTGCTGATGTCACTTCCCTTTCACTAGGAAGTGATGTCAGCATGTCACTGGGTGAAGCTCAGGGCACCAGAACCAATGCCTTGGAAGATAACCGTAGTGGTTAGGTATGTTAATATGGGAGAAAGCAGTCCTTATATAATCCTGTTAGAAGAAATTTGGGGGCGAGAAAGGAGTTCCAGATTGTTTTCCCCACCTGGCGGTTCCTCACAGGTCCCTAGCTAACAGCAACAACTACAATAATTTCCTGCTTACCTTCTCTCCTCTTCAGACTCATTGCTGTTTCACGTTACTGTTGATTGCCACCCTGATCAGTTCTCCCTTCTAGCTCTTTGTCACCTTCCATACCTCTAGAATTGCTGTAATCTCCCCAGCCCCTCTTGCTGCCTCTTTGTGCTTGTCCAGTCTGTAGGGTTCTCAGGTGCTCGCCAGTGGTGGGTTTGCCCCATGGTCTGCAGATTGCTGGCGATCGAGGGGAGGTTGCAAGCTGCCTGGAGATTGCAACCTAAGCAAGAACATGGAGGGCGCGCTTCCTGGAATGATGTCATCGTGTTTCATGCGGACGTCACAGGGGCAGATTTCAGCCCCAAGCAGGGCAATTCTAAAAGAATAGGACCTGCGTGAAGCACAGAAGCATTCCTGTGCACAGTGTGGTGATGTCCCTTCCAGATCATGCCAGTGAGTACTGGGTCCCCCCTCCCACCAGGATGGCATGGGGATAGGGCTGCCAGGTGGGGTCTGGATTAAAACCAGATCTCAGGGAGAGGCAGAGGGAGGGAACTTAATTTTCACAAGTGCACTCAGTGCACACATGCTACTGGGGTGGTGTGATGATGTCACTGCAGAACGCGAGTTCATCACATCGCACCTCCACACTTCTGGGTGTGTCTCCTGGGTGGCACCGTACAGTGGCAGGAGGTTGCTTGGGTGCCTGGGCTGGCAGGCCACTTTCCCAGCCAGTGGCAGTGCTGCACAGCAGCAGGAGGGCAGGTGGCTGGGCTTGGCAACTGATAGGGAAGTTGGAGGGGCTGGGCCTAGGAGTCTGGTATTTGGGGGATGTTTTTCCTGGACAGTTCCCCAAAAATACCGGGCTGTCCAGGTGAAAACCAGACACTTGGCAACCCTACCAATCGGTCTCAAAGGCCCTAAAACAAAAATCCAGACATGTCCCTTGGCCTGTATTTAGGGTTCCTGGGTCTTTATTCCCTCCCGATGGGAGGTGGAGTACCTGGAACTTTTGTTCCTGGAGATGCGTGATGCATCATGCTGGCCACAGGCATGCTTTGAGCGGGAGCCCCAACAAAGCATGCCAGTAGCTGATGCAATAACATCACTTCAGGAGGTAACATCGTTGCCCTACCCCCCTGGCTAGGAGTGCACAGGGGCAGTGCCACCATTCAGGTGGTGAGGTGGGCGCCACAGGTGCTGGGGCACTGGAGGGGGTGCCAGGGGCGGAGGCACATGCCACGGAGCTGGCATGCTTGGCCCACTGCTGCTGCCGCCGGCCAGCTCCGTTCCACCGCTGCTGCCGCCGCCACCACACGCCCCCGGCTGGGTGCAGCAGCTGAGGGTCAGGCATGGCAGGCATCCAGGGCGGAGTGCGGGCAGCCTCCATGCGCCATCCCAGCCTCCCGCCGGCCAATGCAGCCAGCTTTGCTGTGTGATGATGTCATCACACGGTGATATCATCACGCAGTCTGGGGCGTGCGGGTGCACTGTGTGCGCATGCACTTTGATGCAATAACAGAAACCATGGTGCTGCCCCTGGGAGTGCGCCTGGTGCATGCTTTTCCAGGTTGCCTGCCAGTGGTAGGTGATCACTGGGGGGCAACCGAGCAAACCCCTGGGAGATTTCCCACCACTGTCGGGCAACTGGTAAGCCTATCTGTATTGTTGCTGCAACATCAATGCACAATGCCAGTTAAATTCTGGTCATTGTTTTGATATCTGTGCATGCACCGATGTCCTAACTAATTTTCTCTAGTTTTTTTTTAACATTTTAAAAAAGAATTTTTGATTTCTCTGCAGACCTGGGGGTGGATCTATTATGTAGATTTTGCTAACTGCACCTGGACCAGGCCTTGGGTATCAGATACAGTAATATGGTGCACGAGTTTTCTAAACACTTTACAGATATTTAGTTGGAACCCTTACTCATGGGAGGAAAAGTGGCATGGCATAGCCCAATCTCTTCAGATCTTGGAAGCTAAGAAAGGATGATACTTGGATGGAGGACCACCAGGGAAGACTTTGCAGAGAAAGGCAACGGCAAACTATCCCTGCTTTTCATTTGCTTTGAAAAATCATTGCGAGGGTCACCATAAGTTGGTTGCGACTTGATACCATGTACATCATCCTTACTCCTCTACTATGGTACTTTGATACTTGTCTAGTAGATTGAGGATGAGGCAGAGAAACTGTGCCTTACCAAAAGATGCACATAGCCATAGCTATGTGCATATTTAGTTTTAGGGCAGGCTGTTTCTCAACATTGTACAATCAAATATATATTCACTGTCTTTACAAAAATTTAGTCAGGTTTTTAAAACTTGAAATTCTGCTTTGGTTCAGGGTGGGAGTGACTTCATGACTGTCACAAGGGCCAGCTAATCAGCACTTCATATTTGTGGCTGAGATGGGAGAGAGGCAAGTAATTTTATGTCTGTCACTACAGTCAGCCAATCAGTGATCAGCAGAGCTGGTTTTTCCTGAAAACGGGAGGAAGTGGTCACTGTCGAGCTCAAGGAAGTTTAGAAGTTTGCATGTATGTCTCCGACGGGGAAAGTACAGACCCAGAGCAAGTTCACTCAATATGTAAGATTGTACAAAGCCTAAGTCCAGTTGGTTAGTTGATAGCAGAGACAACATTTGAACAGGAGCCTCTGAGCATCTATGCTATGCTAGCTCCCTTTTGCCGAAATCCTTAGAAAGCATTGGTGTGTGTGTGTGTGATCCTAAATTTATGTATTTCTTTTTAGTAAAAAAACCCTGGTCACGTAAGCATGGAAATGCATTCCCATAATGCACAATCCAATGCTTCTGGTATATGCGCTGCTATGCACTGGGGAACCTCCACGTCATGGTCTTGTTATCCTTCACACGCACATGCGCCTCTGCCTTATTTAGCGCTTTGCGTGTGGCCCCCACTCACAATGGGAATTAATGAACTTACGTTGCAATAAATTGAAAAAGAAAATGACACATATGGGGTGATTTATTGTTAATGTGAAATTCAGCACAAACCTCCAAGTCAATGAGCAAAAATCCCCAGCTGTTAGCAAATGATTGTAACAAGGAGGCCAATTAAATGCCCAACGTGCCCACTGGCTTGTATGCTATTAATCCTGGAGCGACAGATCTCTTCATACGTATCTGTGTTTTTCAAATAAGACACAATTTGTATTTTATTGATTTGGGAATTTTTCTAAATTTTGAATTGCAGCTGCTGCTGGATGTATTATAGTAAAGAGTCCAGTAGCACCTTTAAGACTAACCAACTTTATTGTAGCATAAGCTTTTGAGAACCACAGCTCTCTTCGTCAGATGCATTGTCAGCTTTCAAGAACCATGCATCTGACGAAGAGAGCTGTGGTTCTCGAAAGCTGACGATGCATTTGATGAAGAGAGCTGTGGTTCTCAAAAGCTGATGATACATCTGACGAAGAAAGCTGTGGTTCTCGAAAGCTTATACTCCAATAAAGTTGTTTAGTCTTAAAGGTGCTACTGGTCTCTTTACTATTTTGCAACTACAGAATAACATGGCTAACTCTTCTGGATGGATGCATTATGAAGCTGTTCTTGGCAGAATCCCTTGAGCTGACAATTAGGACAGCAACAAAATAAATCCTTTTTATCATACACAGGTAGCTGTTTCTTACTTCTAGAGAAGAGGAGGAGGAGAAGGAGGAGATCTCCGAATCCTTAGCAGGCATGAAAAAAGACCAAAAGTAAAAATCTGTATCAGAAGGGGCTTCTCACGATTTGCTTTAAACCCCTGATGGGTTTGTGTCAACAGACCTGTAAATAATTTTCTAAAGGGTGTGCAAGGCCCTTTTCAGCCAGTTTAAGGGCTAGAGTGGCTTTAGGGTTGCCAGCTCCAGACTGGAAAATTCCTGGAGATTTTGGGGGTGGAGCCTGGAGAGGCCAGCGTTTGGGGAGGGGACCTCAGCAGGGTACAATGCCATAGAGTCCACCCTCCAAAGCAGCCATTTTCTCCAGGGGAAAGGCTCTCTGTGGCCTGGAGATCAGTTGCAATTCCAGGAGATCTCCAGCTGTCAAAACTCTAGCTTGGCACCTGGTAGCAAAATATACACAGAGCTAAATTTTGTGCATTAATTCTTAAATTTTGGGAATTGTATCTTAAAAGTTCTTAAAGCTGATTCCCCCCCCCCCTTTAATTGTATCCTTGCTTGATTAATTTGTATGCTGGTCTTAGAACCGTAATGAATGAATGAATGAATACATAGAGCTATATAAAGCTGTACTATGAGGATACCTGCAAGTTGTGGCATCTTTTGGAATACCAATTGGGTAGAGTTCTCTAGTGCCTGATTCCAGATTGGCTCCTGTGTGGAAGATCAGCTTCCTTGTTTGCTGTTGGACCAATCTGATACCCTTTCTCAAGCTGAGACCACAGCTGTAGATACAACTGTTCATTTGACTGGATTGGGGCTGTGATGCTTAGGAAGGAAAGAGTGTTAATTCTTTACCCTAATCAAAAATTCCCTCCTCCTAATGCTTCTTGCTGCTCTGATATGAAAAAGACCCCTAGAAAGTACCCATTAACCCATATTATGCCAGTTTTTTTCCTCCACCAGGGCTTAAAGCAGTCAGATATATTTGCAGTCAGGGAAATAGTACATCCTGTAATATCTCTGGTCCACAGATAAGTCTACCAGTTAGAGGAATGGCTTAAAATAAATTTAATATCTTGTACAGCAGTCTCTAAGCCAACAGATCCTTAACCTTTTTGAGCCTGAGTCCAGTAGCACCTATAAGACTAACAAAATTTGTGGTAGGTATGAGCTCATATCTTTTTTTTTTAATTACTAACATCTAAAACTACAAAAAAAGGGAAAAAGGGAACAGGGGGAAAGGGAAGGGACAACATATAAAAAACACACACTACATCTACAAGTATTGCATTCCCTTCATAATACAATTATTTAAAGTTAAACTTTCTAATATGCTATTAGATTGGTAGATCTTATAAAATACAAACTACAGTCAGGATCAGGTCTTCTTCCCCCCCCCCTTGCGTCTCGGTCGCAGCTCTCTCTGAACAGCTACAGTAGCTGCGCTTACTCCCTCCTCCCCATTCCCCCCTTCAGATTCCAAATCTTCTCCTTGCTGGAACTCTTGATGATTAAACACAAAGTCCCTCAGCTGTGCTTCCGATGTTATCTTGTAGGCTTGGTCTTTATAACTGAACCAGATGCCTTCCGGAAATAACCATTTGTATTTTATTTCTCGCTTCCTCAGAAGAGCTGCAAACCTTTTATATTTGAATCTTCTTTTCCGAGCTAAAAAATGGAACGTCCTTCAATATCTTAACCTTGTTGCCCAGAAAGTCCAAGTCCACATTGTACGAATTATATAAGATCGTGTCCCGAGACTTCTTAGATGAAAAATCAATAATAATCTCGCGAGGCAGCTGACGCTTCGTTGCATATTTTGAAGATGTCCAACGGACTTCCAGAATATCGCTTTTTAACTCTTCTTTAGTTGCCTTTGCGTATAACGCCAAAAGTTCCGACACCAAGTCCTTTAAGTTTTCACTTTCCTCCTCCTTCATATTCTGAAGACGCAATACCGTCTGAGCATGATCCACTTGTAACCCTATCAATTGATTCTCCAAAAGCTTTACTTCTTTGTTTGTTGCTTTCATGAGTGCTGCGTTTTCCCGAGCAGACTGCTCTGCCCCAGACGCTACGTCTTTAATGGTTTTCACTTCGTTCTCAACTGAGGCAACCCTTTGACCGATATCATTTAGCTTATCAACAAAGGGCTTCATAGCTTCAACGACCGACCATTTAACCACCTCTTCAAGAGTTTCTCCCTTCCCCTGTAGCATCGCCAAAACTGATTTGCTCACTGCAGGGCTCTGCTTTTTCGTCGCCATCTTAGGGGGGGGGGAACGCCAACTAAATTCCGAAACTTAGTGGAGGGGAAGATATCTGGACCTTCTTAGCTTCAACTCCCACCAATCCTTCGCATACGCTTGAAATGACAGAAGGCATTCGCTTACTTACAGGTTTTCACCTTAAATCTGCTTGTTGCCGTTCTCCATGGCCCGGCAGCACGCGATGTGCTGCGCAAGTCTGCTGGCCTCCGTAGGAGCAAACAGGCTATTTACCCCCTGCATGAACTTCAGGGGGCTCTTCCCGCAGTGCTCCGGACCCTGACCCCCTCACTGGGAGTCCTGGGGGTTAACCCTCGCAGGTCAACCACCCGGTCAGGCTGCTCAGGTGCTTCCTCCCAGACCTGCGGAGAGGAGCATCCGACATGGCCAGGAAAATGAAACCGAATCGGTATGAGCTCATATCTTACCACAAATTCTGTTAGTCTTATAGGTGCTACTGGACTCATGCTCTTTTCTACTGCTATGGACAGACTAACATAGCTATCTATCTTTATCTTTTTGATCTTGTGAGGACCTTTGGAATTCTGACACAGGCTCATGGGTACAACCACAAAATGGCTACCACGGGAATCAGAGCCAACCACAAAATGGCTGCCATGGGAGTCAGAGCCAATCAGACACACATAGATAGGGCTACCATTCTCTAGGTGGGGCTTGAAGTTCTCCCAGAATTACAACAGATCTCCAGATGACATAAATCAGTTCATTTGGAGAAAATGGCTGCTTTGGGGGGTGGACTGTGTGGCATTGTATCCCACAGAGGTCCGTCCCCTCCCCAAATCCTGTCCCACCCAGGCTCCACTTCCAGTATCTTCAGGTATTTCCCAACTCAGAGCTGGCAAGTAGAGATGGACACGAACCAGAAAAAAAACCAAACCATGTGGTTCATAGTTTATCTAAAGTTTGTGGCATGAACCGAAATACGAACCGAAATACAAACCAAAGTTCATGACAAACTGGGCTGGTTTCGGGTTCGTGAACTGGCGGATCGTCAGATCCCATTTCTGATGAATTGCCATGAACTTTAGGCTGGTTTGTTTGGTTGATTTTTTGGGTCATCATTGCAGACAGCCTGGTGCCAATCAATCAGTCTCCTAGGCAACAGGGGATGGACTTCCTGCAGACCTTCTGCTGACCCAGAAGTGGCCTTCTGCTGGCATGGAAGTGATGATTTTTGCTGACTTGGATGTGACGTTTCCACGAACCAAACCAACTGGTTCACGAACCGGGGCAGGTTCATGAAATGTGATGAACCACGAACCACACGGTTCATTTTTTCTGATTCGTGCCCATCTCTATTGGCAACCCTATGTGACACAGAGGAAGCCCAAGCACAGGAGACAAGAAGAGTAATTTTAAAAAATACTCTGGGAAAGAAGTGTGCAAGAGAATAAAACCAAAACATGGTGGAGATGCCCATAAAACAACATCATTTGAATCTGCACAGCCAATCAGATCTCCAATGTCCAATCAGAAGCTATGCCGGGAAGAAGCCCCACGTGGCCCCTCCCATTTTCTAAAAACACTTGCTAGGTTCCAGGAAAAGTATTTGTGGGTGGCAGCACAGCTTCCATGGCTGCCACATTGGGGACTCCTGCTCTAAGTCTTGTTCTAGAATAAACTAAGGTCATGTGGAATTAAGGCAAATCCACAAACTGCCTGTTCCTTAACATTGTTAAATGTACGGGAATGTCTCGAATTGTAAAATGTATCACTTCCGCCTTCATCTGCCTTTGGGGCAAGCACTTCAGCTCCGAATCTGTCTTGAAGCAGCGATTTCCCACCCCCCTCCCACAAATGCCTGCTTCCTCCTGTGGATTTCTGAATTGTGTGCAGCTTTATGCAAAGTCAGGGACTTTGTCTGTTTTCAGCCCTTCCAGAATTGTAATGTGTGTCAAAATGGATGCTTCTTGGAATATTCGGCTTGCCTCAGATAAGCGCTGGGAAATGTGGAGGCTTAACTAAAGCTTATCTGCTCTATCCAAACAGCCTGAGCCTGCATAACTGAGCTGGGTGTCTCCGAATAACAGCCTTTATTGCAAGACTTAATAGCACTCCTGATCCCAGCCAGAAATACCAAGCTGTCTCTTTCATTGTATTTTTTGGCACCAGAAGGACGGTGGGGGGCTCCCAGTGGAAGCCGCCTCACTCTTCCCCCTTCCTGCCCCATTCTCTTAATCTCCTGCTTTCTTGACAAATCCTCCCACACCCACCTCTGCCCTTCTTTTATGCCTTCAGTTTGGCATTTCTAATAAGGCATTGATTGTCCTTCAGCCGTGCAAATATCTCTTCCATTTTTCACTGCTATTTCAAAAATGGGAACGCCTTGCTACATTTCTTGAAATGAAATATCGCCGCCTTCATATAGGCCGTACTTGTTGGCTGCCTGTTGTTTTTAAACTGCAGTCTGTGGCCTTCGCTGTATTCCAAAAGTGGACATATTGAGAAAAGTATTCTCTCTCTTTTTTTGTGTTAAAACTGTATCATACATTATAAAAATGAAATACTAAAAAACAGAAATCTGTCAACTACTCAAAATAGGGTTGGCAATTCCAAGGTAGGAAATTCCTGGAGATCTGATGATGCAGGAAGAATTTAGGGGAGGGGCCTCAGTGTGGCATAGTGCCAGAGAGTCCATCCTCCAAAACAAATTTTTCTTCTGAGGACTTGGTCTTCATAGTCTGGAGATCAGTTGTAATTCTGAGAGATCTCCAGGTTCCACCTGGACATTCAACCCTAACTCAAAGTAAAGTGAAGTTGCTATCTTTGTCCAGTTCTGAACCAGTAAGACCAGGTTCAGGGGTTTGCACCTTCATAAGAAAGAAAAGATCTCCATATAATTCAGTATCACCTATAACAGGGGTCTGCAATCTTTTAGCACCAA
The DNA here is from genome assembly GCF_028583425.1 of Eublepharis macularius. Classification (NCBI taxonomy): domain Eukaryota; kingdom Metazoa; phylum Chordata; class Lepidosauria; order Squamata; family Eublepharidae; genus Eublepharis; species Eublepharis macularius. The sequence goes on from NC_072802.1 coordinate 14,694,057, forward strand.
AGAGCTGCACTATGTCAAAATTCAGAGCAAGAGATCAGCAATTAGCAAGTATAAGGAAGTCTGAATAACTGTAGCTACAAAACTTAACATTACTGATAACTGGTTGTTGTGGGTTTTCCGGGCTGTATTGCCGTGGTCTTGGTCCAAGACCACGGCAATAGAGCCCGGAAAACCCACAACAACCATCGTTCTCCGGCCGTGAAAGCCTTCGACAATACATTACTGATAACTGACATACTGATTAATAAACCATAAAGTTTCTGTAGCTCAAACCCTGGACCTTTATTAGGGAGTGGCATACACAACATCTCACAACAAGTAATAAATATACACATACGTATAAGCACCCTGTGTGATAGTTTTATTGTGCTGGCATAAATCAGTGCATGGTTTGCACTTTGCGATACTGGCAACTGTTCATCTCTGTCATTTCCCTTTCTGTAATGCATCTCTCAGAAGCCCTTCAGCCCATAAAATCTCTGCTTGCCATTCCCTTTGTAGACTGGCTATTCTAACATCCCACCTACCTCTCCAATGTACCTTAAAAGTCAAGATTTCATTCTTATTTTAAAAGAATCATGTTGTTTAAAAAGAAGATCCATTCATTCATTCATTCATTCATTCATTCATTCATTCATTCATTCATTCATTCATTCATTCATTCATTCATTCATTCATACATTCGTTCGTTCGTTCGTTCGTTCGTTCGTTCATTCATTCATTCATTCATTCTTAAAGAACCATGTTCTCTTGAGCCATAGGTTGCAGAGCTCTGACTTATTGAGACCAAACCATGTCTGCTTTCACACACATATAGTGTATCTTCAATGCCGTTTAGCAATCATTTGCAACATTCATTCACACAGGAAAATCCAGTTGCAAACTATTGGTCAAATAAAGGGGAAGTGCTTGGAAAGTGCTTCATTCAGTACCTGTGAAAGCAGCTCACCTGCGACGTTGAAGTAACAGACACATAACTTGCCTCTGGAAAGTGGCTTTGCCCCCCCGCCCCCATCCGTACAGGGTGCTGTGCTGGAGAAAAGGATGGAGATGTAATTGCCATCAGGAAAACGGTGTTACTTTCTTGCGTGGGCCTGCCACTCTATAAACATGCCAGCAGACATATATTGTATGTACACTTTTTAAAGGACTCTTGGGTGCATCTCATCTGGATTTGTACATATCCAGTGCTTCTCCACAGCTTCTCTGCCCAATGTCAACCAGCAGTCTTGAAGCCATGCTTTGCCTATAATCATCTCTAGATGGGCGTGTTCTCTCCTTTAGGAAAAAAAAACTGAGGCAAAGGAGGCATTGAACCTTTCAGCCTTCTCTCTGTCCTCTGTCAGTAGGGATGCCAGACCCCCAGTGGGGGTGGGGGATCCCCAGCCCCCCCACCCCCACTTACCTGGCCAGCAAGGGGGCACGCACCCTCTGTGTGTGCTCCTTTGAGGCACTGCGCGCTCCCGTGCACAGCAGCCACCTGGATCGGGCCTATTTTGGCCTGGATCAGGGCTGCTGCAGAGCACGGGAGCGTTCCACAGTGGCCCAAAATGGGCCAATTTTGGCCCAAATCGATCTAATTTGGGGCCCATTTTGGCATGGATCGGGCCCATTTTGGGCTGCTGTGGAGCACAGGAGCGCTCCTGTGCTCCACAGCGGCCCCAAACTGGGCCAAAATGGGCTTGATCCATATCAAAATGGGGCTGAAACGAGCCCGATTTGGGTCAAAGGGCCCGTTTTGGGCCACTGCAGAGCACAGGAGTGCTCCCGTGCTCCACAGTGGCCCCAATCCAAGCCCTTGCAGAGTATGGGCATGGTCCCAGGAAGTGACATCATTGTGCTTGTGGGAGCGCACCCCCCACCCCAAGAGGTAAGTGCAGGGAGCCAGCCCCCCCGCCGGGAGGTTAAGAGGGATTGGCAACCCTCTCTGTCAGAGTTTTTACATTTTCATCCAGCAATGGGGGGATCAGCCTCTTCACCTTTAGTTTGTTCCTCACATATCTGAAGAATGCATTTTTGTTGTGGTGAGCCCCCCCTGGCCAGTCTCAGCTCATTCTGAACTTTGGCCTCTCTAAGGGCTGCCCTACAGTGCCTAGCTACTCCTAGATACTCTTCTTTGGATGCATTTCTTTCCCTCCATTTCTTGAACACATGGCAGTGCTATAGAAATTGCATGTAAAATCATACACTATGTAGACATAAATTCAAAGAGATCAGTAAAACTGATGGTAAAAAGAGAAAAACCGAAACTAGACAATAATCACAGAATCACAGAGTTGGAAGGGGCCATACAGACCATCTAGTCCAACCCCCCACCCAATGCAGGATGAGCCTAAAGCATCCCTGACAAAGATTCATCCAGCCTCTTCTTGAAAACTGCCAGTGAAGGGGAGCTCACCACCTCCCTAGGCAGCTGATTCCACTTTTGAACTACTCTGACTGTGAAAAAGTTTTTCCTAATGTCCAGCTGGTACCTTTGTGCATGTAGTTTTAGCCCATTGCTTCGCGTCCTACCCTCTGCTGCCAACTGGAACAGCTCTTTGCCCTCCTCCAAATGACAGCCTTTCAAATACTTAAAGAGAGCAATCATGTCCCCCCTCAACCTCCTCTTCTCCAAACTAAACATTCCCAAGGCCCTCAGCCTTTCCTCATAGGGCTCAGTCTCCAGACCCCTGATCATTCTCGTCGCTCTCCTCTGCACCCTCTCGATTTTGTCCACATCCTTTTTGAAGTGAGGCCTCCAGAACTGCACACAGTACTCCAGGTGCAGCCTGACCAAGGCAGTATAGAGAGGGGCTATGACCTCCTGCGATTTCGATGCAATGGCCCTTTGCAATATAAACTAATATAAAACTAAAAACTAATATGCAATATAAACTAATAGAAAAGGAAAAAGGGGACTTTCACTGCTCCCTGGGTGCAATTGTCTGCAGTTCATGTATAAAAGACAACTTCCCTACCAAACTGAGTTATTGGCCAGTTTTTTGGGGGGAAACACTTCAGTGCATTTTCATCTTGATCTTGCATTGATATTTAAAATAAGGGCTGCAGCCTGCCAAGCACAGCGTGAGGGAGGACATTGAACTATTCTGTATCCCCAGTACATCCTTTGTAGGCAACCCAGGTTGTTTCCATGTCAATAGAGGCGTTTCCCAACCCCCCTCCCCAAACATGTTGTTTCTGACATGTAAACATTGCAAGTCAGTTGCAGCTCACAGAAATAAATATAGAAGGATACACCACAGGGACATTGTATGCAAAATATAGGAGGATGTTTGAGTTAGACGCATGCTTACCCACCTACTCACATTCCTAAAGTGAAAAAAACTTGGCAGAACTGAACCCAGATTGCAGCCCAGCATCAAAGGGCAGAGGAGGGGAGGGAAGCAGGGCGACAAAGACCACTGACACAGCTGAATAGAGAAAAGGAAGGTCACAACTTTATTGAATAACAGCTTATGGAGCATTGGCGATGCATAGGGATCGGATCCTGAGCACTGGCTAACCTGCCTTCCAGCCGATGAACTGCTGAGCTGGACTAATGAGCAGTGAGAAGGGGGCAGAGCCAGCAGCCCCTTTAACCTGCACTGCCAGACCTGAGAGGAACCTGTGCCTCTCAGGACCAGCACTTGGCCCTGCCCCTAGCCCAGCCAGCCCGGTTGACCCTGATTGGCTGCCTGGGATTTGAATTTCCCAGGTGCGAGGCCAGCGTAATGGGCAGCCGAGAAGACAATATGGTGGCCACCATGCCACTGCGATGCGGCCTCCCAAGTGACTCTGAGGGTCTACATTTGCTACAGGAGACAACAGTAATAGAACCCTAACTTTGGAAAATCCCTTTTCCTGAGGAAAAAGAGATCACACTAAAGTTGCCAACCTTCAGATGAGTCCTGGCGTTCTCCTAGAATTAAAACTGACTGCAGAAATCAGTTCCGCTGGAGAAAATAGCAGCTTCAGAGGGCAAACTCTATGGTATACAATAGACTTTGGGTAAAATCCTGCCCCAATTGACCCCTCTAGAAGCACCACTTCCAAATCTCCAGGAATTTCCCATGTCAAAGATGGCAACCCTAGATCATACCTCAGTCCCAGACCCCAAACTTGAGAAAAAACGGGCGATATTTTTCTCACCATTCCTTTAAAAAGGGGAAAGGGAAGAGGCTGACCCTTAACCATCTAACTGTTCCTATTTATCAGGGACAGTCTCTTTTTCTTTGTTTGCCAAATTGTCTAAGGCCTGCATTTCCTTTGCTAAGTAAAGATAACCTCGTTCCAAGGCAACTCTGTGATGGCATCTCTCGCTGTATGAATTAAATTTAAAAAATAGCCCTGAGAGAAGAGGAAATCTGGACTGGGTTTGCAGCACCAGGGCAAGGGTTTTCTTTAATGCTCCGTCCTTGTGCCATTTCCTGATAGACACCCCCTTCAATTAGAGTCTCGTAAGGTAAAATATTATGTTCCCGTCTATTCAATTTATATGCAGAATATAACATATGGAAAGATGGATTAGATTTAGATGAAGGTGAGGTGAAAATTGGTAGAAGAAACATCAACAGTTTGAAATTTGCAGATGACACCACATTACTGGCAGAAAATAGTGAAGACTTGAAATGACTACTGATGAAGGTTAAAGGAGAAAGAGCCAAAGCAGGATTACATCTGAACATCAAGAAGATAAAAGTAAAGATTAGTGGGGAATTAACAACAACAACATTCAATTTATATACTGCCCTTCAGGACAACTTAACATCCACTCAGAGCAGTTTACAAAGTATGTTATTATTATCCCCACAACAAACACCCTGTGAGGTAGGTTGGGCTGAGAGAGCTCTGAGAAAGCTGTGACTAGCCGAAGGTCACCCAGCTGGCTTCAAGTGGAGGAGTGGGGAATCAAACCCGGTTCTCCAGATTAGAGTCCTGCTGCTCTTAACTACTACATCAAACTGGCTCTCAGTTTTAAGGCTGAGAGTGAAGAAATTGAAATTGTTCACATTTTTCTATTCCTTGGTTCAACCGTCAACCAAAAGGGAGACTGCAACCAAGAAATAAAAAGGAGATCGAGATTTCAAAGGGCAGCCATGAAGAAAGTAGAACAGATCCTTAAGGATAAGGATCCTTGATCTGGAGACCAAGATCAAGATAATCCATACTAAAGGATTCCCCATTACTATGTAGGGATGTGAGAGTTGGACACTGAAGAAAGCTGACAGGAAGAAAATTGATTCATTTGAAATGTAATGTTGGAAAAGAGTTTTACAGATACCATGGATGGCCAAAAAGACAAATAAGTGGGTTCTAGATCAAATCAAGTCTGAATTCTCCCTAGAAGCTCTAGAGCTTCATATATTTATCACATTGTAAGAAGACAAGACTCACTGGGAAAGACAACAAGGCTAGGAAATGTTGGAGTAAGAAAAGAGGAAGATATAGCATGAGATGGATTGATACAGTAAAGGACTCCACAGTCTTCAGTTTGCAGAACCTGAACAAGGCTGTTAAAGATAGGGCATTTTAGAGGTCATTAATTCATAGAGTCACCATCAGTTGGAAGCACGTGATGGCACATAATATACAAGGTGAAAGACAGGTAAATTACATGGATTCTGTTTCTTCTCAATACAGAGGCATTGTTGCATCCTTTCCCATGAGAACTAATAACAACTCAGGCACAGAAATGGATTTACACACAAGCTAAGTTGGCTCAGACCAGCCTGACCTCATCAGATCTGGGAAGCTAAGCAAAGCTGGCCAGGATTAGTACTTGGATAAGAGACGGCCAAGGAATTTCAGGGTCTCTATGCCCGGCAGGCAATGGCAAACCACCTCTAAAGGTCTCTTGCGCTGAAAACCCTATGAAGGCGCCATGGATTGCCTGCAACTTGATGACAGTTTCCACCACCAAGTAAGCTACAGTTTGGAGACTGAGATTGTGAAATGTTTCTAAATACCGCCCCCACAAAAGACTAAAATTTTTAAAATTACAATTTTTTTTGGTAATGCTATTGTTTTTCTTGAGCTGAGAGGAAAGTCAGGGTATTAATATTTTAATAAACAAACGCTCTTAAATTTGATATAGTTTAGGGCCTCACATATTTTAATCCAGCTGTGTTCAGGGGTGGGTTATTGGTACATTTGCTGTTTCCCTAGGGTTGCCAGCTCTGGGTTGGGAAATTCCTGGAGACTTGGGGATGGAACCTGGGAGGGCAGGGACCTTAGCGGGAATAACACCATAGAGGCCATCGTCCAAAATACCCTTTTTTCTCCATGGTAACTGAACTATGTTGTCTGAGAATCAGTTGTAATTCCAAGAGATCTTCAAACCCCACCTGGAGCTTGGCAACCCTAAGTTTCCCCACTGGGGGTATAAGGTTTCCCACCTCTAGGTCCTGTTGCCCACTGATACTCTATCAGCTAGCGAGAGGGGGGAAATTGCCTTTAGCTGACAGTACAATGTTGCTTCACTTTGCTTTGGAATCACCAGAAACTCTGGTTTTATTGGTGTTTCCTAGAGGGGTGTGACACCACTTTCAAGTTTCCCCCAGAAGTGACCACGAACGGTTGCCAACAGCGCCCCCTGTGTTCCCGTCCCCTAGCCTCTGGCCAGTTGCCAGCCACTTTGATCTGTTGGAAGCTTAAATCCATGCTCCTCAATGCTGCACCTCCAACAGAGTGAAGGAGAGAGGAAGGAAAAACAACAGCGTATAGGGAAGAAAGAACTGAAAATGACAGAGAAATACAGTATCCATTTTCATGTTGCACCCCTCCCATTATTTTAAAGATGCAGCCTAGTTCCTTACTGAATCCACTACGCCCAGCTACACACGAACTGCATTTCCACTCCTCAGTCTCCCCCCCCCCTTTCCAAAATGCATCCCCCTGCAAGTGAGAATCGTCTTCCCCTTAGGCCCCCTCCATACAGCATTTCTGGCTATGAGCTATTGGGCTTTATTTCAGTTAATGGCTGTTTTCACACTGCTTACTGGCCACGAAACATCACGCCAAGTTCCCGGAACGACAGCGTCTTCCTGGCGCAATTTTGCCTGAGTTCTCATGTGAAATTGCACCAGGAAGACACTGTTGTTCCTGGAGCTTGGCGCGATGTTCCGTGGCTGGAAAGCAGTGTGAAAATGGCCCATGGAAGGAAGTTCTGTAAGAGTGAATTTTTCCAACTTTGGCATTCAAAGAGATTTTTTTTTTTGCTCTCAACTTTTTGAAATGCGGCAATTAAACCCAGTTGTTTGCGGCACGCAAGTGCTTCCCTCAGACACAGAGAGAAAAGGGCATTCATAGGTACCCTGTCGTGGCATTTATTTTTTTCCTACTTGACATTGTGAAAGGCAAGCTTGCGTCTAGCATTCAAATCCCCGGGGGAAGCTCTGCAGTCCCAGTTCATCTGAATGCTGGCATTCAGTCAAACTGAAATTTGTCATGGTTTACAATGCTTGTTAACGAAGAGCATCAAAAATTAATGCTCATTAGGATGCTCATTAATATGTATGGGAGTCCTGGTTTTGACTTAATTAAGTGAAGCACCACTTCACTTTGGTATTGTCTCACCACCGTTCTTTAAAAAAAAAGAAATTGGAGTGGTGGTGTTGTGTGTGTATGTGTGTGTAGGGAGAGAACGCCAATCTCCAGAAATTATTTAGCATCTAAGAGGCATTCCCTAAGGAAAGCATTACCTCATATGTCACTGCTGAGCACCTAGCAACTTCCATAGCCAATAGTTTCTCAAACGTGAAAAGTTTCACTGCCTAAGAGAAATACTGGTTTGTATTTATTGCTCCATTTTGGAAAGTATGTAAGATGAAGGATATAAGCCTGTACTATTTTAGACTGTGGGTCTAAAATAGTAGTCTGTGGGTAGAGCGCTTATCCATATAGAAACATTCCCTGCATATAGAAAGCTAGCATAGCAGGGAGAAGGCTAGACTGTCATCTTTCTCAGTGACATTCTAGTTTTCTGTAAAAAGGAAAAGTTCTGTATAGGGGGGCATTCAATTGTGAACTCTCACATGTAAAGCTGTCCAGATGCAACTTTGCCACTTTAGGGCAAACCAGATTATATGGTACACGATCTGTACGTGGATGGCTGTCAAATTAATTTTTTCTTGCTAAATAGCTACAGTGGTTCTCCAGTTCAAGTTGGGGCTGTGGTGGGTAGCATAAGTGGATTTAATTCTCCCCTCCAGACCCTTGTTCTGACATCAAACAGGTGCTTGGAACTGCTACTTGCCCCATTGGGGGAAACATATAGATTGCCTGTTTGTTGAAAGTAGAACAGATCCTTGATCTGGAGACCAAGATCAAGATAATCCATACTAACGGATTCCCCATTACTATGTAGGGATGTGAGAGTTGGACACTGAAGAAAGCTCACAGGAAGAAAATTGATTCATTTGAAATGTGATGTTGCCAGGAGGCCAAATAAATCTCAGGGCTGTCTGAGACTTGGACAATGTTCCAGGGTGGGGGAGTTTTTAAAAAATCATCCCCTTGCACTGCACCCCAGATTTGAATTGGGCTCTTTCCCGAGTGCTCCTTCATCAACACAAAATGTGCTAGAGATCCATTGATCTGACATTAAAATTAGGCCTAAAACATGTGATATCCACACAAATCTATAGGCAGTGTTTGTGTAGTAATCTCACATTTATTTGGCAAAGGAGTCCAGATGCCCCGTGGAAGCTGGGTAACTATGATGAGGGCTACTCATACCTTCAGGAGATTTTTTGTAAAACTTTGCTAAGGAAATCAGTTAAATCTTCAGACGTCAACTCCACTGAGAGTTCAATCTAAGCATGTATACTCAAAAGTTAAGTCCTGTTGAGCTGAATGAAACACTCCCAACTAAATTGGATCGCTTCCTGAGTCATTCGAAAGTTTAGTGTTGGATATATTTTTATTCTGCAGTATTTCTTGCTTCCCCTCATCTGGAAGACTGGATATTTTTCTATAAATGGAGCCTCCACTACAGTATAAACCGAAGAGCTTTGTAGACAGAGATTCTTCCTCAAGGCCATGCTGGAGATGTTTCACTGCTGTTTGGTTGGCCAGTTTCAATGGTGAATTTTTGGCCGATCTGGTGTTTTTCTGCACATATGGTTATATATGAATCTCATATCATATTGTGTGGTGGTGGTGAGTTCCCTCAAGTCATAGCTGACTTATGGCGACCCCTGGTGGGGTTTTCATGGCAAGAGACTAACAGGATGTATCTATTATATCTATTGTATTTTTACTTTGCTGTTCATCCAGAATTTGCATTGGAAAAACAACTTGCAGCAGTAAAGATAAATTAAAATATAACAGAAAAGGTCTTCAAAGGTCACTGAAGTCTCAGGGAAAAAGAAATTCTGGTTTTGCTGGAGGCAGTTGATTATTGGGAAAGGAGGAGCTCTTGGCTGAAGCTAGATCCATTCATGAGGGAAGAATTTCTTCTCGAAACCTCATATAAGCTTTCCTCAAGAAAGATGAAGAGTGTTGCATAGGAGTGTGTCTGAGAGAAGTTCACATGATGGATTTATGGAAGAGAAAGGTATATTGAAGTCAATAGCTTTTCATGATTGAGGTAATATCCTGAGCTTTGCCACTTAGTAGCAAGACGAGACAGACAAGTTTGTTGTTAACTTCCTGGAGATTGTTGTGGGCTTTCTCTTGCTGTAGGTCTTCAAGTGCAGGTTGAGCTGACTTCTGTCAGAAATGTTCTAGCTTTGGATCTCTTCTACTGAACAGAGACTTGGACTAAACGACCTAAAAGTTCCCTTCCAATTCTAGAACTCTATGGTAACATTAAGCAATATTGAGCATGCCCTAAGGAGGACCTTTCCCAAGATGGCCGCCTCTATGAGCATAACAGAAATACAGACTTAGGATTCTTTTTCTTTTTCTGCATTGCAGCCTGTGATGTGTCCTCGTCCTCACTTCTTTGAAAGATAGCACAGACAAAACTGTGTGGCCTTCTGTTGCTTTAGGCTGTATTAGAGTTATGAGATTGATTCCTTTAATAAAACTAGGGTTACCAGGTCCAACTTGGGAAATTCCTGGAGATCTGGGGGGTGAAACCTGGAGAAACCTAGAAAAAGTGGGGTTTGGGGAGGAAAAGGACCTTGGCATGGCCTAATTCCATAGACTCCACCCCCCACAGTAGCCATTTTCTCCAGGTGAACTGATCTCTGTGGCCTGGAGACCAGTTGTAATTTCTGGAGATCTCCAGCCACTACCTGGAGGCTGGCAACCCTAAATAAAACACACCAATATGGAGCCTACCTGAAATGGAAAGCCCAAGAAGGAAGCTTTTTGTCCCCAAAAATTCAGAGCGATGAAAAACCATTTGTAATAAAATAGCATACGCTCCAAGTCATTGCTCTTTGTTGAGACTCAGCCCCAAGACTTCTCTGATAATGACCCTTCCATAAATGACCTTGAATCAGCTTCACTTCTTGCAGCCTCTAAATTTCCTGAACTTTAGCCTTCTTGAGATCTTCAAAATCATGAGTATGTGCGGGGTGGGTGGGTGAATTAGGGCTCTATTTGGACATTCTGCTGATATGCCAGGGCCTTATATGTGTATAGTTCTACGCACATAGACTCTGCAAACTGATTGAAAACCCAGCCCAAAGAAGCTGGGAGTTTGGGCACAGTATGATTTGTCCACAGTGAGCCATGCTCTGATCACACCCAAGGTAGATTAATATAATGTGCTCTGTGTGGGTTTGACTTGGTCCAAAAACTTCAACTGATACAAAATGCACCAGACAGGCTGTTGTCAGGAGTTGGTTACAGGCATCATGTCACCCCTGTGCTGTTAGGGTTGCCAGGTCCCTTGACCCTCCCCGGGGGAGGGGGGACCCGGTGCTTACCTTTGTCTTCTTCCCGGTATATCCCTTGTGGGCGCACTTCATGTGTGCGTGGCCCCAAGCAATGATGTCATCGCACAGGGCAGGGGAGTGCATGTGCCCTTCACTGCGGGCTGATTTGGGTTCCAAATGCGCCAGATTTGGCCCATTTGGGGCTCATATTGGCCTACGGTGAAGCACAGGAGCACTTTCAGGGCGGCACAATGATGTCAATGACTTTGTTGTGCCGGCCCCGGGAGTGGACTCAGGAGGCCTATTCTCCCTGCTGCCCTGGTAAGTGGTGTGTGTGTGTGGGGGTGGGGGTGGGAGAAAGGTGGGAGCAGGATCTCCCAGCCCTACTGGGGGAATGGGATCCCTATGGGCCACTCATCTGTTTTTGGGTACAATTCTTATCTTTAAAGACTTAAATGGTTTGGGGCCAGGTATCTGAAGAATCATCGCCTTCAGTATAGCCCACCCAGCTAGTTAAGATCTGCCTCTCAAATTCTGCTCCCTGTGGCCTACCCTCAGAGGTGATGTGAGTCACAACCAGGGCTTTTTTTCTGGGAAAAGAGGTGGTGGAACTCAGGATGGCACAATGACATCACTTTGGGTCAGCTGGAACAAGGGGGGAGTTTTTTAACATTTAAATCGCCCTTGGTGAAAAAGGTCACATGGCCGGTGGCCCCGCCCCCTGATCTCCAGACAGAGGGGAGTTTAGATTGCCCTCCGTGCTGCTCCGGTGCGGAGGGCCATCTCAACTCCCCTCTGTCTGGAGATCAGGGGGCGGCGCCACCGGCCATGTGACCATTTTCAAGAGGTGCCGGAACTCCGTTCCACCATATTCCAGCAGAAAAAAAGCCCTGGTCATGACTCACAACTAGAGGCAGGACATTGTGTATGGTGACACCCTCGCTTTGGTACGCCCTCCTCCTTGAGGCTCACCTGTCACCTACTTTACTGTGTTTAGGTACTAGGCCAAAACGTATCTTTTAGCCCAGACTTTCATTAGGAGGTTTTTTTAAAAATCATTCCAGCTTTTTAATGGTCTGCTTCTGGTCTGAGGTCTGTTGTATAGACAGTTTTATGCTATCTCCCTGGGCTTGTTTTAATGGCTTCTTGATTTCATACTAATAATTTATTATTTTAATTGTAAGCAAGACTTTGAAGAGGTGGCATAGAAATCTCTTCATTAAAATACATTAATTAAATATGCATAATACTGCCTGCTTGGCGAGAGACGGCTTTCATCAAGGGCAGAGTCTCTACCATTGTTCTGCCCCTCTCCCGTGGATTAGTCTGCAGGCCGATTTGTTGTTTGGTAACTTGTGTTCAAATATATTGTTGAATTTGATGATGTTCTGTTGTATGATATATGTTTAGAATTTTCTGTTGTATGATGTGTGTTTGGCATCAAAGTCACTTGGAGTTACGTTGGAGAAAAGCAGCGCTCCAGTAAATATTTTAAAAGTACATTTAGCTTCCACAAGTCTGAAGATCTGAGCAGGACTATAGATTCAGCGGAGAAAAATGCATTTCTGTACTGTGAACAATGAAGCAAGAACTTTCCGTAGAGGAATCTCGGTCTTATGCTGCACATGCAACACAATCGAGTGGGAATTCAGACGCAAGATGTTGAACTAGTAGAACAAACGGTATCAAATTATAACTGGGGGAGACCCCTTTTAAATACCCCCCATTGTATAAAAACATTCCCTGCAAATAGTTAACTACCTAGCCAATGAAAAATGGTCTTGGCCAGTCCTTTGCCTTCTATGTTGATTTTGCAGGGAGGCTCTTAAAAAACAAAAGTGAGCGTTTTCACCTACAGTCTGCAATGGTGGGTGGACTCCATCCTATAACATCACCGTTCTCCCACTTTATTCTGTTTCTTGTATAATCCAGGCCTAAATAAACCCAGCAAACGTTGAAGGCTCTTTGCTCTTTGCAATTAGCCTGTTGGAAAAGATAAGACACAATTCACTGCAATTCAATGGCGTCATGATACAAAGTTCTAAACCTCTAAATTCTTTGCAATTTTAATTGAATGACTGTGGTTATTGTTAGGTTCTACTTGAGGACGTGAGGATTGTGTTGAAGATGGAACTCTTGCTGTTCTGGGAGCTCTCCTAGGACCCGAAACAGTTATGGCGGCCTGTAATTGACTCTTGGTTATCTGCTTGGTTTCTGCCCCACCTGGTCAGCTCCCTCACACCTTGCCCAACTATCTGTGAGCTGCCTGCCAAACCGAAAGAGAACTCTATTAAAATGAAACTGTCCCTCCCGCTTCTTCAGCCAGGCAGGTGGGTTTGGTTTCTTCCTAAATGAAAAAAAGACAAGACGCGAGAATAATTTCCTATTCTGTTTGTCATGAATAAGAAATGAAAGGAATAATTTACTGTGCATATATATCGGTAATAGAAAAATGGCACCTTCTTTGATACCAGTGTCACAGTCTTCTGCTTTGTGTAGCTTCCATTCTTGTTGCCTCACACATGATAAAGTGGCATTTCCAGAAGGTCTGGGTGGAGGGAATTTCCATAATAATGGCCCAAACACACTTCCTTCCAGCCCCTTTGCCTCGCTATCTCTTTAGATGCTTGCTTTCCATTGGTTCTCTTGCCCACTGCTATTTATTCTACAATTTCATCTCTCCCATTTAAATAGTTTCCATTATCAGTTGTTCTTTGGACTATAAAAGCAAATCAACTGGCATCTTGAATATCAGGGGGTGCATATCTGTGTAATTCTCCAACTCATTAATGGAAATGATAAACAGATAGGAGTCTTCCATGACTCACTGAGCCTCTTTTCCCTAGAGTTTATAGGAGGGCCCACAGGCCAGATGCTGGTAGGTTAGATTAGATTTTTATTTATGGCATTTTGCAACACTGCCCCCACCCCCGCAAAAGAATAGAGCAAATAATTTGCATATCTATCACACAGGGCAGTACAAACTTGGGACGGCGACAACTCCAAGTTTAAAAACATATGAAATAGTTTTATTCTATTGCTGTTTTAATGGAATTTTGCAGGTTTGTTTCAATGATTGTAATTGTTTAAATTAAGAGACTGGGAAGCCTTCTTGGTAGCTACTATGCTGAGTGTGTATGGGAGAAATATTTCAAATAAAGGTAAATGTCCCCCCCGCCCCCCCGCCTCACATTTGCAGCAAAACTCTCTAATAAGCAGAAAACCAGCAGGTTGAGCATTCCTGTTAGGTTTGTCTTTCTATTTTGATCTAATCAAAGGCTGTCACAGTCTTTCTCTTATGCTACCATACCAAGTACATGCCCAGCAGCAAAACTGTCTGTAGTCGGGATCCTGGGTCCCCTGGTGGGGGACCCCCTGTTCCCACACTCCGGCCCCTCACCACCTGGCCTGGGGGGGGGAGGCAGGGGAATAGGCCTCCTGGGCGTGCTCCTGGGGTGACACGAACGTCACTCCCAGGAATGACATCACTATGCTGCCCTGGGAGCACTCCCATGATTGGCAGCAGGCCGATTTGGGCCCCAAATAGATCACAGTGAAGCGTGGGAGTGCTCCTGGCCCCTGCATAGGGATGCCCCAGATCTCCCACTCCAACCCTCCACCCCACTCCCACCCCCGATTACCTGGCCCATGAAGGGAACGTGCCTCCCAGGGTGTGCCCCTGGGCAGTGCAGTGTGCTGCAGCAGCCCGATTTGGCTGGATTCAGGTCCAATTTGGCTCTAATCAGCCCAAATCAGGCCATTTGGAGCATGGGAGCACTCCCGCGCTCTGCAGCAACCAGATTCAAGCCAAATAAGGCTGCTGCAGAGCCCAATTGGGTCCCCTAGGGAGCGCAGAAGCGCTCCCAGGGCAGCCTGTGACCCACATTATGATGTCACTTCCCGGAAGTGATGTCATTATGCAAGATGGGAGTGCACATGTTCTATGTGCACGAGCAACAGGGGAAACTATAAGGTAAGGGACCTGGCAACCCGACCCCTGCATAATAATGCCACTTGCTAGGAGTGACGTCATTGTGCCACTCCAGGAGTGCACATGTGTGAAGATGTCCAAAAAGGAGAATGCCAGGTTCCCGCTGCTGCTGAGAGGGTAAGACGACCTGGCAACCTGAATCTGTAGTGTTCCTGAAATGTTTGCTCATTTTCTCTTAGCAAAGAACATCTTGCAATCCCCCCCGACCATTTACGAGAGGGTGAAACTACTGGGGAGATGTATCATGAGCATTTCTTGTAAGTTTTCCCACTGCTAAAAGTGGCCGTGCTCATTGGGTAGACGTCTTAAGACAAACTGGGGTCATAGCATGGGTAGGATAGAGGAGGGTGAATCCTTTCTTCTGTTGTTTTTTATTGATTCATCCTCCCCGCTGGTTTTTATATTCCCCACAGGGTGAAAATGTGCTGCTACAACAGCTGTGTGTTTCTCCACATGTGGCAAATATCAGCTTGGGGTGTGGCAGAGGCCGAGAGTGGGCACATAGCATGGGTAGTGGGCTAACCACGCTTCTCTTTTGCCATAACCCCAATTTGCGCTCTCCCCTGGCTAGTTCTTGTATTTCTAAAACACGGGAGACCTGCATATCCGTCTCCTGCAATCCATCTAGTTGGATTCCTTACAGTGCAATCCTATGCAGAGTTACTCCAGTCTAAGCTCATTGAAGTCAATGGGCTTAAACTGGAGTAACTCTCCATAGGATTGCACTGTTAATCATCCACTAGTTGCCCCTTAGGCATGATTAGCAAAAGCAACTCTTTGGAATTGTATTTTTATATGGAATTGTATTTTTATATACCCTAGAGATGGAGAAGCAGAGGGAGCTCTAACCCTCACCATGCCTTTCATTTCATATTGCTCTCTCTCAGCTTCTAAGTAATTTAATTTTTATGTGACTTCAGAGGCAGAGAATCACACTCAGCCAAATTACCTAACCCATTTAGCTGAAGGCATTTTTAATACTATCAGATGCCATTAAGAAAACCAAGCCAGCGGTTTCAGCATGAAGAATTAGCCCAAGACTCTTATTGTTAGTGATTAAATTGTAATTGATCATTTATTCAACACGTTGGGGCCCTTTCGGTTCAAATTACCTGAGTCTGAAGCTATGTCTCTTCAGCCTTGCAAACAAACACACAAGTTAGTAGCCCACAAAAAGTTTCAGTAACCGATTTACCTAAATATATCTTCAGCTAGTCCTTTGAAGGACATTATTAGCTTAACTTCCCTCTTCTCATTTATAAAAGGATTCCTTTCTGATGGTCTTAAGGATATAAACCAACCAATGGCTATTTATAATCCTGATGTATCTGTCAGTTTATGTAGCTGCTGAAATACAACTATGAGCAATCAAATGGGGGAGATGATATGCATTTTTTTTTAATCCAGAGGAATTAGCCATGTTAGTCTGTAGTTGCAAAATAGTAAAAAGCCCAGTAGCACCTTTAAGACTAAGCAACTTTATTGAGGCATAAGCTTTCGGGAACCACAGCTCTCTTTATCATGCATCTCTTTGTCAGATGCATTCCTCCATGCAGCTGATGAAGAGAGCTGTGGTTCTCGAAAGCTTATGCCTCAATAAAGTTGGTTAGTTTTAAAGGTACTACTGGACTTTTTACTATTGTTTTTTTAGACTGTATTCATTCAAGTTTAGTGCCAATGCATATGCTCTTCTCCGTCTACAATAAACACCTCCCTTCAACAGGTCTATGACTTCAGAGTCAAGAAGATGGCAACCCACCAATCTAGGAATTCCCCAGTGACCGTCCAAGGCAGTCTTATATCTTAAGAAAATGTCTTAGCTGCCTTTCCAGAGACTTCCTCAAGGTAAAAACATATATAATAGCTGTAGTGTTTTTATTGTGTGTGTGTGTATGCATGTGTATAATATATAATTATATATATATAATGGTACACACACACATATATACACACACAGAGTCAGACTTAGGGGAATGCCTAGGATTGCAGAAAAATATACAAACTTGTTTTAGAAATGGAGTGTGGTGGTGGTATGGTTTAAATTCTCGCCATCAAGAGCATTGTCTATGCTTGGGCAAACAATGTAAACCTACTGTGAGCAGAAAGGAGTGAAGCCAGCTGATCAGAACGGCTGTCAAGCCCACGGCTGTTCCCCCCAATTGCATGAGCCAGACAGGTGGACAGGGGAGGGGGGGCAATAGTGGCACTGTGAGCGGGCGGACCCAGCAGATGAGCTCTGGAGGGAAGGATGTGATCTTCCACACTTGTAAAGTCATAACAACAGAAATCAGAAGAATTATGAGTACTAAAAACAATAAAAACAACCATAAAAACAAGCCAGCAGCATAAAAATAACATAAAACAACATTCAGCAGCCTGAAATAATCTTCATAAAACCTTTCTCAGGCAGACCATAAAAACAGCTAAAAGTGATAGAACCCCCTCCCTGAAAAGCCTGGGTAAAGCCTCATGTCTGAAAGATAGTAAAGTAGGTGCCCGGTGAAACTCGAGTGGGAAGGCAGCCCAGACCTTTCATCTACTTCAATCCACTTCTGTCCTTGACCTGCCTTATAGCCACCTTCTTTCTCTTGACTTCAGCTTCAGCTAATTGCTGAGAGGTTCTGAATATCTGATTTTGAAAATGAGTTTACACAAGCCCCTCCCCCCCCCACACACACATGGGTTTTCCCTTATTCATAGTCTGTTGTGGTAGCTGTGTGATAAAACTTTCTTCATCCAGGCTTGCTTTGTCTATTTCTGCTCATAGAAATACATTCACACGGCTTCACACAGGAAAGCACGGCATGGATGCTTGTCTGGCCTCACAGAAATAGAGAGGCTTGGCCTGTCCTTTTGGAAGAAATTGCTGTTCCATAGATTCTTTGGGATGATTTTCTATGTGCCAATAAGTCTCCTTCTTGTCAATGTGAGAAAACAAACATGTCACATTTTTATTCCAGGCTGTTCCTCCAGGGAACGCAGGGCAGGGCATATAGTTTTCCTTTCCTCTTTCTATCCTTACAACAAGCCTGTAATGTAGATTAGGCAGAGAGATAACAACATGCCCAAGGTTACCCCACAAGCCTCATGGCAGAATGGGGATTTAAATGAGTTTCCCAAATCCTAGCTGGATGCTCTGAACAACTCACCACGCTGGCTACTCTCCTTTTAGTTAGTTAATTTCACTACAAAAGTTGTAAGTGGCTGGACTGTGTGCACGTAATTATTGGCAGGATGGAGGCTCAAGCCCAATATTGATTTTGAGTCAGGATTCCTTTCCACCCCCAATGAGTATTTGCAGGACTTTTGAGAAAAACCACAGGGAAACACAGAGACTGACTTGGTTATCAGCCTATCAAACAATCAAAGCTGCTAGGAAGAATGAAACCCCCCTCTGTTAGTTCCTTTTCATCATCTGGAGAACAGAAGAAAACTGGTTCGGAGATCCTGATTTGTGTTTTCTTGAAATCCAGTTAACATTTTACAGTATAAACAGTATGTTTTTTTTTTAGATGCCCCCCCACCCCACCCCTGAAAAGACTATTTGGGAGCATCCCAGGTTTTGATCTGTAAATGCATGGCTAGTTCTTGCTGTTGTTTCACTTTGCTCTTTTTTTTCATTTCCTTTAAAAATGATGTTTTATTTATTTGAGTCATTTTCTTGCCTTCAGGGACCCCTGCTCAGCAGAACTGTCAAAATGTCTCCAACTGGTTTCCCCCCCTTTTTCAATTTCTGTCTCCTTGTCCATTAGCACTTTTGGAAGTTTGTCACCTGGGCTTGGTACTTTGCCAGTTGCTAGGCTGCCTGATCTTTTAATAACCATTTGGACTGCCATCTGCACTGGAGAGAGGCTGAAGAGGCAAGGCGGCCAGTACCTCTTATACATGCAGCTGCTGCTTTTATTTACAGCAAGTGGGCGTTGATATCGCCCCAGGGAAATTCTCGGAAATGGGACACATCTGATGAGGTTAACCGACAATTTGATGTCAGCAGTGATGTATACAGATGTAGCTGGGGAGAGAAATAGACATGTAGGTTAATTAATTAGAAAATGCCTCTTCCATGGGTTCCACACTCTGAAACATCACATTGGAGAAATGGTGTTGCTGAGCTGGGCCGATTCCAGATGGCCAGAAATTGCGGTTTTTCTGCGGAAATAATTGCTTACCGGCCACGCGTTCACTTTCGTCTCCATCCGCTTTGTCTTGCAGCATGCCGTGCTGTCCCGCTTCCGGATGTTCGCACGGCCAACTGAGGTACCCGGGATTGGTTGTTTCCTCCCCATCACAGTTGACGTCAGGGGCCTTCATTGGTTCGCATTTCGGTTTTTTAAAAAAAATTTTTTTTACGTGTTTTGTGCAAATGCGCAAACGTGCAGGTATGCGAATATGCAGCATCGACTTTTGTGTGCTTTTGTGCATTTGTGCATTTGTGTGCATTTGCGCAGTTCGATGTGCGCAAACGTGCGACTGTGCAAATGGCGCCCGGTTTTAAAAAAAAAATTAAGGGAATATTGTTGCTGGCCAACTGGCAAAGGAAGGAGGGAAAGGGGAGGGCCTCTCCGCGGCGACGAAGCGTCCAGAAGTGTGCAAACCCACAATTCCGTGTTCACACCGTCCGCTTATAGAGCGCAACTGAGCACCATGGACCGCAGGTAAGCCGGGACGAGAAATTGCGGGTTTTTACAAGTGAGGTCGCTGAAAAAGCGAAAGCACTCACTCTATTTGTGCCCATCTGGAATCAGCCCTGGTTAACTGGCATTTGGGGGGCATTAAAATGTCATCCCAGAAAAACCCTGCCTGGAGAGATCAGCCAACACAATGACGTGATGACAGGGTCTGCTGTAAGAATGATTAGTCGGGACAGATGAATGTTTAACCCTTTCTTAGGGAACCTGCTAGCTGATGGGATAGCTGTCCCTCCTTTGATAGAATGCAATCTGTCTCCCCAACATGGTTAAGTGAGATCCAAATGTCCCAATAAGGAGATATTCACATAAACAGAAGACTACCATGTTAGCAACAATAAACTGGAGTCTTATGGCTAATGTAGTTTCAGGTGGGTAGCTGTGTTGGTCTGCAGTTGAACTGGGTCCAACAGCGCCTTCAAAACCAACTAGATTTCCAAGGTATGAGCATTCGAGAGTCAAAACTGCCTTTATCAGATGACAAAGGGAACTTTGTCTCTAGAAAGCTCATGCCTTGGAAATCTAGTTGGCCTTGAAGGTGCTATTGGACCCAGATCTTATGACTAGTATGGTGGAGTGAGTCCTCAAGTCAGAGTTGACTTATGGCAACCCCTGGTGGGGTTTTCATGGCAAGAAACTATCAGCAGTGGTTTGTATTGTCTGCCTCTGCAACCCTGGTCTTTGTTGGAGGTCTCCCATCCAATTACTAACCAAGGCCGACCCTGCTTAACTTCTGAGATCTGATGAGATCAGGCTCACCTGGGCTATCAAAGTCAGGGTCTTTTGACTAGGATGATACCTATTTATCTTCTTGTACTATTATTTTAGAGATGGACATTTAGCTTCCCTCTTCACACCTTGAAATTTCATACTAGCCTTGATGCTATGCTGACTATTCCTCAACGAAACAACTAATTCTGTTGTAACACAACTACAGTTTTCCCTTTGCAAAACCAGAGAAGATATCTTATTTCTTTTTCATTGAAGGGGATATAGTCTACTAATTATGTCACTGAAAAAGCCAGAAAGCCAAAATGACTAGGTCATAATTGGCAGAAAATCCTCCTTTTGAAGAATTCTTCTTGGTTGGCAATGAGAAAAGTTTAATCTGTAGTCAGCTGCACTTCAAACTAGATAAGATGGCAGACATGGCTGTTTTAATCACACGTCTGCATCGTTCATAGAGATCAGCGAGTCTGGTACTGACATCAAGAGAAGCAAATGAGCAAGGGAAGCATGCTTCTCCTGTATTTCTCCCTTTACCTCTTCAGTCAATTGCCTTGAATTTCTTTGTTTCAAACCCCAACTCCAAGACCTTACATAGGGTTAAGCTTTCTCTGGTGGATCAAGTTAAAAATCTGATGGGGCTACTGTACCCAAACTTGTCAGTGGATAAATAGATCAATGCAGTTGCTAGGGGATGCCTTCTTGGCTTAGACACTGCTAGCTTAATGTCTACTGACCTAGCCTTTCTGATTCACACTGCCTTAGCACCAGACGTAACATGGACCGTTTCCAGACGTTCTTAAAGTGACAGCCCACTCACTGAATGCTGGTGGCTTTTCTCACTCGCTCTACATGTCTTTGATTTCAAAGTGGAACCAGGCTGTTTGGCTTCTGTTTCTTCAGGGGGCCAGAAAAGTGCAGGACGTTGCATTCTTAGAAAAGGTGTTAAAAAACGGAAGTCAAACAGCCTGCTTCTGCTTTGAAATGAGAAATGTGTGGCGTGAATGACAAGAGCCTCCCGTGTTTGGTGAGGGAGCCATCTCTTTAAGAGCGTGTGGAAACGGCCATGCTCTATGTAGGGATGCTTCTGAAGAAGTCTTGGAAGTCTGAATGTGGCAGCGAGACTCCTGTCTAGCGCCAGCTGCTCAGAATAACAAATGCCAATGCTGTGTCAACTGCACTGGTTCCTCATAGCTCCTGGGCCCTATTCAAAGTGCTGGTTACCCACCGTAACATCCTTCAAGGCCTGGGGGTTCTCCTATCTCCCAAACCCCACCTTCCAGTATACTCTTATGCACCAGTTACAATCTTTAGACAGCCTTCTCTGGGGAATCCTTACCTACGATTGGTAACTCTTTGGCCAGAGTTGGTATGGCAGGTGCCTTCCCTTGCCACATTCAGGAATGTGTGTAAGACTGTCTTGTTCCAGAGGGGATTTGGTGGATGGTAAAATGTCTGGCCAGGTTTTTCACCGTGTGCATTATTTTTTTAATGGAGTGTGTGGTTTTTTCACTGCCTTAATTATGTAATGGTTTTAATGTGTTGCCAAACCCTTATGTTTGTGTCCTTGCAGCTTTTGCTGTTTTGTTTAATTTAATTCTGAGGAGGATAGGGAAGGATACAAATATTTTTAAATCTATCAATGGAACAACAACAACAACAATGGAACAACAACAACAACATTCAATTTATATACTACCCTTCAGGACAATTTAACACGTACTCAGAGTGGTTTACAAAGTATGATGTTATTATCTCCACAACAATAATCACTCTGTGAGGTGGGTGCAATTGAGAGAGCTCTGGAAGAGCTGTAATTGACCCAAGGTCACCCAGCTGGCTTCAAGTGGAGGAATGGGGAATCATGCCTGGCTCTCCAGACTAGAGTCCTGCCACTCTTAACACTGGCTCAGATCAGAAAAGCTGGGCTGGAATAAAATGCATGGGGTTATGGATCTCAAGGATTTAAGGCATGAGAAGGCTCATCTCTCCTCTCTTGTATTCCCCATTTGATGTTAAGATCAGATTCTCACTCTCACTTTTTACATTAATGTGGTAAACATGTGAGTAATTAAATGACGGTCACCATTGTTATATCTGTTTGTCCCAATTGATTTTACACATAATAAAGCCATGTCCAACAACTAAAAATCTCTCCCTTGCATCAAATGGGATGATCCAATCCCTCTCCCTTCTGCTGGTCTCCCACCAGTTTGCACAGAACTGTGCTTAAATATTGCCACATGCGAGACATGGACCGGATCATTCCCAAAGTGATTGTTTGAATTTAAGCTGCTTACTTGCACACAAAATCCCTGTGTGAAATCTGAAGAGTAGTTGGTGGAATTTCCGTATGGATTATTAAAAACTGGGAGAGAAGCTTACTGCGTAAAATTCTCTGGCATGGAGATGATGGTGTTTTTATTTGCTAAAATAAGTGTATGCTTTCTGTTTCTGCAAAGACGTCATAGGAGAGATTGCTGTAGAGACTTGCTTTCCATAGTAGAGATGGATGAATTGGTAGCATTTTGATTCTTGGTGGTGGGGGTTCTTTTACTTTTGCACATATCTGCTTCATCCCTCCTGATTTCCTTTGCAAAAAAAAAATCATATTTGAATGATGCTTCTTTGCTGTATTGTATTATTTTTATGATGATTTTAACCAGCAGTTATATTTAATTCATTAGAATGCATTCCTTTATAAGAAGTGTTAAAAAATCTTTTCATATTTCCCAGTATAGTCAATGAGTTGTCATTATGTTATATGGCAAACTAAAAGAACTTTTAAGCTCACCTTCGGCAATCAACAAAACTTAAAAGGACCCCCCCCCTCTTTAATCAAGGTGATGATGGATATCATTGCACACTGTGTGTCCCTTCTTCATCCAAAATGAATGTTTTCATGCCATTATTCTCTCTTTCTTTTTTAGAAATCAGCCACACCAAAAGTTTTAGATTGTTCAATGCAACTTCGTTCAATTCTGTTTTAATCAGCACAACCATATTTTAATCTTCCTTTAAACAAACAATCACATACCTTCTCTCTCCATGGGAGGAGTCACTTGCTTCAGTCTCTCAGTGCTTAACAGAACCATCAGGGGACGAGTTGTAAAAAATAAAAGCCCAAGCAAGCTATTCACATAATAAAGGCCTGGACATCTGTAGCTAACAATGTGACTTTTGGTATGAGCCCTTGAGACAACACATGGTGAGAACATAATGGCATCCCAAGTCTTAAAAGAAAGAAACAAAGACAGTGAAAGGAATATAAACAACAAAAGAGGAAAACATGCAATGGAAAAAGAGATTTCTTGTTCTGTATATGGTAAATTTTTGGTTGTAAAATTCTGAGCATCACTTTGCTTGCATAGGAAATCAATGAGATGGGCTGATAATTGCTGCAATCTTTTACATCACCTTTCTTCAGAACTGGAATGTAGATTGAGTGTTTCTAGTCTCTGGGCCATTGTTTTTGTTTTCCATATTTGTTGGCATATTTTTGTTAAAATTTGATGGACTTCATTTCTGTAGCTTGAAATAGCTCTATTGATATTCCATCTATTCCTCATGATTTGTTTCTCCCAATTGCTTTGAGTGCAGCTTTCACTTCACTTTCTAAAACTGCAGGCTCTTTGTGAAAATGTTCTTTTTTGAAGGAATATGTCATCCTTTCATCTCTTCTGTATAGTTCTTCGATATATTGTTTCCATCTTTTCTCAATGTGATGGAAATACTCTTACGCTTCAACTGTCTGAAGTAATAAGACATATTTGGTTTTGCTATCTCTGTATGCTGGTTCATGTCAAGCAACCAAACATGAGAATGTCTTGTGCATTTCTCATCCAAATATATATGTGTGATTTGGTTTATGCTCTTATGGATACTTGCAAAGTCTACTAGGTCCAGTGCTTTATACTGGCAGGGATGCTATGGGGGTGCACAGGACATGTACAATGAAGTTATTGGCATTTTCCAGCATGAACGCTCATAGCCATTTTTTAAAGAGATGATAATAAATGCAAATAAACAGGTGCAAAGCACTATGATTGAGGTACTGGTGAATGTTTCCTATTTCATTTTTTAAACATTCATTTGTATTTTGAATAGTTTCAGTTGTCCACTGTTCACTGTTGGTTTTGTAGATTTGTGTACATTGTTCAGATTTTATATGCAAATTATATATACAACATTTGTGTGCATTATACCCACAGTCCTGATCTATAGATATAAACATAGCATTTAAAATGCTGCTCACATGCTTTCTTTCCCCATTCATTAAAATGTAACTTCCAATATCATGTGCATTTTATGTATGTGGGTGTGCATGAGGGACCTCAAAGCTATACTAACAGGAATTTCCCAGTTCCAAGAACCCTGGGAATTGGTGTACTCTTCCTTCAGGAATCGGTAGTACTCCTGCCCCCATCCCCCCCAAGTTTGAGAATCACTGGCCCAGTGCAAAACTGATAGACTTCCCATTAAAACTGATGGTGAGTTTATCCCAAATAGGGCCCCCAAGGCAATGTAAATCAAACTCTGAAACATTGTAACATTAAAAACATTCAGAATTTATATATATATATATATATATATATATGACAGAGGGAGTCAAATGAATCTCCTTGGGGAGGGAGTTCCAAAGTTTTGGTGCCATAACTGAGAAGGTCCTTTCCCAAGTTGCTACCTCTCTAGCTTTGGAGGTTAGGTCACCTGGAGCAAGGCCTCCAAAAATGACCAGAGTACTTGGGAGAATATGAGAGAAGACGGTCCTTAAGATATGCTGATCCCAAGCCATGGTGGGGGTGGAGAGAGCCCTGAAGTCATAGCTGACTTATGGCAACCCCTGGTGGGGATTTCATGGCAAGAGACTAACAGAAGTGGTTTGCCATTGCCTGCCTCTGCAACCCTGATCTTCATTGGAGGTCTCCTGTTCAATTGGTATCCAGGTCAGGACAGCCCCAAGCCATAGAGGGTTTTAAATGTCAGTACCAGTACATTGAATTGGGCCTGGAAGCAAATTGGAAGCCAGTGTAGATGAAACAAGACCGCAGTGATATGGTCGCTATGACAGCAATCTATACCAATTGCAGCTTGTAGACAGTCTTCAAAGGCAGCCACATTTAGAGTGCATTGGTGTTGGTGGAAAGTGCTAACAAGTGGTAGCCAACTTTTGACAACCCATGCTAGGGTTTTCAGTGCAAAGGGACTAACAGAGGTGGTTTGCCATTGTCTGCATCTGCTAGTGACCCTGGTGTTCCTTGGTGGTCTCCCATCCAATTGCTAACCAAGATTGACCCTGCTTAGCTTCTGATGAGATCGAGCTAGCCTGGGCTGCCCAGGTCAGGCCACAGAGCTCATTGTAGTAATCTAATCTAGATGTTACCAGGGCATGCAACTTTAGGATGTAACTTTTGGGTATTGTGCTTGTGGGGTAATTCTAAAAATAAAGTGATTACTTGCATAAGTTCATTTTTCATAATTCCTAACGAGAGATGATTATTAGTTATAATCTTAACCCAAGCCATTAATTACAATCAGAGTTGTTTAAGCAGGAAATAGCACACATTTGCTTTAAACATGATTTTTTAAAAAAATCATTTATATGATTTCTATTTCACTGTGTCTCTTTTTGCTTTCTGCATTGCAGATGTTACATATGATGGTGCTTGATTGCAATAGTGAATACTGCTTTATGCCGTATTTCAGTTCTTAAAATTATCTCCGTAGCAATTCATTATGCATTTTTGTTATAAAACAATTGCGTAGATAAGCAATGTTCTAATGTTTGCTTATATTTATTTGTCAACATTTTGCAGTTGCTGCGATGAAAATTTTATTTAAAATGTCGTACTTAATGTGATTCTCTTCTCTAAGAATATAAACCTTTCTACTAGGAATGCTGCAAAATTCTTGTGCCCTGAATTTCACTTGGATTTTGGAGTTCAGCATTATCCTGGTTTTGATTCCCAAGTGGAACCAGCGTACCCACTGTTGTTCCATTAGAATTTCCATATTATATTCAGAACATTCTGCTTGCAGAGTTTGTTTCTCCCTATTTGTCTTTCTTCACGTGTGCTCTTGTGTACACTGAACATGTTCAACAAAAACTCTCCAGTCTTGCTATGGTCATCCTTACAGCTATATTGAGGTTCTTTTTTGTGGTGTTCTACCAGACACAGGCAGACCTGAGCACATTATTAAAACACCACACAAAAAGAATACTGATGGCAATGATAGATACAATCACGTGAATTGGGTTTTTTTTGCATTGTTTATCCACAAGTGTAGGCACATTAGTAGCATAGAGTGAGGAGAAGATGCACATGAGTAGAAAGAATGGAACATGCCATCAAAATGTGCATGGTACAATAATGGAATTAATTTTAGAAATTCTCTGAGTTAAAATACAGTTCCAGAGGAGTAAATATCAGGGAAGAATAAACTCAGCCAGTGACTGGGGGCAGGGGGCGGGGGGAGAGTATTCTTCTCTGGATGGTGGTGAAAGTAATGGGAGACCTAGTTGAAATTCCTACACTGCTGGGAAGTAGTGGATTCCCTCTAAGGTTGCCAACTACAGGTTGGGAAATTCCTGGAGATTTGGGGGGTGGATCCTGGAGAGCACAGGGTTTGGGGAGCGGAGGGACCTCAGCAGGATATAATACCATAGAGTCCACCCTCCAAAGCAGTAGTTTTATCCAAGGGAACTTCCCTGAAGATCAGTTGTAATTCCGGGAGATCTCTAGCTACCACCTGGAGGCTGGCAACCCTAATGCCCTCTCTTTCAGGCTGAGCTACCTCACAGGACTGTTGTGAGGGCAACAACATCCTGCTGTAACAGAAGAAAGGCTAGTAAAACTGAACTAGATAAAGCCTACTTGATTTGAGATTGTGGCTTCCCTTTTTTTCTTATTTTTGTCTACTCTCCCCACTTAACTATATCAAGGCCCATACAGTTTACGTAGGTTCCTTGAAAAGGATTTTTCTTGCACCATTTTGTGCCCTCTTTTTTAGATTGTCCTAACATGTTGCCGAGTGGAGTGGAAAATTACCAAAGAAAAGATAGTTTTAGAAGGCAAAGAGAATAAAAAATTCTTTTTACACAAACATGACATTGTCAAAAGAAACAATGCAATTGTATCTCTTCAGCAGCTGGACAATTGGGTTGATTTCTCTTTGTTGGGCTATTAAAATCTTTGATTATGTTTTGCTCTCCCCTTTAATGGTTATCTTTTGGTCCTTTTATGATGAGTCCCTTTATTACTTGTCAGATCCAGAGAATGTGCTAAAAGGTTTAGCAACAGGAATGTTTTGTCGGATTTGAAGGCACATCTGGGGAAGGGCTGTTTCACTGGACATCGAAATGGTTCATGCTCAAAAGATGTTTCTTTGCTTTTCAAAAGAACACTTTGCAGTCTCTGCTTCTTATTTTCAAAGATTTGACTTAGAACCGCTGTTCAAAGCATTCGAGGATGTTGCCGCTTGCCACATAGGGAGGTTGCGAGGGCCTCCCCGACACTGGATATTCCGGTCATCTCCCCGAACTTCTGTTTTCATTTTTCAACACAAAGTTTCTATCCTTTTAGGGCTTCAAAAAGTGTTCCCATCTTCCAGTTTTCTGCTCAATGTATACAAAGGCTCTAGGTTGACTGACAAGTAAGGATATGAAGGCCTGGAAAAATAATGGATTTGGGGGGGGACACAAGGTTTTTCTGAGGACCCCTCAGTTTTTTCAAAGGCAAAACTGGAAAAATTTGGGGAGCACTGAAAAGAAATCCTGTGAGCAATTTTCTCTTTTGAAACAAGTAGAATGTTTTTTAAGACGAGATTTCACTTGATCCAAATGTATAGCATGAAAAAAGTCTGAGGAGTCTGTTAACTTTTTCCAGTGTAAAAAACTGGGAAATTTTGAGGAGCATTGGAGAAGCCTCATATGACTAAATTTTCCTTTTGGAATGAGTGAAATGTTTTTTTAAGATAAGATTTTACTCAAATGTGTAGTATGAAATTTTTTATACAAGTCAGTCTATGGCATACTATGGACATAGAGTTGCCAGCTCTAGGTTGTGAAATACCTCGAGATTTAGAGGGTGGAGCCTGGTGAGGGCGGGGTTTGGGAAGGGGAGGGACCGCGTCAGTGTACAATGCCACCGAGTCCACCTTCCAAAGCAGCCATTTTTTCCAGGGGAACGGATCTCTGTCACATGGAGATCAGTTGTAATTCTGAGAGATCTCCACCCTCCACCTGGAGGTTGGCAACCCTAACAACATATTTTCAAGAATTTATTTAGTGTTTAAATGTGAATATTTTTTGCAACAATTAATATTATATAATGTGTTAAATAATGTATTATTAAATAATTCAGTGTTTTATATGTTAGAAATAATGTCATGTCCAAATATGTTGGTAGTTCTACATATTGTGACTGTATGTAGGGATCCCAGGTCCCCCAGTGGGGGTGGGGGATCCCCCGCTCCACCCTCCATCCCCACCAACATTTACCTGGCCAGCAGGGGGGAGGGTGCAGGAACAGGCCTCCTGAGTGCGCTCCCAGGGCAGCATGGCGACATCACTTCCTGGGGGTGATGTCATTGCGCTGCTCTGAGAATGCTACTGCACTTTGCAGTGGGCTGATTTGGGTCCCAAATGGACTGAATCGGGTCAATTTGGGGCACACATCAGCCCACTGTGAAGAGCTTGTGTGCTCCCGCATCTATGCAATGACATCACTTCCCAGAAGTGATGTTATCACGCAGGCGTGAGGAGTAAAGACAAGGTAAGTGCCACCCCCCTTCCTGCGAGGAGGGTAAGGAGACCTGGCAAGCCTAATTGTATGAGATTATTTCTGTCCAAATACTACACTTTATTTTTTTTTAATACAGAATGTGTTTTCAAGCCTAGATGTTAATTTTTTCCCCCTACACCTCAGATGGCAAAAGTATATGGGCTAAGACGCATGTGCTAAGATAGCAGAGAGCACAGCAGTTTGCATCTTATATTGGGAACATGTGCAATTTTTCTTGTATGCCAAATAGTACAATTTTATATGCTAACTAAATTATAAATGGTTCATTTTCAGTGAAATCCTAAGCAGACTTATTCCAGTCTAAGCCCATTAGACTGGAGTAACTCTTCTTAGGATTTCATTGTTGTTAAATCAGTAAAGTAAATTCAGGTTTGACAGGAAATTTAGTACTGCAAATATTTCAATCCCCCCCCCCGACTGCAATTAAAAACACACACTCTCAAAACCACTCCCCCCTCTGCCCCAAGCACAACCTGTTTTATTTTAAATTTGACACGTTTATTTTATGAAACATGTAACAAAATCTCTTTAAACATGCTAAATATTTGGGCTCTGCTGTTTCGCACATTTCAGTGTGTTCTTTGGCTGCCTCACTGCAAAATTTCTGATTTTTTAATGTAAGAAAAATCAATAGGCTTGCTTTTGCATGAGCTGCTGAATTCAGTGTGCCTTACTTTTGAGGAAACTTGCTTAGGACTGTGCTGCATGATCTTGATCCTGCGCTCCTCAGCTCATATTTGCCAGGTAAGGGTGAAAATTGCATTCTCCGCCTTCAAATTAGTAAGATTGACTATGTAACAGGAACTAGAAGATACTCATTGGTGCATTCTCTGAGTTGTTTCACACATTATTCTTGCCTGACAAGAAGATCATTTTCATGTAGCACAGAAAAAAACACGTATGCTGTCATGGGTGAAAATCACAGGTGCTTTGTTGCTACGATTTAGGGTTGATTTCCGCTTTCTTCCCCCCTGCTGTTTCTTCTCTGTTTTGCAACAAAACAAAACACTCCCTCCCATGATTTTACGCCATTTTCTGTCCCTTACTCCTAATTTCCCCCCTAAAATGAACACACTTTTCAACATTATTTGTACACTAGCAAACCGTTATTTTACATTTTGATATGCATTGCATGTAGTATAGATTACATGCAATAACTGTAAAACAAACATATACAATACAAATAGATCTGGAAAACCAATAGGAACAAGCAGTGAATATAAAAGGAAATAAAACATGAAACATCTGCCCATCTTCTCTGTGCCCCTGCATTTGATAGCTATGGTTGTATGTTTTGTTTGCTATTATGGTGCCTTATATTTCTGACACCATAGTTTTTGTACACTGGAGCTTTTTAATTGCTACTGTATTTTTAGGATGCATGGGGTTTTGCATTGCTGCCTTGAATGTCACAAGAGCAAGAACGATAACATAATGAAAAAAAATCGCAATCTCATGCTTTATATATTGTTCTGCATTTGAAGACAGATGAAAGATATCATAGCTTATTATTTCAGAAATGTACATTCCTTTCTCTAAACCCATGGCATGAGCTTGATCCTGTGCTCCTCAGCTCATATTTGCCGGCTAAGGGTGGAAACAGCATTCTCTGGCTCCAAAATAGCAAGATTGACGATGTAACAGCAGCTAGAATATGGTCTACTTTTCTGACCAGTGTATGCAAAGGCGCTAAGCTGACTGACAAGTAAGAATGTGAAGGCATGGAAAAATAATGGAGCTTTTCCTTCTCGACATTTCAGCAGTTAGAGCTGAGCTTCAGTCAAGTGGCATTCTAAGAGAGAAAGATCTTTGCTGCCCTTCTCATTTCTTTAGTTATTGGATACTTTACTTCATCGTCTTTCCTCTGTGCAGCCCCACATCGGGGGGGGGGGGGGGACTGCGCATGAGCACAGGTCTGCCGCTCAGAAGATGCTCCATAGTTTTTCAAAAGATCCATTAAGAGCTGCATCTTCACAGCCGCATAGAGGACCATTTTCCTGCCCAAATAGGCACATACCATATCAGAAGAGCGACCCTCCCCTTTCCTCACTCTGAGCTGCCGTAAGGAGAGGATCTTAGCTAGTTCGCTCCATTCATTTGTCTTCTTCTGATCATTTACTGGTTTTTGCTTGATTGGAATGATCTTTCATTCCAGGAGCTTTGCGTGATGTTCCGCAGCTGGTAAGCAGTGTGCAAATGGCCTTGACTTCTCTCTGGATTGTGGACTGTATTTGACGATCTTGGCAAATAGTATTTTTCCAACCCTCTCGCTATATCTGAGGCACGGGCCTTGTTGAAAAAATGTGCCCAATATTCTATGAAGATGATGCACTCAGACCAGCACGAGCTGTGTCTCATTTGCCTTGGTGAGGGCCATAATATTGGAGCCTGCTCCGTATGCCGACAATTCACACCTAAGGCTCGGAATGTACTAATATTAAGAAAATGAACGGTGCACCAATTCTGAGTAGAACCGTATGAGATCGTAGCCTTAGAATATTAGAATATTAGCTGCAGTCCTTTAGTTTGTTTGAGATGTTAAGTGGAGAGAAGACAGCCTGTGACTGGCATTACCCGGGACTCAGCGCCCCCCACCGAAGTCATTTAAACAAAGCAGAAGCCCAGTGGCACCTTAAAAACTAACATCATTTATTCCAGTATGGGCTTTCATGAGACAGAGCTTACTTCTTATATAGAAGGACAAACAATTCTTCAATTCAGTTTTATGGAAAATTACAGAAAGAGAGAGAGAAAGGCAGCTGCCTAAGTCTCCCCCTCCTAAATCCAGTTCTGACTGCAGAAGCTGGTAAAGCTCAAATAGTCATTCCTAGCAGCACAAAATTCCTGCCAATTCTTTGCTCATAAAACACATCACTTTGAACAATTAGCTGGAGAATTCCCTCCTCCAAATTACAGTACTGAGCTACACCCCTTGAAATTATATATGAATACTGGCTAATTATCTAAGAAGTATGTTTTGGCACCTGACTGTTTTCAAAGCTTGTGCTTCCAGAGGTTAGTACTTTGCATTTATCTTTATTAAGCTCTTGTCCAAATGATAAATATACAGTGCCTGCCTGGTACCTGCCACTTGGAAATAAATCACTTTAGGATTGATCTACTAACAGCTTTCTTCGCTCAGTGTGTCCTCCTGCCTCAGAGGTCACATGAAAGCCCTTCACAAAGAAGCATACCAGGCAGTCTTCTTGAAACAGGTGGAAAAAGATCCCAAACCCTCGAAACTCGCATAGGCACCAGGCACCAGCTAATACATTATGGTGTCGCTGCGAAATATAATTCAAACATTGCACTAGCATCAGCTAGTTTAATTTTTTGCACCATGTTTAATTATGGTATGAGAATTGGTGTATTGATCTGACAAGGGAGGGGAGGCAGAGGAGCAGAACCACAAGTGACAAAAGGCACAGGTTGGACACTTGTCAGCTTCCCTCAAGTTTTGGCGGGAAATGTAGGCAGCTTGGTGGAATGTTGGACAACTGACAGTTGAAAAGTCCATTGGACAGCAGTCAGAGAGCCAAGCTGCAAGACTAGGATGCCTACATTTCCCATCAAAACTTGAGGGAAGCTGACTAGTGTCCAACCTGCGCCTTTTGTCACTTGTGGTTCTGCTCAGAGAAGCAGGCTTCTCAGCTCGGACCCCTGGTTGGATTGGGCCTTGTGTTTGTACGTGCAGATCCACTGGCAGGGGGTTCCCACCCACCAACTTGGGCTGTGAGTGAGTAGAGTTTCCATTAAGGAGGCCGCAAGTTTCACGGAGGACATGTTCAACTGTCAAAGGTACTGCTTTCAATGGTAACCGTCTGATGCAAGCTGATCACCAGCCTAACTACCTGATCAAGACTGGTAAACCTGATGTGAGCTGAACTGCCAATTTTTTGAGCATCCCTAGCTTCCATTCCTTGCTTCGGGCTGGTATTCTCAGAGGAGGCAATTCCAATTACTTCTTTGTTTGAGGGTGAGGGGAATCCAGGCCTTCTTTCCTTTCCTTTCCTTTCCTTTCCTTTCCTTTCCTTTCCTTTCCACATCCTGGAGTGGCTGGAGGCAGACTTCACTTCTCTCACAGAGGTAAATGATCCTGTCCAAGTTGATAGCACTGGTTAGCTGTTGGGCAGGCAAGTGTACGCATAGCAATGAGCCTGCTTGTACCGACCTCTGAATTGGGGCCATTGTGTTTTTGTCATGGAAATGACATTATTTTACTCAGTGCGGGATGGAGAGGGGGACTGCTGTGTACTGTAGGACAACCGTCTTCTCCCTGGATCTTCATCTCATAAGAATTCTCCTGCACATCAGAATTCCATCAAACAAAGGGAAACTTGGATAGAATTGTGCCATGTTGCTCTGTTAAAAGAAATCCAATTTTGTCCTTTAATTGGGGTTCTATAAGGCCCTGTTTTGGGACCTGTTCTCCCACATCCTGTCCCCCTTGTAGTTATTTAATCCATTTATTCAACCATTTATGTCCTGGATTGTTTCTCATATTGGCACTCAGTCCAACAGTAAAATCATACAAATTTATGGATTTACAGTCAAGCAGATATGGATTCTGAACAAAGAGTTCCCCCAGTCACTTAACTGACCACGTCTAAAGCCTGTCTGAAAAACTCTTCCACTATTACAGAGGAAGACCTTCTGACCTAACTGAGAAAGCCCACCAAGAGACTGGGTATGTCCTTAGTGACCTGAGGGAAGGAACATTGAACGGAAGCTTCTGGGCAAAGCATAGATGTCACAAGGGTTAAAATAAGGAGAGAGTGTCCTTCAAGTGTGTGGTTCCCAGACTCTGAAGAGTTTTAAAGGCGATACCTTAAACTGAACTTGGAAGCTGATTGGAAGACAGTGAAGATATTACAGCTCACGTATTCTATGCTCAAACTGGCTACCTCCTGTCAATAGGTGAGTTGTCTCATTTTCTACTAACTGTAGTTTCCCTGTTGCCTTTAAGAGCAGACCCACATAGATCATATTACAGCAATCCTTGATCTATTACTTGCTCTTTTCCCTTTGTTTTTGCTTTTACACAGGTGACCTGCAGCTCTGCTTTTCTTCCGATCTGCCTTCTCTTACTTATCTCTTTGTTAGTCTTGTTCCTCTTTTCTAGCAGGATGTTTTCTCATTAGTTTAACCTCCTCCTCTAAACTGAGCAGCTGGCTGTAGCCTATTATCCTTCTCCTAGGTTTCCGTCTTTGTCTTTCACCCTCGCTTTGGGTCATCCTGTTATTCTTTGTCTTTGGGTTTTGAACTTTGGAGACTCCTCTAACCCTTCTCACTCTTGTTCTATTCCATCCAAAACACTGCGAAACCTTGCCACTTTCAAATCATGAGAACTTCCCACCCTTCTGTTAAAATTAGTGACTTGTCTTCTTATTGGTTTCCCTGCTTGATTTCTCTTATTCTTTTGGTCTGATTCTCTCTTTTGTCCTCAGTACTGTTACCTATTTCCCCCCACGTCTTGTGTTGCCATTGTTACACTTGCCAGGCACAGCAGTGTAAAGTTTGGCAAATTTGGCCCACACCAAAGAGTGGTGGGAAACAGACCAATTCCCCCCTGTAAATAGTATCAGGTGGTAGCCATGTTGGTCTGTAGTAGAAGAGCAAGATTCGGGTCCAATACCGCCTTAAAGACCAAGGCCCATTCTGCATGGCACACTTTAAGCCAGTACTTCTGAGTATTCAAGATGTTTAGTGCTGAATCAGCTGGGCTCCTAGCATTCTGCATGGCATGATGTCAAGGTGACTTGGCGTTTGCTTTTTTATTTGAGACGTCTTGAGATGTGTCTGTTAGAAGCCATCTTTTGTGGGGACTGGGGCTAATGCCATTTTTTAAAAAGAAAAATTCAGTGTATGAGTTGTAATGTTGCAATGTTGGAACCCAGTGTGTCCACCCAACTCCTCCTTCTCCCTGTCCCTGTATTTGATGATTGCCCATCAATTTTTTTAAAAAAAAATCCAGAGAGGCAATTGGCAATGGAGTTCTGGGGGGAACCTACAAAGTACTTTTTGTACTCTTCCACTAGCAGATTGCTTTGGGGTGGTTTGAATTATCTACTTGGTGCAAAATGGCGCCTCTCTGACAGAGTAAAATGTTAAAATGCTGCTGCTGAAATAAAACAGCATTCTCATTGGCCGCCTCATATCACATGACTGTGTTCTGGGATGGGGAAAGCAGATTCTTGAGATGAGTCTCCCATCCCCTTTCCAAATCACCAAGAACCTGAGCCCCAGTTGTAAAGACAGGAAATAAAAAAGTAAACTCAAGTAGTGTAAGGTAAAGGTAGGCCCCTGTGCAAGCACTGAGTCATTACTGACCCATGGGGGGACGTCGCATCACAACATTTTCTTGGCAGACTTTTGTTACGGGGTGGTTTGCCATTGCTTTCCCCAGTCATCTACACTTTACTCCCAGGAACCTGGGTACTCATTTTACCAACCTTGGAAGGATGGAAGGCTGAGTCAACCTTGAGCCAGCTGCGGACTGCCATCAGGGAACAGGATAGACGTTGTGCTTAAAATGCACGAATATCATAACATTGTGACTCTTCCCTAATTAAAAAAAAAGGGGGGGGGGGTTGGATGCTCAGTAGTTTGGGGTTTGTTTCAGGTTTCTCCTAATGCCAAAGAATCAGTCAGATGATAAAAATGTAATTTGCTGGCACAGTTTGCAGGGTTATGCATTTGCAGTCCTGATTTCACAATACGGCTGTATGAGAAATGATGTTGCAGTGTTACAACCCTTCACACATTTTAAAAAAATAAAATAAAGAGGGAGTGTATGGAGAACTTGGGAGGGAGTGGTTTCCAACCAATCAGTAGGGAAAGGAAAATGCAGGAGAGAGAAGCAGTACAGGACTATGAATTCTGCACACACGTAAGACGCGTCAGTGGTGACTCAACAGCAGCTTCAAAAAAAGATCGCCTTATGTACGCAGGGGAAAAAAGTTGGGGAAAAGCCAGAGAAAGTTCTATTCTGCATCTCATACCTCCTTTTCTCATGTAGAACTCTGGAGATCAGATTTGACAAAGGGAGCCTTGACTCTTGAAAACTCATACCCTGGAAATCTAGTTGGCCTTGAAGGTGCTATTAGACTCAAATCTTGCTCTCCAATATATCATTACTTTGACTGTAGAGAAGTCTGGATTCAACCTAGCATATGCTGGCAATCCACCTCTGTTCCTGACTTTCATTGAAAAGCCCTTAATGAGTTCCCATAAGCTGGTTGTAACTTGATGATACACACATGCGTACATGAGCTTATTCTCTGTTTCAAAGCCATACATGCTCCTGGCAGCTATAATCTCCCTTTCACACAGAGTCTCTGTACATGAGTCATCTCAGTGCATGTTCGTAAAGTATAAGGAGACACAATGTTAGCTGAGAAGCATAGTTTAAAAAGACAGAGCCTGGGGAGATCACTCCTCAGAGGGTTTGTTAATTTCATCTTTGCCTCCTGAAGGCTCTGTCAATTTCACCTCTGGAGTCTAAAACTGTGTGGGATGGCAACCAGAGGGCAGGGAGGAATGGAAATAGGCTGGAGCTGCCTTCCAGATCTGGGCTTGGACCTGGAGAGGTTATAATGGGCTGAAGTTTCCCTTTTGGCATTTCACAGCCCCTTCATACAGCTCCAGTGTATAGCAAAGCCTTTGCCCTGCTGCCGGCTCTGTCTTTTTAAACTATCCTTCCCAGCTAACGTTGCATCTCCCGACACGTGTTCTTCACGAATCAGATGCCTCCTGTAGAGGGACTCACAGTTTAGGGAAGGTCGTTAAGAGAAACTCAAGAGAATGGCCACCAGGTGGGCCTCTACAGGAGGGAGTCCCATAGGTGAGGCACCACCGCAGAAAAAAAGCTTTGGGTTGAATTCTGAAGATACAGACCACTGTCCTCTGGTATATAGAGTCTTCCTAGACTGCTTGTTCGAAGGAAATCACTCTCATTAGTAGAATGGATCTGCAGGATCCAGCCTTTTGTCTCTTGTGGCCATTTTTAATACTTAAGTTTGTTTGTTGTTCCAAGCTGTATTTAAAATGTTAGCAAAGGACCTTGAGAAAACTCGAAGAGACAGTGCTGATGGCGGCTTGTCAATACTCATCTGCAAATTCTATTTTCCCTAGGTTGGACTTCAAAGGTGAGTGGATTGTCAGAGATATTCTGCAATTCACACCTCTTTTACAACCTCTTATTTAAAACAAACCAGGTTGATTAAAGCAGTGGCAATTAAAGAGGGAGAGGGAGGGTAGGAGCGAAGGGAACCAATTGACCTTAAAGTACCTCATCAATCTTGTAGCTTCCCAACTAATGTGCAAGTGATTACAGACTGCAGATAGCCTGCTGGATATTGCGAGGTGATCTTTCACTTTCTCAAAACGGTGGAGAGAGCAGGGAGGCTGTTGCTATTATGTTGTGCTTTATTTCCAGTTGCATTTGAGATTATTATTGTCTTTATCGGAAATACAATATTCTGGGGTCAGATGCTGGTCTCGGATCCTCTAGCATCAATCCAGACAAGCTCAGACAACTTCAGACTAGTACGTGAGCCATAAACAGTATATCTATGTACTAGCAAGTTGATTAGCCCATTAGGAATATGCCAGCTCTGTTAATCTGCTCAATCACAACAGCATCGCTAAGGTTAAGGTGGGATTCTGGACCTACTAAATGGGGATTGTACATTGCTGGATGCCAGCTTTGGAGTGAAAATAAACCGGGGAGAGCCAGTATGAATTACTCCTCTGCTGCTGATGATTATCAGCAAGACTTTTAAGGGCAAGGTCCAGGTCCAATACCACCTTAAAGCCCAACTAGATTTCCAAGCTATGAGCTTTGGAAAGTCAAAGCTCAGACCTTGTTGGATACTTTTGACTCTCGAAAGCTCAGACCTTGGGAACCTAGTTGAGTAAGGTCCTATGGGACCCAGATCTTGCTCTTCGACTGCAGACCAAATGGCTATCCATCTGGAACAAGACGTTTAAGTTAGTTTCAGTCTTGTGCCAGCAGCAAGGAGAAACAGTTGCTGAGAACAATGACGGCCCAAGAGGTGGGGCTT
The DNA here is from genome assembly GCF_028583425.1 of Eublepharis macularius. Lineage (NCBI taxonomy): Eukaryota > Metazoa > Chordata > Lepidosauria > Squamata > Eublepharidae > Eublepharis > Eublepharis macularius. Next base: position 14,732,142 of record NC_072802.1, read on the forward strand.
ATTCCTTTGGCTCAGTCATGACCTCGCTGAACAGTCTGGGAATGTCGGTACCACAGCTGAACACACATGAAGCTGCCTTGAACTATTGGTCCATTGAGGTCAGTATTGTCTATTCAAAGTGGCAGCAACTCTAGAGACAGAAGGTCTTTCACATCATCGACTGCCTGGTCCTTTTTAACTGGAGATGCTGGGGATCAAACCTGGGACCTTCTATGTGCAAAACAGAGGCTCTTTCACTGAGCCACTGAGCCATAGCCCTTCCTCTGGGTTCCTTGGCATTTTGTCCTCACTTGCAACACAATATGTTAGGGGTTCATTATACAGACTGTTGCAAGGGGCGACGTGGAAAGAACTCCTTGGAATTTGCATTCTGTTTGAATTCTGCAAGGTGCTTGGGGTAGCACAGATGGGGCTTCCTCCTAATTTTATCCTTGCAACAACCATGTGGTTGAGAGAGAGGTTAAATTGAGAGAATGTGATTGGCCTCAAATCAAGCAGTGAGTTTAATGGGAGATTGGGAATTTGAACCCTAGTCCTAGAGCCACACTCTAAGCATTACACAAGACTGAAACCTAGGAACCTAGAATCGTAGATCTGGAAGGCGCCTCCCCCCCCCCCCGGGATCATCTAGTCCAACCTGCTGCACAATGCAGGAAATTCACAGCTCCCTCCCCCACTCTCTGCTTTCACACACACAGAATAGTGCACTTTCAATCCACTTTCAATGCGCTTTACAACTGGATTTACTGTGTGAAATGGGAAAATCCATTTGCAAACGGTCACTAAAGTGCATTGAAAGTGGATTGAAAATGCTTTATTCTGTATGTTTCACACTCTAGAGAACACATCAGACTATTGTCACAGTAGACAATACTCAGCTACATCATGTAATAACATCATATAATTCACAGAGCACACAAGATGGGTCTGGGATCCCCAATATGTGTAACAATCAGACAGCAGTTGCAGATTCTTCTCGATTTCCTCATATATGTGGTGCCTGATTAGAATTGGGAGCAGGATTTTTATGGAAAAAGGCTTCAGCCTTCCTACTGTACCATTTTCCTAAAATGGAGCAAAGAAGGTTACCTGCATGTATCCTTGGGAACAGATGGATCTTGGAATAAGCTTCATGTGTTCATGTGATATAGTCTTATGATATGGCTGATTACCTCTTAGATCCTGCCCTGCACTCAGGCTATCAGAAAACCTACTGAGAATTACCTAAATTTCAAGCAGGGAGGAGGATGATATGACAGCCCCCAGGCTGACCCCAAAATTAGGCTACTTCCCTCTTTCATCCTTCCCAGAAGTTAGGGTTGTCGGGTCCCTCTCACCTCCTGCTGGGAGGCAGGGAGAGCTGTCACTTACCTTGTGCCACTCACAAGGATCCTTTTCACGTGTGTGCAAAGTGCGCAGGCGCCCTGGGGATGATGCAATGATGTCACTTCCGGCAGTGATGTCATCGCACCAGCGGCATGAGCACTGCACCAAATCGGCCCCAAACAAAGCATGAGAATGCTCCAGCGGCCAGTGCGACAACATCACTTCCGGAAGTGATGTCGCTGTGCCAGTTGGGAGCGCATGCACAGCACACGTTCCTGAGGTGCCTGCCGGTGGTGGGCAATCTCTGGTAGCTTGCCCCCTCCCGCTGATTGCTGGGTGATCTGCAGACGAGGGAGCAAATCTCTGGGAGTTTGCCTGCCACCAGCGGGCAGCTGGGAACCCTACCAGAAGTGCCTGAGGCTGTTGGAGGGTCACTGGAACCTTGTCCTTTAATTCTACTACTCATAGTTCCAGCTGATCTCAGGGGAACCAGGTGTGTAGTTTGGAGCTTTTGGGTTTCCTGTGCTGGATCTCTTAGGCTGGGCATCACAATGACATGTGCATGTGGCGTTCTGCAGTTACATCAAGTCTTGATTCTACTGCTAGGAGCATGGACCACCTTCTCCTGAGAACCAAAGCTAGGTGAGATAAACTTAATTGGCTAGGGCACTCTCTCTAACTTTGAAGAGTTCAGTAACAACACCTCTGTTGGAAAATCTGTGGAGTCATTCTCACTTGAGCAACTCTTTCCCATGATGTATCCAGACGCTTGCTAGCAAGTCTAACTTTTCCTTGGCCAAGTTGTCTGGTTTCTTTATTGTAATTGTGAGCAGGATCAAGAGCATGCTGTCGGTCTCCTACCCAACTTTTTCTTCATCGCAAGCGGTTGATGCACGCATGTAACATGAGACTTTGTGCCACTGGCATTTTGCTTTTGTACATTTCACCCTTTTAAAGAACAAAAAACAAATGAGTCCTATCTTTATTCTCTTGTAGGAATTAATACACAATAGTCACTGTAGTCACGTTTAAACTAATTCACAAGTTAAATATGTTGATGCTGAATTTAATTTTCATAAGGCTGGGAGAAACAGTCCAGTTAGCATAGATAATGAGCAAGCAGTTGCTGCCCCTCATGAGAAACAAAAGGAATCCAGCAGTTATTGGCTATCTGGCTTCCTAGAGCGGACAGGATGGAACAAGTTGTGTGTCTCATGTGATCTGCTAGTTCATCATCTGAAGGTCTGCATTAGGTGCCCCCACTTCCAGAGGTAAAGTGCAGCAAATACGCTTAGTGCCTTTTTTGTGGTGACACCCCATTTATGGGAGATCGTCCCCAAGAAGGTTCCTTTGGCTATACTTTCATTGTTTAGGTGCCAGGATTTAATTTCTTGGGTTTGGGATTAGTGACAAAGATAGATTTCAAATTTCTTATCCCTGAAGATTTGCTTGTAAATTCCTGTTTTGATTTCTCTTCCTTGTTGCACTAATCTGTCCAGAAGAGTGGTATATAAGCACAGATCATCATCATCATCGTCATCGTCATCGTCATCGTCATCGTCATCGTCATCGTCATCATTGTTGTCGTCATCATCATCGGTGGCCTTATTTTTTCACCTTTTTTGACACTTTCTACTGTTCTTTTCATTGTTTGAAATATCTCAATGGTTTTGGAGGAAGGTATTAATTTCATTCTTATCCTTACTAATAGAGTGGACTCAGAGGGGAATCTCGGGGCCTGCTGATGCAGCAGTTTGGTAGCTGTCTTGTGAAACTCCATGCGGACATTTTGCGTGCTATTTAATATCTACATGAAATGGCTGGGAGAGATAATCTACAGCTTCCAAGTGAGGTATTATCAATGGCTGGTGTCATCCAGTTCTACATTCCTTTATTTAATTATCCATGTGTAGCAATCCCTCTTCTGAACTAGTGCTTGGGGGCCTTGGTCAAATAGATGAGAAGATGAAGTCTGACAGGACAGAAGTGATGCCAGTGCAGAACTGTGGGTCTTTTACCAAAAGGACGGGATTACCATTCTGGTTCCATCTGATGCAGCTTTTCTGCTTGAAAGACGGATGGCAAATGTGCCCCTGAACTTTTGATAATTGATTCTGGAGATCCAGAGGAGTCAGCCGTGTTAGTCTGTAGTAGCAAAATCAAAAAGAGTCCAGTAGCACCTTTAAGACTAACCAACTTTACTGTAGCATAAGCTTTCGAGAACCACAGTTCTCTTGCACAAACCTCTTCCACTGTGGTTCTCGAAAGCTTATGCTACAGTAAAGTTGGTTAGTCTTAAAGGTGCTACTGGACTCTTTACTATTTTGATTCTGGAGAGCTAGTGCCAAATCATTGACGGTGGCATCTCAGAGGACCAGATCCTTATTTCCTGCATCTCTTGTTTCTTGTTCTGAGCATATCTGATGCTGTTTTACAAGTGAGCTGAATTAACTGGTGCTGGATCAGCATGAAAATGTCTTGGGAATGATTTGAAAAGTGCCGCAAACAAAGCACTGCATTAGACAATGTTGTTGTCATGGCAGTTGCTTGCGGGTGCACTGGGTGTTTAGGTCAACACAGCTCCCATCATCATTTTTTGCTAATTTCCATGCACTGGGACCTTCCCCAGATGGGAAGCCTTGAGTTTTGGATTTAATAGGATCAGTAGGGATTTGAGTTCTCTGGTTTTCTGTTCTACCCAAGTGAACTCCTTTTGGTGAGCTTTGAGGCATACCTGATTTCTTGCACGTAAGTTTCTTGTTAGCCAATTTCCTGTTTGCCCTTCACCACCTTCTCTTGACAAGACAGTTCTTGTTGATGTTTATGTTGCTGTTTTTTTCTAAAAGGCCGACAAAGAAGGACAGGAGCCCACCGCCAAGTGCTGACCAGACAACACTCCTGTCATTTCTATACATTTCTGATCTGTCATCACTCATCTGAGATGAAATCCATCTCTTCATCCCATAAATGCACAGTGAAGTGTAATTTCAGCTCAAATCCCAGTTGCACGCTCTGGGAATTTGGAGCTCTGGGAATTTGGAGAGTAAGGTAGCTTGATAAGCTCTGGCTTACAAAAATGGTAATGTCTTTCGTGGTTTGAATGTAATTTTAGGATCTTCTTCATGATTCTCTTTCCTATTGTAAGCAGACCTGAAGTGTTCAACCTGATAGAGATAAGAGCATTGAGAGTTTTTAAAAATGTTGCTATGTTGAACCAGCCTGCTATCTTGGCACAATAAATGTTTAATACTGCTTTTATTTTTCTCTCCAAAGGAAAAAAAGCAACATTGTGAGGCATAAGGCTTGTGACTTGATCAATTATCTCTAAGCAACAGTGCCTTCACACCTGGACAGCTTAGAGGTAGAATTTGAAGTTGAGCTGAGTTTAAAATAAGGAAGTAATTCTGTTGATAATCAAAATCATGGACTTCATTTGAAAGGGACGGACTCCTTGCACCAGGGAGAAGTGCAATATTTTGGCCTGCTGCCTAAAATACAGCAAGGTAGGCAGAAGGTGAGCTGCAAGAGGGAAGGGTATACCAAAGGCAAGGTACCATCACTGAAAAAGCCCTGTTGCTAGTCAGTCATAACTTACCTCACCTTTGTTGATAGGGGAACAGGAAGGAGGGCTTGGGAGGCAACTCTTGACTGGTGAGCTGTATTGTACAATGTTAGCAGTCAGACCTCTCCTCTCACTGAGGGGCAGTTTAAGCACAAGACACTGCCTGGCCTAAAATGAAACAAAATGGATGCTAGCCAGGTAAGAGCCTGGGAAAATATTTTAGAAGGCTAGTTGGAGCAGCTAATACCCCCCCCCCAAAGGCCTGGAGAGATGCATAAATTAGGACAATGGGTCTCCCAAGAAACTCTTCTTGACTAATTTTGTCAATGTCCGGCCTCACTTCCCCTCACCCATTTACCGAAATTAAGCAACGCCGAGCACTATTCACCAAACCTGGTAGCTTTTCCCATCCGGTACTCACAGGGTCATAAAGCACTATTTACACATATTATCTACCTTCGGAAAATCCATCAAGTTATTGTTTGGGGGACAAACACATCAGATTGCTCTGAGAGCCAGTTTGGTGTAGTGGTTAAGAGTGTGGGACTCTAATCTGGACAGCCAAGTTTGATTCCCCACTCCTCCACTTGAAGCCAGCTGGGTGACCTTGGGCTAGTCAGGGCTCTCTGGAGCTCTCTCAGCCCCACCCACCTCTCAGGGTGTTTTGTTGTGGGGATAATAATGACATACTTTGTAAACCGTTCTGAGTGGGCATTAAGTTGTCCTGAAGGGCGGTATATAGATCGAATGTTGTTGTTGTTGTTGTTATTATATCTGAAGTCCCTAGACACTCATGCGTGTGTGTGTTCTGGGACCTGTACATACAATCCATTTGAGCCTTCTCTTCTTCACTCCATGAAATGCTGTTTGGCTGCTGCCTTTGTGGACCTCCGTCCTCGAGACTAGTAAATATAGCCTTCCCCGAAGTTGCATTCTCCCTCCTCCCTGATTTCCTTAATTAGTCTTTTATGTGCTCTATCTGTGATTGTATGTTTGCCCTTTTATTTCTCTTTCAATAAAAACCTTTCCAGTTGGTTTATCTTAAGAGAAAAATCCCAGTAAACATTGCTGGAGAATCCCAGTTACCACCTCTTGCTTTGTCTCCTTTAAGCTAATTTCCTTCCCAACTAATTAGGAGGCTGCTTATTTGAGTAACAACAGGAGGAGGCATAGAAAAAGATAAAACAAACGTCATGAAAAAGATAAAAACAAACGTCATAGAGAGCAACTCAAGAATGGAGTTGAATCAAAGCACAATGGAAAATGCCTGAACGAGACTATCCGTTTCTCTGATAGAATATATTAATAGCATAGCTGAATATACTACTTTGATCAGCACTGAGGAGTTTCTGGACCTCAGGGTTCTCAAATAAATAGGGCTGCAGTCTTTAACTGATTAATTGGTGTGATTAATGAATGGAACCCTTAAATGCAGATTGGAGTTTGTCCTCCATTTAATGGATGGAGCTGGTGGAAGGACAAAATACACCCACCAGTGTGAAAGCCACAAAGATGCCTTTTGCCAATATTGATGGTGGATGGGGGAACCTTAAGATGACTTTTCCTTTTGGTTGGCATCCAAGACTTGCAGATCATTTGAAACTGTAGCTTTTTTCCCCTGGACTGACGAGAAACTGTCTTCAAAGGCACCTTCTTTGAGATTTAAATGCAATTCGTTGTTCGATCAATTAATCTCTTAAAAGGCAGCTAATCAATTCATGGATAGTTTAAACCTTACGCATTGATGGCCTTGCTGCAAATTGATGGCCCTGCAAATAAGTCCTTTGGATTCTTCTCTGAGGGTACAGCCAGATGGTGACTCTATGACATCCAGTGGGAATTTTGCCAACAATCACGTGACTTATTTTATTTAGATCACAGATATTTTTGTGCAGCTTCTCATCATTACTAAAATATCCACAAAGCACCACATTTCAACAAAATAAAGAAACACAAGTTAAATCCTTAACTGACCCAGTGCTAGTGAGAAAATAATTCAATCTAAGTACTGAAAGTAATAAGCCGATAAGTAATAAGTAGTGATGCTCTACTTTCGGCATCACTCCCAGGTTTCTTTGAAAGTACCACAGCCAGGGCTTTTTTTCTGGGAAAAGAGGTGGTGGAACTCAGTGGGTTGCCCTTGGAGAAAATGGTCACATGGCTGGTGGCCCCGCCCCCTGATCTCCAGACAGAGGGGAGTTGAGATTGCTCTCCGTGCTGAGCGGCATGGAGGGCAATCTAAACTCCCCTCTGTCTGGAGTTCAGGGGGCGGGGCCACCAGCCATGTGACCATTTTCAAGAGGTTCCGGAACTCCGTTCCCCCACGTTCCCCCTGAAAAAAAACCCTGACCATAGCGATGCAGCCAATGTCACCCCTCCCCCATGTCCCTGCCCCCTTTCAACTAAGACTGAAAGATGGTGACTTGCCTAATGCCACCTAGTTAGATTGCAGCAGAGGAGGAATTTGAACTGTGGTCCTCCCAAATCAATTCAAATCTAAGCTCCCTAAACTGCCATATATGATTTGTTTTGCCTCTCGCCAGTCTGCCTTGGGGAGGTTTTTGATTCAGTCCCGTGATGGCCTTGGCACAATGTTTTACCACTATTAAGCAGGAACGAAAAGCACTCCTGACCTGGGATCACATATTCAGCAGATTTCCAAAATTTACAATTGCTTGTTTATTTAATAATTATGGTTCATGATAATGGTAATGAGTTTAGCCCAGATTTACATATTAGCCCTGCATTTTAATGAGCTGATTATACAAACACGAGCACAGTAGATTTAATTTTATTAGAAGAAATTTGCTAGTAGGGAATGGGGGAGGGGAAAGACAATCAAGCAGACTGGTGCACGCTGTAGAGAATTACCATGACATAAATCCTAGGGTTGTAATGAAATATCAAAAACTATTGTATACTCCCCAATCAGTCGTGAATATCTAAGTGTTGCCAAGTATCATGAAACAATGCAGCCTTCGGGTGGCCCTTTTCTTACTACTGAATATGCCAGGCATGAGTGAGCAGAAGAGCTTTGCAGAATCCAGCCAATGGCCCATCTAGTCAAACATCCGGCTTCAAACACAGGCCCAAAAGATGTCCAGGAAGGGCATCCAGGAGCAGGGCATGGAGGGACGAGGGACTCCATATTTTGTTCCTTTTAATATTAATTCATTTTTTAGTTAAAGGTTTCAGTTCCATCAAAGGAATGCTTCTCAGGTTGGTGGAAATCTTCAGACGTTGCTGAGTGAGGCAGTAGGATACAATCCATTTTGGCCATACTATTGATAGATTGACTGGAGATTTCATGTGTACTCATGTTGAATATATTTAGCATGTGGTTTATACGTACTACGGATCATGGTCCCAGAACAGAGATCCCATTCCCTCAGTGGGGATCCCCCACTCTCACCTTTCACCACTGCCACCACTTACATGGCTGGCGGGGGGGGGAATGGGGAATGGGCCTCTTGGGCATGCTCCCGGGGCTGGTACGATGACATCACTGATGTCATCACAGCACCCTGAGAGCGCTCTTGTGCTTTGCAGAGGGCTGATTTGGCCCCAAACTGGCTGAATCGGGCTCATTTGGGGCCCAAATTGGCCTGCTGCGCAGCATGCACAGGCTCTCTTGCCTTGCGCGATAACATCACATCCCGGAAGGAAGGAAAGGAAGGTGAGCCAAACTAACTTTTGTAGCCCCTTTTCAACTCTTCCTTTCCAGTGGTCTTTACCACTGCCACCAGGTGGAAGTAGATTTTTCCCTCAGCTGCCTCTACTCAACTGTCTTTTTGCTATAACTGTATAGGTCTCTTACAGGACCCAACTAACCCGCAACTACCAAACAGAGTGGGATGGCCTTTGGGACGTAGGGTGGGAAACAAACCTTTATAGCCTAAGGTACTAATGCAACAAAGTCAAGTTTTTACTGAAGATTTTTAAAAATATCAATAACATATAGTTTTAACAGCTTACACAAAAATATATAAGAGCAATTCGGAATAAGAAAATAACAAGGGAAAACACAGGCAGTTAAACCTGACTAGCCTGTTATCTATCCAGGCAGGTTCTCAAACCAAGAAATTCTCATCAGATCGACGTCATTCCTTTGTCAGGTCAGCTTCTTGTCCTTCTTGCTGCGGCCAATTTCTTCAGCAAAATTTTATCCTCAGTTTGCTTCTTCAGTGCTCTAACTGTTTGGTTTCTGGTCATTCGTAGGGTTATTAAAAAAAACTTAATTCCTTCTTACCCAATTTCTTCCTGAAAGCCAGGATTCCTTTACCTATTTTTAGGGATTTGGAGACAGTTTCTAATTTCATTTTGATCAAAGAGAAATTCAAAGACAGGAGAGATTATGCAGAATTTCAGAATTTCACTCTATAAATGCTCAGTAGAGATGGGCACGGACTGGGAAAATTCTGAACCGTGCGGTTCATGGTTTGTCGTGTTTCATGAACCACGTACCACGAACTTTCACAAACTTGCCCCAGTTTGTGAACTAATGTGAAAACCTCACTTGCGGGTCAGCAGGAGGTCTGCAGAGAGCCCATCCCCCTCATTGCCTAGGAAACTGATTGATCAGCAAGAGGCTGTCTGCAGTGGCAAACTGAAATACAAACCAAACGAACCAGGCTAAAATTCATCATGGTTTGTGAGAAATGAGCTCCCATGAACTGCTGGTTTGCGAACCACGAACCGGCCCAGTTAGTGACAAACTTCAGTTCATATTTCAGTTCATGCCCGCCTCTAATGCTCTGAGGCAAGCAATGTCTTCTCAAACCTTCCTCTTCCGCTGCTGTAACACCACCTTGTGGTTGGGAACATAAAACAACTGCAAGAGCTGAAGTTATAAATGGGTGTATTGATTTCTCTTCAAAGAGGAATTAAAGAGAAATGCCCTTTTTAAACAAGAAAAAATAAGAGGAATCAATGGCTGTATCTAAAGAGACATAACAACACTAGTTGCTTATATAGTTTAAATCTCTACTCTCACCTCATCAGGTCTTGAGCATGACTATCATGGATGTTGTGTGCTCCTTTCTTAAGCGACTAACCCAGAAGGCCTCAGCACAATCAGGCTTTGTGTGACAGCAGAGAAAAAAACAGCTTCAGTTTGTTTGCTGGTAACCTGCAGGACTGCCTACATGAACTACTCAGTATAGGCCAGGGGAATCAAGAGCCCAGATAAATGGGAAACAGTGAAAAACAATACAGGGTTATTGAATTAAAACTGATTTCATCTGACTTACCTGTTTGTTTCCACCAATGACATCTACTTCTCTAGGGTTCGCATCCCGGCATACCTACCAGAGAGATGAAAAACCTTTTCAGACATTTTTAATAGAGGTGTTACTGCTTTACATGTATTTTAATAAGTATTTATTGTATCAAAAGTGATTAATGTACCTTAGATATGTTTATTGTATTTATTGACATTGTACTTATAGATATATTGTAAGCACTTTATTCTTGGAGTATAGGATTGGATATTCCATGTTTGCACTTGACACTTTATTAATTAGATTGGTTAATATCTATAAATAACCATATATTGGATATTGAGACGTTTGATACAATTGTTTACAAGATACTGGAGGGTTTTATATTGTTATACTGTTGCTACTTCTGGCTGGGGGGGATTTCCCTTATCTACCTCGTTCTGCTGTGAATGATGGCAGGCAATGAGTCTTGCTCGCAGGAGGCCTGCTAGTCTACAAATACAATTACAACATTCATTCATTCATTCATTCATTCATTCATTCATTCATTCATTCATTCATTCATTCATTCATTCATTCATTCATTCATTCATTCATTCATTCATTCATTCATTCATTCAACACGATTTATGTCCTACCTTTCTTCCCTCATAAAAGTCACCAAAGTGGCTAACAAATTAATACATAATAAAATGACACTTTAAATGATTAAACCAACCAAAACAACAATAATAACACAATCAGTATTCATTAAATCAGTTAAAACTGGAGCCCCAAACCCCTAGAGACATAAAAACAACAACTAGAACATTTAAAATAATCTCAACATTGGGTGCAAGGGGAAATCGCTGAGGGAATGCCAAATGAATCAAAAAGTCTTCACCTACTGGCAGAAGATGGCAACAGAAGGGGTCAAATGAATCTCTCTAGAGACAGAGAGTCCCAGAGTTTTGGTGCTGTGATTGAGAAGGCCCTCTCCCAGGTAATCTCAGAAAGCAGTGGAACCTGAATCAGGGCCTCAGAAGATGACTGCAGTGGTCAGGCAGGTTTCACAGAGGAGTAGGTGTTCCTTCAGGTATGTTGATCCCAAACTATAAAGGGCATTGAAGGTCAAGACCAGCCCTGAACTGTGCCTGGAAACAAACCAGGAGCCAGTGCAGATGGGTCAACATTGGACTGATATGGTTCTTGCGGCCCATTCCAGTCAACACCCATTCTTTACACAAAAAGCTTTTCTATGTCTCAATGCAAAATGCGTGCTTTTTACAGGGCAGATTTAGTGCCAAGAAACATAAAACAGCATGGTGGGGGAGGGGAAGAGCAGGAGTTGGGCTTTTATAGGGGACATGTAAAATCAAAATAGTGATTGTTAGATCAAAAAATAGCAAGTTGAAACAATCCCTTGAGAAGGCTCTGTGAACAAAAATTCCACTTACAAACTACAGCTCTTTCACTTGCTTTTTTTCAGCTGTAAAGTTAACATGTTCAGATAAAGAAGGAAGTAAATGACCTTCTCTCTTTTCACCTGCCCTGCACTGTTTTTGATCTGTCTCATCCATCCCCTTTTCAGCTTTCCCTTTGCTGTTGAATCAGCCTCTGTTTGGAAAACTCTGTTATATTGGAAAACAAATAATGCTTAGCTTTTTCCAGCATAGGTAATTAGATTTCCTCATGCCTGTCTTCATTTGCTGCATGCAAGGCAATTTTTTTTTAAAAAAATGTAAAGACAAGGCTGATTTCACAGTTTGGAAAATGAAACATTGTCTTTTTAGGTGACCTTTTTAGTTATTCCAAGTGATGAACAATCTATTTTGCGAAGCAGCCTGGAAAAATTGGATGGATCCTTAAATCAGGAGCCTGGGAGAGAAGGGATCTGCCGGCATGAAGGGGGGAAAGTAGAAAGATTCTCTTTGGGCTCAGCACAGCGCCATCCTAAGCAGAATCAAAAAGAGTCCAGTAGCACCTTTAAGACTGCTACTGGACTCTTTTTGATTTTGCTACTACAGACTAACACGGCTAACTCCTCTGGTCCTAAGCTGAGTTACACCCTTCTGAGTGTATTGACTTCTTTAGACTTAGAAGGGTGCAATTGTGCTTAGAATGGCACCATAAAGGATTTGTTGCAAATGAGATTTTCTGAAGAGCCTGAATAATAATGAAAGTGAAAAACAGGAATGGAGGGAGCCCGATGTGCTTCTTGAATGCTCTGACTCATACTTTAACAATCCTACAGACAGTCTCAGGGCTTAATAACCTGTTGTTGTTATACAAAGATTAAAGAGCACAATCCATCTTCCCTTAAGTGCAGCTAGTGATGAGTAAACTCCCTGCAGCTTGACTAGTAATTGACTCGCCAATTATGAGCAGTTTTTGCAAACTCTGGGTGAAAAAAGGCACTTTCATCAAGAGCTCTAAATTGGCTAGCTTTTCTTTTCTTTTTTGCACATGTACATTCTCTCATTCCAGCTTGGGGTCAGTACTGTAGGTGTGGAGAAAGGAAGCAAGCCAGACAGCCATTCAATGCCCCCTTTCTCTTTGAGTACCCTTCCGGTGAGAGTGGGAGGGGACCTGACAGTTATGTAGTGCCAGTGGCAAGGTCTTCCAGAAATGACGTCATCGCACGGGCCACACGTGTGCTCCTGCGCCCCATGTGTGGCTGATTCAGCCCATTTCGGGCCCAAATCAGCCCAAAACGAATTGCAGGAACTCTCCTGCAGCTGGCGTGATGATGCCACTTCTGGAAGTGCCTGTTGGGAGCACGCACTCGGCGCACATTTGTGAGGTGCCTGCCAGTGGCAGCCAACCTCCAGGAGCTTGCCACCTCCCGCAAACCACTGGCAGGTCAATGGGCAAGGGGGCAAACTCCTGGGACTTTGCTTGCCACTGGCGGGCACCTGGGAACCCTAGTCACCACCTGGGTTGCCTGGTTTAGCCTGGCAACTGGTGAGAAGGTCGGAGGCAGAGATACGATGTGTGAGAGATGTTGATTATTTTGAGACATCACTTCCAGGGAAAACCAGGAAGTAATGTAGGGTAACTCTAGGAATCCTAGCGATGCCCTACATCACTTTCAGCTTTTCCTGGAAGTGATGTTGCGATATACCCCGATCTCACTGTTTTTTTAAAAACCTTTTTCTCCCACTTTTGCTTGGTGCGACAGAAGGCAAATGAAGCTTTTTGTGGGAGGCCTTCCACCATCGCAGGTGGACTGGCAGCTCATTCACCACAGTGGCTTGCCTCATATTCTTTGTTTACCGGCATGGATCCCCTCATGAAGGAGGCGTTGTCTAGAGCTCTGGTGGCATTGTCCACATTGCACCTGTGGCCCCTGTTCTTTCTCGCCAGGGCTGATTAGACCTTAGAGATGAGTTGGAGCCTTTGTGGCTCGTATTCAGCAATAAACACATGGAAATTCCCAGGCAAGGATCCTCACTGAGAAAGGAGGACTAAATAAGTGAGTAAGTAAGTAAGTAAATAAATAAATAAATAAATAAATAAATAAATAAAATGAACTGAAGCTTTATTAAAAACATTTAGGCGTTCTAGGCTAACTGCATCCACGCTTCCCAATCACCCAAAGGTGGCTGGACCTGATGGCGCACGCGAACCATTTGAGCAGGAATGCTCCATAGGAGATGGATGGTAGAACTCTGCTCGGGCCTGTCTTTGGCCCCCTCCTTGGCAGGGCTGGTGAGTAGGGATGTGCGTTTCGGCATTCAGAATGCCGAAAGAATGCCGAAACAAAAGTGTTTCGGCTTCTTTAGGGGAATGCCGAAAGGTTTCGGGGAATGCCGAAACGTTTCGGGTAGCCGAAAGAAAAAAGCCGAAACGTTTCGGGATTCTTTCGGCTTTCTTTCGGCTTTTCAATGGGAAAATGCCTCCGTCTTCCCGGACGTCTGGGGGAGGCATTTTCCCACCGAATAAGCCCAAAATTGGTGGGGAACTTCCTCTAACCCTTCTCTAACAACCACCCAAGTTTCAGACAGATTGGACTTTGGGGGGCCATGTTATGGCCCCCCAAAGCAGGTCCCCCCATCCTCCCATAAGAAAGCGAAGGAGCAGCATATTGTTAGCATGCTGCTGCTCATCTTTCTTCATTATTTCCTATGGGGAAAAAATGAAGAGGCAGGCTTCCTTTGCCAGGGGTGGCATTTTGCATGCAAAATGCCCCCCAGCCCTCAGGGGCCCTTCTCCCACCCCTCCTCCCACCCCCCACCAAGGCTCAGCCTGCTCCCACTTGGGGGGGCCATTTCATGGCCTCCCCAAGTAGGTGCTCTAATCTCTACCACTGACAGCTGGGGGAGGCTTGTGTTGCCAGGGGTGGCATTTTGCATGCAAAATGCCCCCAAGCCCTCAGGGGCCCTTCTCCCACCCTTCCCCCCACCCCCCCACCCAGGCTCAGACTGCTCCCACTTGGGGGGGCCATTTCATGGCCTCCCCAAGTAGGTGCTCTTTTCTCTACCACTGACAGCTGGGGAAGGCTTGTCTTGCCAGGGGTGGCATTTTGCATGCAAAATGCCCCCCAGCCCTCTGGGGCCCTTCTCCCACCCTTCCTCCCACCCCCCACCAAGGCTCAGACTGCTCCCACTCAGGGGGGGCATTTCATGGCCTCCCCAAGTAGGTCCTCTCAGCCCCTAAAGTCCACCCCTTACAGCCCCACACAAACCCAATTCCCCCCCAGCTGCCACACACAGACCCAAATCCCCACATTAGCCCCTCACAGACCCAAATCCACCCCCACCTGCCCCACACCCATAACCCCAGGAACAGGCTGGCAAAGGCCAGCCCTCTCCCTTTGTTCCCTATGCTGGGAACTTCTAAACTCTCTTTCCCTGGGCAATTCTGCACAGCCCAGGGGTGCCACAATGGTGGGCACACTTCTGAGTGTCAGCTGGTCCCTGTGAAAGAGCACCTGAACCACAGACACCCTCCCTCAAATTCCCCCACCACCTACAGAGATGGCTGGCCAGCCAGCCCCATTGTTCCCTATGATGGGAACCAACTGCACAACAAAGAATAAAACAAGAACAACACAAAATAAAGTTTTTAAAAAATTATATTCTCCCTTCCAAAGTACAAGTAGGCAAAGCATTATGACACATTACACCAGCAGTCCCCCACACAGAAAAATTAAAACAAAACTCACTTAACATCAGAGAATCACAAAGCATGATTCCTGTCAAAAACACTTTATTTCTTGAACAGCTTTAGGTTACACAGCAGGGGGGAACACCAAAGGGCATGGCAGCACTATCTTACACAAAAATAACACAACTCACTTAACATCAGAGAATCACAAAAACACAATTCCTGGCAAAAACACTTTATTTCTTGAACAGCTTTAGGTTACACAGTAGGAGGGCACAACAGGGCATGATAGCAATGTACTACAAAAAATAATACAACCCACTTCACCGTTTTTGACAGCAATTGTGTTTGTGTGATTCTCTGATGTGAAGTGAGTTGTGTTATTTTTGTGTAGTACACTGCTTTCCTGCTCTGTGGTGCCTTCCTACTGTGTAACCTAAAGCAGTTACAGAAATAAAGTGCTTTTGACAGCAATTTTTTGGGGTGATTCTTTAATGTGAAGTGAGTTGTGTTATTTTTGTGTAAGATACTGCTTCCATGCCCTTTGGTGTCCCCCCCCTGCTGTGTAGCCTAAAGCTGTTCAAGAAATAAAGTGCTTTTGACAGCAATTTTTTGGGGTGATTCTTTAATGTGAAGTGAGTTGTGTTATTTTTGTGTAAGATACTGCTTCCATGCCCTTTGGTGTTCCCCCCCTGCTGTGTAACCTAAAGCTGTTCAAGAAATAAAGTGTTTTTGCCAGGAATTGTGTTTTTGTGATTCTCTGATGTTAAGTGAGTTGTGTTATTTTTGTGTAAGATAGTGCTGCCATGCCCTTTGGTGTTCCCCCCTGCTGTGTAACCTAAAGCTGTTCAAGAAATAAAGTGTTTTTGACAGGAATTGTGCTTTGTGATTCTCTGATGTTAAGTGAGTTTTGTTTTAATTTTTCTGTGTGGGGGACTGCTGGTGTAATGTGTCATAATGCTTTGCTTACTTGTACTTTGGAAGGGAGAAAAAAAAATTTAAATCTTTATTTTGTGTTGTTCTTGTTTTATTCTTTGTTGTGCAGTTGGTTCCCATCATAGGGAACAATGGGGCTGGCTGGCCAGCCATCTCTGTAGGTGGTGGGGGAATTTGAGGGAGGGTGTCTGTGGTTCAGGTGCTCTTTCACAGGGACCAGCTGGCACTCAGAAGTGTGCCCACCATTGTGGCACCCCTGGGCTGTGCAGAATTGCCCAGGGAAAGAGAGTTTAGAAGTTCCCAGCATAGGAAACAAAGGGAGAGGGCTGGCCTTTGCCAGCCTGTTCCTGGGGTTATGGGTGTGGGGCAGGTGGGGGTGGATTTGGGTCTGTGAGGGGCTAATGTGGGGATTTGGGTCTGTGTGTGGCAGCTGGGGGGGAATTGGGTTTGTGTGGGGCTGTAAGGGGTGGACTTTAGGGGCTGAGAGGACCTACTTGGGGAGGCCATGAAATGGCCCCCCCAAGTGGGAGCAGTCTGAGCCTTGGTGGGGGGGTGGGAGGAAGGGTGGGAGAAGGGCCCCAGAGGGCTGGGGGGCATTTTGCATGCAAAATGCCACCCCTGGCAAGACAAGACTCCCCCAGCTGTCAGTGGTAGAGATGAGAGCAGAGCACCTACTTGGGGAGGCCATGAAATGCCCCCCCCCCCAAGTGGGAGCAGGCTGAGCCTTGGTGGGGGGTGGGAGGAGGGGTGGGAGAAGGGCCCCTGAGGGCTTGGGGGCATTTTGCATGCAAAATGCCACCCCTGGCAAAGGAAGCCTGCCTCTTCATTTTTTCCCCATAGGAAATAATGAAGAAAGATGAGCAGCAGCATGCTAACAATATGCTGCTCCTTCGCTTTCTTATGGGAGGATGGGGGGACCTGCTTTGGGGGGCCATAACATGGCCCCCCAAAGTCCAATCTGTCTGAAACTTGGGTGGTTGTTAGAGAAGGGTTAGAGGAAGGTCCCCACCAATTTTGGGCTTATTCGGTGGGAAAATGCCTCCTCCAGGCGTCCTGGAAGACGGAGGCATTTTCCCATAGAAAAAAGCCGAAAGAATGCCGAAATAATGCCGAAAGAATCCCGAAAGTCGAAAGCCGAAAGAGATTCTTGTTTCGGCTTTCGGCTTTAACGATAGAGAATCTTCTTTCGGCTTTCTACTTTCGGCTATAGCCGAAAATTTTTGGCTTGCACACCCCTACTGGTGAGGTTATGGTGTTTCCGGCTCTGCTCTTTCTTCGCCTCTTTTGCCCTTTCCCCTTACTCTCCAGATGTCGGTGCACTGAATTCTTGCTTGGTACCAGATGTTCCCTATTGACATGTTTGTTGCCCATCAGCTCCAACCAGTGTTGGCTATTTCAGTGTTGTTTCTTATGTTTTTGTCTTGCTGGCTGGAGAGGGAAGGAAGAAGCTGACTCTACAGAGAAGTTCAAGCACATCATTTGGGATTGTGTACTGTGAGTTGGGAAATTCCTGGAGATTTAAGGGTAGAGCCTGAGGAGGACAGGATTTGAGATGGGGAGGGAGCTCAGCAGGGTATAATGCCATAGAGTTTGCCCTCTGAAGCTGCCAAGGGAACTGATCTCTATCGTCTGGAAATCAGTTGTAGTTCCAGGATATCGCAAGGCCCCCCTTGAAGGTGGACTCAGCAGCAACCCTTATCATCTGTGACTTTGATCTTTGGCCTGCTTTAGCTTTTCACACATTCTTGCAAGCATTCTCTGTTTCTAATCCTTGCTTAAGGAACTATCAGTGCTGAATACACAGTACGACTTAGAAGAAGACATCCGAGCATTTAATGAAGCACAATCTATTATTGCCCTGACTGGGATAGCCCAGGGTCAGCCTTGGTTCGTAATTGGATGAAAGACTTTCAAAGAAGACCAGGGTTGCAGAGGCAGGCAATGGCATTCTCATGGGCCAATCTATTATGATATAGCCCTATTTCCTTTATAAAAATGCCTTCTTGAATGCCATTGTATAACACTGTCTCTCATCAAATATTTTTAAAGCCGCCTTGAGCAGCATTCTGGGAGACAGGCAGCATAAAAATCTCATAAAAAGGATAACTGAAATGGTTGACAGATTGTTGCAGATGAGTCAAAACCAAACATCACCTTCTAAGCACAAATAACTGTAAAATCCCCCAGACCTTGTCTTAAGAAAACTAAGCTCAGGTGATCTGCTATTGTTGCTGTTATCAGTTCCATGATGATGTAGGCCCCGTAGTTGTCAACTAAGTCCACTGGCTTTGTCAATGTCAATTAAGAGAATCGACCGTTCTATCTTCATGCATAATATGCTGTCTTTAATGACAGCTTTTCAGTCTTATCCTTTACTTTGAAGGTCTGTGTTATCGGTTGGATTCAGTGGATGAATTGGCGAAGGTGTCAAAGAGCTAGGAGACCCAAAGAATGATCTCTTTATCTTCTGCACTGCAGATCTTGTTGCAGGAATGGCTTTGAATATCTTTTTGGTAGCTTCTTTCTGTCACAGAGGGGTGATCTTTTGCTTTATCTTCCTAATTCATGTTCAGACTTCTAAACGATATAGAAGGATTGACATGCTTGAAGAAGAGATCTCTGAGAGGAAAAGCACAGGGTTGCCAGGCAATGCCTAGCAACTGGTAGGAAGGTTGTGTGTGTGTGTGTGAGCATCGCAGGAGAAATATTCACTTACCGGAAGTTCTCACTGGAAACTCTATGCTGAATATGGTAAACCATAGAGTTTCTGGAGATCTGTAGAGCTACCCTTTGTTACTTCCGGCAAGAAATTCCTGTAAGTACACAAGACTGCATTACATTCCCTTCCCTCCTGCTGCTGCTCCAAGCCACAGCAGGCAACAAGACCTGGAGTTGGAGAATTCCCCTACCTACCCCCACTGGAGGCTTGGCAGCCCTAGAAAATCAAGCTTGTCATTGCTGAAGTTTTCAGACCAAACAAAAAAGAAGAGTGTTGCAGTGCTGAAAATGCCAAAAGGAGCACCAAAAACCCCACTGCAAGCAGTAAATAAACCGGGAAGACTAAGGAATAAACATAAGAGAAAACCCACACTTGTGGCCCTTATATAACCTTCAATATTTTATATAAAGTGCAAAATGCAAAGTGCAACATATAATTCATAGATTGAAAAGGATTCACATAAGGTACCTCTATTACACTAACAGTCTCATGCAGACACTCAAGGTCAGTATCAAAGATTAGCACTTCTGTCTCATATGTCCTCTACTTTGTACCTGTCAGGTGGAAATGGCAAGATCACTCCACTAGGGCCTCCAGCCTCCAGGTAGTGGCTGGAGACCTCCCGGAATTACAACTGGTCTCCAGGCCACAGAGATCAGTTCACCTGGAGAAAATGGCTACGTTTGGGGGGTGGACTCTATGGAATTATGCCATGTCAAAGTCCTTTCCCTCTCAAACCCCACTTTCTCCAGGTTTCTCCAGGTTTCACCCCCCAGATCTCCAGGAATTTCCCAACTTGGAGCTGGTAACCCTCCACACAGCCTGCCACTCGCCGAGCTACTTCAAGAAGATGCCGGCTTTCTTTCCTTGTTTTGCAAAGCTTCCTCAGGAAATACATTCGGTATGAATCTTCCTGTTGTGTGTTTTCTTTCTTAGCTCACATCAGAACCAAAACAATCATGGCCGTCTGTTTAGAGCAAAGATCTAAGCTAGCAATGAGTGAACGTTCCTTATTCCATTTACTGTTATATTTGTCTCTTCAGCATATATATACCGAAACTGCAGTTTGCTAAAGATTTCAGTTCCCTGCTTTTTGCTGTTAGTTTTGTAGGAAAGTCTGGAAATTCTGGTGCTTTTCAGTTTAGAAAAAAATGGCTAAGAGGAGACATGTCAGATGTTTCTGAAATTATGCATGGGTGGAGAGAGAGAACTTTTTCTTCCTCTTCCCACATACTAAAACTGAGGGGCATCCAATGAAGTTGATGGATAGTAGATTAAGGATGCACAAAAGGAAATATTTCTTTGTTCAATGAGAGATTAAAATGTGGAATTCATGACGGCTGTGAGCACAGTTGACTTTAGAAGAAGGTTAGACAGATTCAAGGAGGAAAGGTCCATCAGTAGCTTCTAGCCGTTATGACTAAAGGAAACCTTCATATTTAGGGATAGAAAACCTCTGAATACCAATGCTAGGAGTCAGGGCCTTTTTTCTGGGAAAAGAGGTGGTGGAACTCAGTGGGTTGCCCTCGGAGAAAATGGTCACATGGCTGGTGGCCCCTCCTCCTGATCTCCAGCGGCACGGAGGGCGATCTAAACTCCCCTCTGTCTGGAGATCAGGGGGCGGGGCCACCGGCCATGTGACCATTTTCAAGAGGTGCCGGAACTCTGTTCCAGCTGGAAAAAAGCCCTGCTAGGAGGCAATATCCAGGTCTCTATGCCTTGGTCTCTCAGCCCCATTTGTTGGCCCTCCAGAGTAACTGGTTGGTCACTCTCTGAAGCAGGATGCTGGAGTAGATGGGCTATTGTTCTGATCCAGAAAAGGTCTTCTTATGTTCTTGTCTATCTGTCTAGCTACTCGTTCTCATCACGTCCTTAATGAAATGAACTTTAATCCATGACACCGTATGCCATTCTTTTCTGATCCTTCCACTAGGCCTGGCTTCTCACTCTTTCCACTTTTACTTGTTTTGTCTTTAGATTAGAAACAGATCCCAAGACCATGACGGCCAAGCCTTCCTCAACCAGGTGCCTCAGGCAGGCTTGACTCCATAGATCACCCTACTCAGCCCAGGTCTCCTCATGCCAAGGTCAGAGACAAACCACTACGAGATGATATTTGCAGAGCAGATTGCTCCAAAAGATGACTCCAAAAAGAGCCTCCTTTGGGTGAAAAGACAGAGAAATTAACTTGCTGTACACATCAACAGAACATCATCACGACTGTAAAAAGCTTTACTTGGGTATTGGGTTTCACTTTATGGCAATTGACAGAGCTCCAGCGATGGTGATTTGCAAGGGCTGGATCTCTGATCAATTTATTCTGGTCAATAGTTAAACTTTTTGGTGACCTTTTCCCATAAATGGCTAGATATCAATCACTTTGTTTTTGAATCCGTGAAGATTTATTCTCTGCATTTAGCCCTTCAACAGCCTAAAAGCATGTCTTGCCCCACAACAGGAACTCTTTTCTCATTGGTGCTCACTGGAAGGGAGGGGCGTCTCCTAATGACTATTGCTTTTTATGTCTCCAGGAAATGGATCCCCTCCTTTTCTTTATCCTTCTTGCCAAGGACTTGTAGGAAGAGATAAAAATGTTTGGAGGTGTGACTTTGTCATTGAAGGAGTATTCCTTTAACAGGCTTTTTGCATTAATAATGAAAACTATTGAAATGACATTGCTCAGGCTGAGAGCTCTGCCTTCAGGTGCTTCCCTCCCTGATGGATCGTGGTGTCTTCACTAAGACTTGGGGGCGGTGGAGGGGTGGGGGAGGAGGAAGAAGCATCACTTTGCAGCTCAAGAAGAACTTCACTGTCTGGCTGGTGCTTTTTTCTCCGCTCTGAAGGATGGAAGTGAACAGCTGTCGTGACTGCATTATTGATCTGACTGGTCCCGCCTCTGCACCCAAGGAGATGAGGGGAGTGTGCACAGCTCCCTT
Source organism: Eublepharis macularius (assembly GCF_028583425.1). Taxonomy (NCBI): domain Eukaryota; kingdom Metazoa; phylum Chordata; class Lepidosauria; order Squamata; family Eublepharidae; genus Eublepharis; species Eublepharis macularius. The sequence goes on from NC_072802.1 coordinate 14,753,928, forward strand.
TATCCACATACAACCATGGGATTGTCCAAGGTCACCCAGTGAACTCTCTGATGGGGAGTGAATTTGAACACAGGCCTCTCCAGTTGTAGACTAATAGTCAAACCATGCCACCATATTGGCTCTCTATTTCTTTATTAAAATGGTCCTAGACCAGCATAAAATGCAACAGCATTCTTATTTTCAAGGTTAAAAAAGAGGTAAAAATTATTAGCTCCCACATTACTGAAAATATTATACAAAATTAAAATACAATAAAAGCATTTTGCCACCTATTTTTATCCCTTCCTTTTGTAAGTTGCCATGAAAAACTTCGTGTTACACACTGTAACCTTTGGGCTTTCATCTATTAACAGGATTCTGGTATACTCAAATTCTGAGTGTGCCTTGCCTCATTTAGTCTCTGATTAAAGTTGAATTCAAGACCTGGGGCTTAACTCCTTTGATCCTCGAGGATAGTTATGAGTCTGCATGGCTCTCCGTTTGTGTTTGTCTCTCCAAGGGACTCAGAGCGACATACTCCCTTTCTCGTGTAAGCCCCACCCAGGCCAGGCTGAGAATGTGACTGTTTTGAGACCTCCCAGCCAGCTTCACGGCAGCGTGGGAATTTGAACCAAGAACTGAGCCACCCTCCCACATAGGCTGTGCCGGGGGAGGCTACAGGTTCAAGTCTCAGCCACCCTCAACCACAAGATCACTAGGTGGCCTGACGAGAAGAAGCAGAAGGAACATTTTTTGCTGAGGACTGGCTTTCCCCTTCCTGATTCACGTACTCTATAAAGCTCGAGTGTGGCCAGAAGCAATTGCTTTTGGGCTTGAGGCGAAGAGCTCTTGGCCCTTTGGCTCTTAGTCTGTGACTCACCGTCTTTCTTCAGATGAACCAGCTAATCAGAGCAGGGTTGGCCTAAGATGTAGCTGCTGACTGTAGTTTACTGGTTTATTTATAGATACTTTAATGTTGTAAGCTGCTTTTGGGCCCGGCAGAGAGAAAAGTACCCTGACCTGGCGAGCCTGGCAAGCCGGATCCGGTCAGATCTCAGAAGCTAAAGAGGCTCCTCCAGAGAAGGCAAACAAAAGGAGTGGTCAAGCCACGACTAGAGGTACAAGAACAAGAACATTCCTACAGAAATAAAGGAAAAATCAACATCTATTCCTACTGATATGTAAGCAAGATAGCTTTTCTAGTCCATAAAGTGACATTGTGCATCCATAAATATACAAATATATAGCTATACTTGGCACATCTACAATTCATTCAAATCTGATATACAGCCAATAAATACAATTATTTACATGTACAAAGTACATACATATGTTGCATATATGGCTGACTTTTTATATCATATGTATTTTGTACCGTAAATAATTGTATTATACTGTAAATAATTGTATTTATATATTTATGGGTGCACAGCATCATTTTATGTACTAGAACAGCTATCTTGCTTACATAACAATAGGAACAGATTTTGATTTTTCCTTTTTTTCTGTAGGAATTTTCTTGTTCTTCTGCCTTTAGTTGAGATCTCAGAAGCTAAGCAAGGTCAGCCTTAATAATTAGATGGGAGACCTCCAAAGAAGTAGGGTTGCAGAGGCAGGCAGGCAATGGCAAACATCTCTGTTAATCTCTTGCTTTGAACACTCCAGCAGGGGTTGCCATAAGTCAGCTATGACTTGATGGCACTTTCCACCACCTCCAGGGAGAAAGGTAGGACATAAGTACTTGATTAATAAATAAATAAAACAAAAAAGCAAGCCATTCTCTGCCTTAGTTACCAATCTGCAATATGGGGATGATTCATCATCCTCATCCTCATCCTCATCAATAACAACAACAACAACAACAACAACAACAACAACAACAACAACAACAACAACAACAACAAATGGCCTACTACACTGAGCTGCTTTAAGTATAGTGGCATTTCCCACATGCGCAAGTTTTGGAAGAAAAGAAGATGAAAACCTGTTCAGCAAGTGTTCAAGTTGTTTGGTACCAAACCAGTCAGACTCAGTAATCAGCTCTCACCTCATTGTCAAAGTTGCAACATTAATGGCATCCTTAGGGTAACTCTACACGTTACGTCTTCTACGAGTTCTCCACGGAGCCAATCTGTACTCTGCACCATCACGTATCAGCTCTGGGATTGGCTTCTATAAAAAACGGGGAGTACAAACGGTTTTGGAAAGTTGCTGCTGGAGGAGGGAGAGCTCCTACTTTTCTCCCAAGCTTTTCTCCCTGGGCAAAAATAGCGTGAAGGGGAGACATTTCCCCATTTCTGCTGCTCCACATGGAGATATTGTGTGCATGTGCAGCAGCAGAGAGGAGAAAACTCTTCCCCCCGGCACTATTTTTGCACTGGGGGGAAAGACTTGGTGGCAGCTTTCCCCTGGCAGCAGCTTTCTAAGCTCATTTGCACTCTCTTTTTTAAAACAGAAACCAATCCCCAGAGCTGATGTATTACTGCATGAAACACAAGTTGGCGCTGAGAACTTGTAAAAGACATAATGTGTAGAGTGTCGCTCTGCCTCAAGCTTCAACTGAGAATGGGGATATGACCCCGAGTTCTTTGCCCACTAACCCCAGTCGGTGTGTTAGACTAGGATCTGGAAGATCTGGGTTCAGCTCCCCTCTCTGTCATGGAAGCTTGCTGGGTGACCTTGTGCCAGTCACGCACTCTCAGACTAACCTTCCTCACAAGGTTGTCGTGAAGATAAAATGAAGGTGCTACATTGGGGTCCCATTGGGAAGAAAATTGTGATAAAACAAACACACATACACACACACACACAAAATATGGACTCTCATATTGTCTTGCTCTGATTGTGAGCTGTCTTAGACAGCTTTTTTGACCAAAAGGAGATATAAAAAACCAAACTGTTCAGTGGCTGGTTTCAAATCCAACCGAAATCTGCAGCTCCAACATTTGCTCCTCCAAATATTTACTGTTTCATAACTGAAGATTAAATTCTGAATCTTCCCCTGTGCTTGCCCTCTGTCTGAATCACTCATTATTTTCTTTCAGGTGAGCCTTGCTTTCCCTGCTGCTCAGTTTAGATTCTTTTGAAAAACGGTGCCGCTTGAGTCTGTGTCAGGCCAAGGATCACCTTTGGCCAGACAGATACATTCCTTTCATTCCATTAAGCTTTGTGATAAACTGCTCATATCACAGGCCCAGCAATGATGCGGCTCAGGCCCTTTCTCCTAGCAGACAAACAGCTCTGCGCATTCCCCAATCAAGCGGCTGATGCATTTCAGGCTGCATGGCTGGACTGGCCCACCTTGAATGTGCTCGTAAGAATCACTCTTCTTGTGCTTTTCTTATTATTTATTTTATTTATTTATTTAATTACACTTCTAGACCACCCTCCCCGTCAGACGGGCTCAGGGTGGTGTTACAACATACGACCTCTACATAAAAATTAAAAACAATAAAAACTTTATAAAACATTAAAACATTCTTCCATATACAATTAAAATTGGTGGATATAAATATTAAATACAACATTTTAGATGCAGGGCTTGGCTCTTACATCATGCCCTGCGTCACACTTATGAGCTCCTGCATGGGTGGTGGACGGTCTTCAGTGGTATGGCTGGCGATAGGACAGCCTAGCCCCACCAAATGCCTGGCGGAACATCTCCATCTTGCAGGCCTGGCGGATCCTGCTGGGCCCTGGTTTCCTCAGACAGAGAGTTCCACCAGGTCGGAGCCAGGACCAAAAAGGCCCTGGCTCTGGTAGAGGCCAGGCGAACCTCCCTGGGGCCAGGGACCATCAGCAAGTGCTTATTGGCTGATCGAAGCGACCTCTGGGGAACATATGTGCAGAGGCGGTCCTGAAGGTATGCTGGGCCCAGTCCACATAGGGCTTTATAGGTCAGCACCAGAACCTTGAACCAGACCCGGTACTCAACCGGTAACCAGTGCAGCTGACGGAGGATGGTTGTTATATGTGCCATGCTTGGAGCTCTGGCAACCACCTGTGCAGCTGCATTCTGAACCAGGGTGTAATGCTCAGATCTGAGGGTGCAGCATGCACAGTTTGAATGGGGCAAAGCCCTGGTTCTTATAGCGAAAAACGTGTCCCAAGGCTGGGGAGCCCTGTCAGCCGTTGGAAGAAAGACCCTAAAGGTCAGTTCCTGGGAATGACAAAGGTTTGATTACTTTTGACTGGTGCTCCTGGGGTGTGATAAAGGAAATGCAGAGTGTTGTCTTGTTTGAAAAGTAGTAGTATGCTAGTTAATACTACCAGAGCTGAGTTGATGAATTTAGACAGGGGGAGTATTTTCCCAGGGACAAATTAGAACTTATCAACAGACATGGGCATGAACCAAAAAAAATTAACGAACCCATGGTTTGTGGTTCGGTGCTGCCGTCAAACCCGAAGTCACAAACTGCAACGAACTTTTCCCGCTGATGAACCAGTTCGAGGTTTGTGGTTCGTGGGCATCAGAATGGCCCCCGTTGGACTTAGAGAGCCCATATTCCCAGGGAGTGTTTAGCAGGCTCTCCTCCAGCCAGCACCCAAGTTTGGTCAAGAGCAACACAGGAGGTCTGTGGTTGGCCGTCAGAGCTGCCTATCAGGGTTTGCAGGGATGAGATTGGAGTGCCCATGGCTACAGAACACCCCCTCCCTCCCCCAGGTGTCTTCTCCCATGTTGTAACCACTTTGCAGCTCCATGGTTGGAAGGAAGACCTGCCGATCAAGGTAAGCTGGGCTTCCATTTGGGTTTCCAGGGCAACAGAAGGAGTGCAGACAGAGTTCAGGCATTCCCCTGGCTCCGTTTCCAAGGGAATTGATTGATGGTGCCTGACTGTCTGGCTTCACGAACTGCAAAAGAACGCACCGAACCGGGTCTCTTACAAATGATGGTTCATTGGCCATGGATGCTCACGAACTGCTGGATCGTGAACGGACGATCGGGAAGTTTGTGGCTTTTTTACGTTCGTAATGTGGTTTGTGCCCATGTTTACTTATCAGTGCTGATTGATTGTTTCTTTGTCTCAGGGTGGTGCAATCATGGAAGGGGGGAATCAACATGTGTTAAGTGGGGTGACTCAGTGAGGCACTTTCTTGTCACGGCTCCACCCGCAGCTGGTAGGGCAGTAAATCAAATCACCTCGATCCTCAGCATTTTGCATGAACATTCCTTTCATGCCTTAATCTCCCAGGCAAGACTCAGCAACTCTGGCTGGAATTCCCCTGCTGCAGATCAGGCTGCATTAATTCAGGGGTCTTGTGATTTTTATAACACAGGCAGCTATCAAACAGCTATTAAATATGGCGGAGGCCGGGGCCAACTGCTTACAGTATTTGCCTCCTGTTTATTACAGTGGTATTGTCAACCTTTTCCTTTGCTGGTTTTCTCTGATGTCATATGTTCTGTATGTTATGTGTTATTTAAAAAATAAAATTGTCCTTTGAACAACAACAACAACAACAACAACAACAACAACAACAACAACAACAACAACAACAATAAAAGACTATCATTGAAAGATAGGCTTGGTTGTGCATAAATATTGCTTGCTATTAATTAGAGATCAGTAAAAAACCAAAATATTTGCTTCTAAAATGTCCCTCGCTATGGGATAGGGCTAGGGTTTTCCAGTGTAGCTGGTAACTGGCGGGTGAACTTAGAGGGTGGGGAAAAGATTTTCAGGATCATGCTGACACGCAACATCACTTCTGCTGTGAAACCAGAAGTGGGTGTCATTGCCTTAGGGCAATACTCTAGCATTCATACATCCTAGAGAGGCATGCCAATTCCATCATGCCACTTCTGTTTTCATGCTGGAAGTGACATTGTGTCTTTATTTATTTACTTATACCCCACCTTTCTCCCCCAAAGGGGATCCAAAGCTGCTCACATCATTCTCCTCTCCTCCGTTTTATCCCCCCAACAACCCTCTGAGGTGGGTTAGGCTGAGAGTGTGTGACTGGCCCAAGGTCATCCAGCAAGGAAGGCAGGAGAAAGTTGGTGGGGAGCTGTTAGAATTGCATCTGAACCGAGAAGTGACTTGATGCTCTAGGAATCCCCCAAATCTCTGCGATAAAGACCCTAGAGATTTGGAGGAATTCCAAGAGTGTCACCCATCGCTCCCCCCTTTCTTCTGCAACAACAATCAGCATTTGTGGGCAAGGGAGTGGACTGGCAGGCAAAACGCCCCACCGGGAGCAGGCAGATGACACCCCTACATAGACAATAAACTGGAAGAAACCAATCTATCTTGACGAGGCTGTGCTGAGAATGCAGCAAAAATTTTACTGGATTTTTCTAATGCGTACTTGCACTCTTGTGTATTACTTAAATTTTACACAAAAAGAATTCGCAGAACTTGATATATGTATGCATTGGTAAGGTAGAAGATGGAAAGACACAATGATCCTAACTTTCTGAAAATTACTGCAAACTATAAAAGCTCAGTAATCTATATTAAGAGGAGGGGAGATGACTGAGAGGTGATATGATAACCATCTTCAAGTACTTGAAGGGCTATCATATAGAGGATGGTGTGGAATTGTTTTCCACTGCCCTAGAAGGCTGGATGACAACCAAATCAAAAGAGGTTTTGGCTTAACATTAGGAAGAACTTCCTGACAGTTACAGCAGTCCCTTAGTGGAACAGGCTTCCTCGGGAGGTGGTGGGCTCTCCTTCTTTGGAAGTTTTAAAGCAGAGGCTAGATGGCCATCTGACAGCAATGCTGATTCTGTGAACCTTAGCAGATCATGAGAGGGAGGGCAGGAAAGGCTACATCAGGGCTTAGTTCTCGTGGCCCCTTCTTACATGTCCAGGATAAGGCTGATCACCACCTTGGGGTCAAGTAGCAATTTTCCCCAGGCCAGTTTGGCTAGGGATCCTGACAGTGTTTTGCCATCTTCTGGGTATGAAGTAAGGGTCACTGTGTGTTGGGGGGAGTGGGAGCTGGGGAAGATATTTGTGAATTTCCTGCATTGTGCAGGAGGTTGGACTAGATGATCCTAGAGGTTCCTTCCAACCCTAGAATTCTATGATTCTAAGATAGGATTGTGGCTCAGTTGAAGAACATCTGTCTGACTTGCAGAAGGTCTCTCAAGTTCAACCCCCCAGTATCTCCAGCTTAAAAAAAAGTTGGAGATTTAGAGCCAAGCTACAAGTGATGCCTGACACAGGTTGGACACTTGTCAGCTTCCCTCAAGTTTTGATGGGAAACGTAGGCATCCTGGTTTTACAGCTTGGCTCTCCAATACAGCTGCAAGACCAGGATGCCTACATTTCCCATCAAAACATGAGGGAAGCTGACAAGTGTCCAACCTGTGTCAGGCATCACTTGTAGCTTGGCTCTTAGATAGACTAAATGAAGTGGAAGCTGTCTTCGCACAGTAGGACAGAGATCCAACTCAGTAGGATTGAACCGTGAATGCACGCTGCCTGCTCAGTCACCTGGCCATCTTTAAAAAGTAAAGCAGCCATGCTAATTTACATATTAATTTTGTGTTTCCTTTGGTGATAATTGGGAAGTTGTTTTGCTTTCACACCTCCTGCGTAAATTATGGGGAAGGACTCCTTTCAGAAAGGGTGCTTTTGTGTTTGCTTACTGGGTTTTGTTTGTAACAGCCTTTGAGTATTCATATGACAACTTCTATAAGATCTTGTTGCTTCCTTCACTCCCTGATGTGGTTGCAATTGTTGCAGTTCCCCCCTTAGTCAATTAAAAAAAGAAAGGAAAAAGAGGATATTGAAGATTAAAATTCTTTCTGCTCTTGTTTAATCCCTAGTCTCTTGGGCACTCTGTTGATTTGCTATTTCGAGGAGCTTGAAACAGATGGGAGTATTTTTCCCCCCTGGCTTCTGATCTGAAAATACAGAAAGCACATTGCTTTGCTGTTGAAACTGTGCAGGTATTTAAATAACTCTGTTAGTTTTCTGGGCAAATATACTCAGGGTCTCTGACTGCTTCTTTTAAACGTCTCGTGAATTATCATCTCTTTTAAAAATAGGTTTTCCTTTCTCTGAAGTACACAGGGCTTTTTTAAAGCAATGCGTAAATCTGATGGGTTTCTTTGAGGGTGTCACTTACTTCTGCACACAGCCTCCAAAAGAGAGTGTTTAGCGGCCAAACGTTATCCTGTGATAAGGAAAAAGTCTCACGGGACTGCCTGACGGAGCCACTTCTGAACCTGAAGAAAAATATGGACAGTTCTCAGGAACTGCTAATTACATGCCAGTAGAAACTAGGAGCTGGGCAGCTAACCTGCTGTTTTGCTCTGAATACGGGAAACACACACTAAAGATCCAGAGGAGTTAGCCGTGTTAGTCTGTAGTAGCAAAATCAAAAAGAGTCCAGTAGCACCTTTAAGACTAACCAATTTTATTGTAGCATAAGCTTTCGAGAATCAAGTTCTCTTCATCAGATGCATCTGACGAAGAGAACTGTGATTCTCGAAAGCTTATGCTACAATAAAATTGGTTAGTCTTAAAGGTGCTACTGGACTCTTTTTGATTTTACACACTAAAGAAGCTCTCTAGACTTGCAGGTTTTTAAACAGTTGGGCCCAGTTTCCCCAGACCCAACTCAGGTTCACCACAGCCACAGCATCTGTGGGGAATGGCTGTTAGAAAACAAAGGAGAGCACAAACGGCTTCAGAATGCCATAGCGGAGGGAGGAAGGAAGGACCTCCCCCCCCAAGCTGTTTCTCTGTGTCAAAATAGCACAGAGAGTAATTTCTCTGTTTTTACTACTCCACATGCACAGAATACTCCACACTATTAAAGCACAACTACAGCATCATATGTTCACTGTTTGGCTTTGCCTAATATACTGTGCTTGAGAGTGGCTCCTCTAGACACAGGGATTGCTGTCCCTAATGCTTGCTACACAAGATCTTTTAGCATTGACAATGGTCCACCCATCTTAATACTGTCTAGCCTAGAGGACAACCGTTTTCCAAAACAGAGAGGCCTTTTTCAGACCTATCACCTGGCACCCTTCTTATATGGACATTACATATTCCTGATAAAAAGGGATTAAACAACATTTCCCTCACCTGCACTTCTTCCTCTCCGATACAGCCTGCCCAAGTTGCTTTACCAGAATCACTGAACTCTACTGAACAATTTGAGTCTGAAAGGACTTGATACTCAAAGATCAAGTGTAATTAACTGAGAAGAATATGGACATATTCAGGGGTCTCCCAGGGTGCTGGAAAGATGGTTGGGGTATATGAGAATCCTGCCTTCCAAAACGGCCATGTTGCAGGGGTGATGGCAAATTGATATGCATGAAAGAAGCATAAATTGCTTCTCAGTACTTTCCTTCTTATTGTACATTCTCACTTAGTGCAATTGGACAATGATTTAACACATGAAATTAACACAAGGCGAGTGTGTGCCCAGCTTGTGGGTTCCCACTGTCATTGGCTCAGAGTTTGTTCACCAGCAGGGAACAAGGGACATTATTAATAATTTAGGACAACCCATGAGACTCATCTCTGTGAGATGCTCCCTCCATGCTGATCTGCCACCTGTCTGCATGGCAGATGTTGCACGAGCTCCTCCAAACATGCCCCCTCCCCAACCATAACCCTGTGCAGGCGTGCTCAGAAAGTAGGCCAAAATTTAGTCCCCCTCCCGCTTTTCAAGACAAATACACATTTGAGAATTGAATTCTTCCCTTTTTGTATTTTCCTTCCTGTGTTAGCCTCTTTCTAGATAATTATTACTGCTAATGAGCCTAATAACAAATCGTGGCCCATTGATTGTTCCCCAGGGTGCCCTTCCTGGTTCCCAAAACCCAATCCTGAGGCTAATAGGAATGGGAAGAAGGAGAGCAGTAAAAATCCATGCAAAAACGGTCCAGAGGAAGTGTTTATCACTAAATCTGTAAAGAGCCCTATTATCCCCAGCCTCTACTTAAACACTTATTGAAAGACACAGTCATGATGGGATGGGAGTCGGCAATCCATATGATATTTCATCCCCATGGAGCTGGGCCTTTGATTCAGATCATTGCCGTGGGGCGGGGAGGTTGGCAGAAGGCAACAAATTTGGAAAAGGGGGGCAAGTTGTCAGTGAACATTTGTAGACCGTGTTGATGACAGCAGCTGTACTGGCAACTACATTCTCTTCTGGCCAAAGCTTTTTCTCTTTATTCCCTCTGAAGAAATTCGAGAGAGGATAGTCTTTATGTGCTGTCTTCGTTTTCCATGTAGCTCGATGGGAAAAAAATAGTTTCCTAATACAGTCCGTGTAGCTCGCCACCTCATTATTGTGACTGTATACAGTCATAAATGGGGTCCGAAATTCTCTCTCTCTCTCTCTCTCTCTCTCTCTCTCTCTCTCTCTTTCTGTCGGCCCTCCAGATTTCTAAGCACTGCCAGAGACAGGCTGACTTCTCTACCTTGAGCGATGCTGAAGATCACGAGCGGGATGGAGCTCTGCCATCTCATTGCATTTCAGTAAATTAATCTTCAAAAAAAGGTGGCTGCATCACTTCAATAGAATTGCTAGAGGAGGAGCAGATTGAGGCGCCCACAATAGACAAGTTGAAAGGCAGACAATGCCTCCCCTGTCAGTCAGAAGCAGGAGACGAGAATCTGGGATTAAAAAGAAGCATCAACAGCATCTGAAAAGGATGGTTTCTTTTCACCTGATTTTCATCTCTTAAAAGTATTAAAAGTGTTCTTCAAAAAAAAGGGGGGGGGAAGAAGAGACACTTCTAGGTGCTCCTTTCACAAAGGGAATAAATAATTTAGAGGACTTTATCCTGAAGCTGACAGCCTCTCTGTTAAACTCACTTTAATTGGCAGAGAGTGTCAATAACTAACCTTTGACTTGACAAGCCCTTGACTCTTGCTTGTAGACACCTTGGGAACAAATCCCAAGCAGCTGGGATTGAAGACCTCTGCTTGTACATAGACTGGCCTGCAGGGGGCGCCAGTAGCCTTCTCAGGAGAATGGGATAGCCTAACAGCATAATCTTTTCTTAAAATTAGATTCTGGAGATTCTCTGGGGTTGAGTCCCTTCTCCACATATAACAGTTGTGGAAATGTTGTGACAGAACTCCTAATACTCAACAGCTTAATGATACATAAGGAAGCAGGTTGGTGTTGTCTTACAGTGTTCAAGTATTATTTGTTGTTAATCCAGAATATTTGCCCTACCTTTGTGTGTACACACAAATTTCAGCATAGAATTTTATATTTGGCCCAGAAAATGGATTTGCTTTTCTGATTTCACTGGCAAGTTTGAAAATTGTGTGCCCAGAGTGGACATCTTTATCTGTTGTCTTTATCCTTGGTCTATCTTTTATGGTATTTAATTATTTTTTGTAGGAACACCAGAAAAAGTCCAGAATGCCTCTGTGCTTAAGAAGGAAACATTTGTTTGCAAACAATATCTCGAAGATCCAGATAGCTAACACAAATTCTGCTCTTATTCTAGCTTGTCCTTTGGCCTAACTCCTTCTGTGTCCTTTACAGGAAAAACCACTTCTTTTTACTTCTGAAAACAGTGGGTAGTCTTGCTGGTTTATAATGCTGCAAAACTGCTGCAAAGCTGCCATAAAACACTTTGCTGGAACACAGTGCGGTACATCAGTAGCCCAACTTTAGGGTTTCCAATTTCCAGATGAGGCGTGGAGACCTCCCGGAATTGCACCTGATCTCCAGACTACAGAGATCTGTTCCCCTGGCAAAAATGTCTGCTTTGGAGAGTGGACTCCATGGTACCCCGTTCCTGTTGAATTCCGTCATCTCCCCAAACCTTGCCTTTCCCAGGCTTTACCACCAAATCTCCAGGAATTTCCTGACCTAGAGCGAGTGACCCTACCAGTTTTTGCGCTATATTGTCTGCTAAGTTTTGTATAATTTTTTTCTTGAGAAAGGTACTGCCATTCTAAGTGAGTCTTCTGAAACGTCTACAGATTTCTCCTTAGAGGAGACATAGGGTTGCCAGCCTCCAGGTGGTAGCTGGAGATCTCCGGGAATTACAACTGATCTCCAGCTGACAGAGATCAGTTCCCCTGTAGAAAATGGATGTTTTGGAAGGTTGTCTCTATGGCATTATACACCACTGAGGCCCCCCCTTCCCCAAACCCCGCCATCTCCAGGATCCACCCCCCGAATCTCCAGGAATTTCCCAACCTGGACCTGGCAACCCTAAGGAGACAGGAGAGATTGGTTTTCTCAGGCCTACATTGCCAACTCTTGAACTGGCTCCTTTTAGCAACAGTTTGTTCTGCAGCTAACTGAATGGCTAACACGTCTTGTGTTTTATATTTTGTGCAATTTTTGATATTTTATTTTTAAGTAAAATGCATGGGGCATAGGAGAAGTGGTATACAAATGCCCTAAATAAACAAGCTTAACAGGCCCAAGTTTCCCCATCATGTTGATGCCTTTTTCTCTGGTTTTGGGGCCATGAACTTATTCCTGAGAATCTGGAGGGCTCACCCCAGCTCTTGCAAGGCTTCAGGCTCCTTCCTCATTGGGAGTTCAAGAACTTCCAGGTTACTTTGCATCTCCCCGCCCTCCCTCCTCCTATAATCCTCTCTTCCATTGCAACCACTGCTTACTCAGTTGGTGAAATATAACCAGCTATGGGAGTGGGTGGCTCCACGTCCTTATTGCATTCGCCATCTTGTTCAGCCAAGATCCAGCAGAAGCTAGCAGATGCCCTTTCACACCCTCGGAGACGAAGAAGTCAACTTTCCCCACCCCTTACTTTGTCTTCGGTAACGTGGTTGAGAGTAAGTCATTGCTTTGGCAAGGTGCAGAAGTCCAACTTCTAGCATTCAAGTTATAAGAGTTTAATAAAAGAGTCATGCACAAATTACTTATAGGCAGCAAACTAGGGAAACTAAAATGGCCAACCACAAGTCATCTTGGGTCCCTATCCAATGTAGTTAAAGGAGCAAGCACTCAATCCTTGGAGGTACAAGCCCTCAGAGAAGTTCCCTTACCTTGAGCTTGAGGTCGGAGCTTCATCCCATTGAGTGGCTGTATATGGTCAAAATGAAGTTCAAGGGAGTTCTTTATGCCAGCCAACCTGAGTCCAAATATTAGAATAAATCAAGAGCCCAGGAATGGAAAGCTTCCATTTCAGGTCCGTGGAACTAATAATCTGTGGTCCCTTCTTTATTGGGATGACTCATATCTTGTTATACAGGGGAAGGTGACCTAGCTATCCCTTGGCCCCCCTCCCTCTCTGATAAGGGTATGATTTCTCCTTCTTTCAATTATACTCTGGCAGAGTTTATTTGCATTTCCATTGGCTTGACTGTTGTTAGCTGGGAGACAGCTTACGGCCTGCTAGTTTGACTCTAGTGTCTTATTAGCTCTAAGAAATAAGCATTACTTTCTTACAACAGCCCAGAGAGGTAGGCCAAGTTCAGTAAATTATAAAATAAAATTGTGGAGTAAAGACCCATTTTCCGTACAGATGACCCACCCCCTTGCAATATTTTATCAATCACATTGATATCCTGCTCTTCTTCCAAGGAGCTCAGAGTAGCTAACATGGTTCTTACTGCCTCCATTTTATTCCGAGAAAAGCACATTGGTTTCTCATTTAAAGCACTAATATCAACATGGAGGAGACAGTGAAATGAACTCCTGCCCTCAAGTCATAGTTGACTTACGACGACCCTTGGTGGGGTTTTCATGGCAAGAGACTACCAGAGGTGGTTTGCCATTGCCTGTCTTTGCAACCCAAGTAATCTTTGGAAGACCCATTCAATTACTAACCAAGGCTGACCCAGCTTAGCTTCTGAGATCTGATGAGATCAGGCTTTCCTGGGCTATCCAAAGTTGGAGGAGACAGTACTGAACAGCAAAATTGGATGGAGGTTTGTGGTGAAATGGGGCCTCTCCCTTCTTTTTTTTCTTAACTGGAAGACCCCGCTCAGCCTACCCGTCCCTTGCCCAGCCTAGCACCTGGAGGGGCCGTCTCACTTTTCTGTTGCTGCCACCACTGTCCCTATAGTGGGTCCTGGTTAGGTGGGACAGCCTCCTAACCTCCCTCTTCTGCTAGTGGGCCCAAGCGGTTGGGGGACTGTGTGGAACAGAAGATGTTTCTTCCTTCATAAATTCCAAAAATCATTTATTAAACTTCTAACTATACACAGGCAAATATACAGTGAACAGAAGGAATAATACAACAGAAACAGAAATCCCTGCTCTTTCTCCCTCTGCTTCTCTATACTCATGCCCTAATGAGATGTCGTGTAGGGCAGGCACGATACTCTACCTGGGGTTACATTAGATTTACATCTCCCCTCAGAGCCGTCTCTCCCTCAACTGTCAACCTCCTCACCAACTGACTCTCTCCCCCTCCAATCACATTCTACTCCGGAACTGGCCCCTCCCCTCTGCAGCCCATAGAAAGCAAAGGACGTTTCTCCACAAGGCTGAAGGGTTAACCTCATCTCCCTTCCTTGTTTGCCCTTGAGGCAAATTGAGGCTGCTTGAGACTTCAATTTACATTTAATAGATGTATTGAGAAACATGGTCTTCCTGTTGTTTGCTCGAACCTTTGGTCTCCGTTATGCTCCAAGACACAGTGAACCCCGACAGGGCTTGCTTTCTTCTTCTCAATCCATTTTTTTCATCTGGGCTGGAAGCAGGGAAAGAATTATAATCTGGCTTTAAAAACACTCGATTGCTAGGGTTTTCCAGTTGCCCTGTTTTCTTAAACAGTCCTTCTGAGCAATTATGGTGGATGTGCTTTTTATCATCCCAGCGAGAGTTTGGGGGGAAAGCAGTTGCTGCGGTTTCAATCAACAGGACAAGATTGAGATAGTAAATAGGACAAGGTAAAAGTATTGTAACACATTCTGTTAAGAATTCTCTTGATGGAGAGCCCTAAGAGCTGATGCTCCATAGTTCCAGGCAGGTTAATGTGTGACCAATCATGCTCAGAGAACAAATAAGCTCAGTTGATCAGGGAGTGTTGCAACTGAACTGGTCTATCATGCGGTAGGAGCTGATTAGCATTTGCATAGCTGCCTGGCTACATTCCTGAATACCAGAAAGGGCCCGAGGCGAAGTCGAATTGAAGGGAAGGGGCATGTTCTTTCAACTGGAGAATTGACTGGGCAGCACCGAGACCATTGCTCTTGACAAGCTGAAAAACAATTTGCTATAAGAAGAGGCCCAACCTTTTCTTTCCCAGTGGGAACCTGAGAGAACTCACCAGCTTTCTAAAGCAGACTGCTCCCACCTGAAAGTCCTTGTGGTCTTAATTTCTCCAGAAGTTCACCTGTGGTACTGTTAGGGCTGCCAGACCCCCGGTGGGGGTGGGGGATCCCCTGCCCCCGCCCCCGCCCCCACCCTCCCACCCCCGCCCCCATTTACCTGGCCAGCGGAGGAGTCGCGCACCTTCCATGTGCACCCCCTGCGGAGCTGCGCGCCCCTGTGCACAGCAGCCCCAGGATCAGGCCTGTTTTGGCCTGGATTGGGGCCCCTGTGGAGCGCAGGAGCATTCCTGCGCTCCACAGGGGCCCACAATGGGCCCAATCCACACCAAAATGGGCCCAATCCGCGCCCGTTTTGGCATGGATCGGGTCCATTTTGGTGTGGATTGGACCCGTTGTGGGTCCCCGCAGAGCGCAGGAACGCTCCCACACTCCACAGGGGTCCAAAATGGGCCCAATCCGCATCAAAACGGACCTGATCCATGCCAAAATGGGCGCGGATTGGGCCCCGTTTCGGTGCGGATTGGGCCCGTTGTGGGCCCCTGTGGGGCGTGGGAGCGTTCCTGCGCTCCGCAGGGGCCCACAACGGGCCCGATCAGTGCCCAAACAGGGGCTGCGTGATGACGTCACTCCCAGAAGTGACGTCATCTTGCTTGCAGGAGCACGTGCGCACACAAGCTCCTCCAAGGTAAGAGCCAGGCCCCAGTCTCCCGCTGGGAGATCGAGGGGGCCTGGCAACCCTAGGTACTGTTGTTGTGACATATTACGGCACCTAGGGCCTGTGACAAAATAAAGTTATTGTTTCTTAAAGGTTGTAGCTGTTTCCCCCAACAGGTACTAATTGTTAGGAGAAAGTCTCTTGGAAGTGCCATTCCTGAAGGCAAATGTGGAGAAGGTAGACCCTTTCAGTTGAGGAGAGAGGGGGCTAGGGTGCCGAAAAGGAGCAGGCCAATCTTCACATTACAGCAGTCCAGAAGGGCCTGACCCCCTGCCTCTTGTGATGAGCCCCCCCCCTCAAGGCACTGTTATTTGCCCCCTCAAGTTTTGTTCGAGAGTCCCTATGCCTCTGCCCAGCTTGGATTTCTCCACCTCCAGTTGCCAACCTCCAGGTAGTGGCTGGAGATCTCCTGAAATTACAACTGATCTCCAGGCTACAGAGATAATTTCCTCTGGAAAAAATGGCTGCTTGGGAGGGTGGATTCTATGACATTATACCCTGAGGTATACCCTGAGGCCCCTCCCCTTCCCAAACCTCACCCTTCTTAAACTCCACTCCCCAAATCTCCAGGGATTTCTCAACCTGGAGCAGTTTCTGATCAAGAAGGGCAGTCTGGTTTCCAGAATTGCATTGCTTTGATTACCTTGTCCATGGAGGAATTATGTGCACATGTGGTAGCAGAAAAGGGAAAACTCTCCTTCTCCACACCGTTTTTGCACAGGAAAAATGTTGCCTCCCCCAGTGGCAGCTTTCTGAGCCCAGTTGGATGCTGTTTTTTTAATGGAAGCCAATCCCCGAGATGATGTATGTCTGTGCAGAATGCGGGTTGGCTGTGTGAAGAACTTGTAAAAGAATGTGTAGAGCTACTGCAAGTCTCTTGCCACATCTCAAGACTCACTGAGAGAACTTTGCCAGCTAAGTGCAAAGTGGTTCGTTGACTGGTTTACTACTTCCTTTATATCAAGGGTGAGGTTGGTTCCAAAAGACCTCCTGGCCTAAGTCTAGGGTTGCCAGTCCCCTGCTAGGGGTGGGGGATCCCTGCTCCCACCTTCCCCTCACCCCCACTTGCCTGGCCACACGAGAAGGACATCAAAAAGGTAGGTGCCAGGTCTCCTATCTGGGGGTAGGAGGACCTGGCAGCCCTACCCAAACCCCAAGATGAACAGGGCAAGTTCTTGAACTCCAGCAAGGGAATCCAACTCAAATGACCATCAAGAACCTCCACTTGGAGGAGGACCAGATCAACCAGTTTCTGTTTATTTGGGCTGGAGGCCTTGCTGGGGGAGGGAGGGCAGAAGCTCTGCCCCAGCAGAAAAGAAGAGCCCTAGGAGGTCCCTTTGCTTTGTGAAAATCTATAGTGGGGAAGGAAAGCAATGAACGAATTCCAGAAAGTTCCTTTCTAGAATTGAGAGGGAGAAGTTTCAGGCCTCCCAATTACCCATGAGGAATTAGCCACCTCCACTACTAATTTCCTGAGAAATAGAGTGGAAAAATAAAAAATGGCTTCCACACAGTGACACTCTAGGAATTTCCTGTAATCTCTGTGGTAGAGTCTACAGGGGCTAGGGGAGGCAGCTTAAAAGCATCACCTAGAAGTGACATCACATTCTCTTCAAACTTCACCCTCTCCAGGCACTGCGCCCCCCCCCCCAGTCACCTGGCATTTGCTGAGGCAGTGTTGGGAACTCCTTGCCAGATGAGGATGAAGCTGCTGTGAATATTATTTTGTCACAGTGTAGAAATGGGATCGACTAGTGAAAGTGGAAAGAACAATGTACCGTACGTCACTGTTACCTTGTGGCTTGCTCATGGTACTTCCGTTGATGCCCCTTCTCTGGGGGAATCTTCGTTGGGTTCACCAACTTTGGGGAGGTGGTTCCTTTTCTGAACCCCACCTCTTAAAAGCAGAGTGAGATCAAAGGAGCTGAGGTTTGGGGCATATTTTTTTGTAACAAGAAGCAAACTCCAGACTTAGTTTTCTCGTTTCAGACAGTGAAGCAGGAGGATTTTTGACCTGGTACAGTTTGAACTGAATAGGCCGTAAGATTGCCAAGCATTTTCCAGTTGTGGCAGAGGTTCCCTCATAAAACAAACTCACGACGATGACCCTGGAATTGTATGAATTATTTGTGCACCATCCTGTAGGAAGAGAGCTGGGGGTGACTTATGCTGGAAGGAGTCAAAACTGAGGTGAGTTGGGGATGAGGCTTGTGGATTTTATTAATCCTACCTCCTACCACATAATGCAAGACACTGAAGCATGTTTGGAGTCGGGATAAAGAGAGAAAAAGAGAGAGGGAGAAACACTCTGAGATAGCGAAAGTAACCTGTGAATTGACAGGAAACTGATGTACTTTGAGCAGACTTGCCATGTCTCTGCTGGGGGTCAGGGGTTCCTTACCATCATCAGGTGCTTCCTGCAGCCGCTCAGCTGGGCAGTGGCAGGAAAACGGGGGGCAATGCGCAGTAGCCTGATGAATTGACATTACTCCCCGTATGCTTGGAGGTACTGGGAACACTCTAGCATTTGGTCAAAACCCTATGGTTAAATCATAGCGTTTGCCCGAATGTTAGAACCCCCTGGTGATGTGCTGATGTCACTTTTGAGTGCATGGAGAATGACATCAGTGCATTGTGGGCAAGATCATTACATCACTGGTGTACCCCCCACCAGGTAAATCTCCCAACAGTTACTAGTAGGGATGTGCGTTTCGGCATTCAGAATGCCGAAAGAATGCCGAAACAAAAGTGTTTCGGCATTCTTCAAGAATCCCGAAACGTTTCGGGGAATGCCGAAACGTTTCGGGATTGCCGAAAGAAAAACCCGAAACGTTTCGGGATTCTTTCGGCATTCTTTCGGCATTCGAGAATCGCCATTTTGATTTTGCTAGCCGTTTGCCTTAGCAAGCGGCTAGCAAAATCCTGCTGGAAGCAAAGGCTTCCTGCAGGCTCTTAGCAGAGGGGAGGGGGGGAGAAGGAGTGAATCACTCACTCCTTCTGTCACCCCCCACCCCTCTTGCAAAGGAGGATAGGGAATCCTGCTTTGCCTTGCAAATGCAAGGTGCAAGCATTGCATTGCACTTTGCATTTGCAAAGCAGCAGAGATTCCCGCCAAAACTAACAGGTAGGGGAGGGGGAGCAGGAGGAGGGTGGCTCTTGGAGTGTGGGTGGGGAAAGGCAGGGGACTGGGGACTTTAGGAGTCACCAATCCCACTGCTGCATTCTCATGCCAGCCAATAGATTTAAATCTTTGGCTGAGGCTGCAGCAGGGGATTTAAATTTGGAGCAAGACTGTCTGGAACACTTCTGTTGCTGCTGCTGCTGAGCTGTGACCGAGAGAGGAGAAGAAGAGAGACTGCACCTGGAGCCTGGAGGACATCTGCCTGGAGGATCAACTGTGCTGGACATCCTGAGAGGACACCTGGTAGGCCTTTTTAAAATTTTTGTAAATTTTTTTGATGCTGGGCAATGTGCTGCTGTGGCCTGCCTCTGCAAAAAGGTGTTGCAGTTTATTCTTGGCATGGCCTGGGGGACAGGTTGGGCAGACAATGTTTGATGGTGGGGTGGGGGTTTCAGCATTGGTTGTTGTGCTTGCCTTCTTTAAGCTTGATCCACTGTTTTAAGATTAAAACAAGAGTGTGCCAGCTTTGGGCCTACACAGGCCAGAAGCCTTTCTTCTGGCTGGCTCTCACAGTTGTGCTCCACAATCTGGAATGGTGTGGCTTGCTTTTCTGTGTCTGGTCCCCTGCTTGCAAGGATTCCCAACAGGCTCCGTCCTGATCAACTGTGCCAGCCTGTGGGCCACACACAGGTATGGCCTGGGGGACAGGTTGGGCAGACAATGTTTGATGGTGGGGGGGGGGGGGTTCAGCATTGGTTGTTGTGCTTGCCTTCTTTAAGCTTGATCCACTGTTTTAAGATTAAAACAAGAGTGTGCCAGCTTTGGGCCTACACAGGCCAGAAGCCTTTCTTCTGGCTGGCTCTCACAGTTGTGCTTCACAATCTGGAATGGTGTGGCTTGCTTTTCTGTGTCTGGTCCCCTGCTTGCAAGGATTCCCAACAGGCTCCGTCCTGATCAACTGTGCCAGCCTGTGGGCCACACACAGGTATGGCCTGGGGGACAGGTTGGGCAGACAATGTTTGATGGTGGGGGGGGGGGGTTCAGCATTGGTTGTTGTGCTTGCCTTCTTTAAGCTTGATCCACTGTTTTAAGATTAAAACAAGAGTGTGCCAGCTTTGGGCCTACACAGGCCAGAAGCCTTTCTTCTGGCTGGCTCTCACAGTTGTGCTTCACACTCTGGAATGGTGTGGCTTGCTTTTCTGTGTCTGGTCCCCTGCTTGCAAGGATTCCCAACAGGCTCCGTCCTGATCAACTGTGCCAGCCTGTGGGCCACACACAGGTATGGCCTGGGGGACAGGTTGGGCAGACAATGTTTGATGGTGGGGGGGGGGGGTTCAGCATTGGTTGTTGTGCTTGCCTTCTTTAAGCTCGATCCACTGTTTTAAGATTAAAACAAGAGTGTGCCAGCTTTGGGCCTACACAGGCCAGAAGCCTTTCTTCTGGCTGGCTCTCACAGTTGTGCTTCACGATCTGGAATGGTGTGGCTTGCCTTTCTGTGTCTGGTCCCCTGCTTGCAAGGATTCCCAACAGGCTCCGTCCTGATCAACTGTGCCAGCCTGTGGGCCACACACAGGTATGGCCTGGGGGACAGGTTGGGCAGACAATGTTTGATGGTGGGGGGGGGGGTTCAGCATTGGTTGTTGTGCTTGCCTTCTTTAAGCTCGATCCACTGTTTTAAGATTAAAAAAAGATTGTGCCAGCTTTGGGCCTACACAGGCCAGAAGCCTTTCTTCTGGCTGGCTCTCACAGTTGTGCTTCACAATCTGGAATGGTGTGGCTTGCCTTTCTGTGTCTGGTCCCCTGCTTGCAAGGATTCCCAACAGGCTCCGTCCTGATCAACTGTGCCAGCCTGTGGGCCACACACAGGTATGCTGCTTTGGCCAAGGTAACCCTTTTTGGTTGCTGGCCTGGCACTCACAGTTGTGCTTCACAATCTGGAATGGTGTGGCTTGCTTTTCTGTGTCTGGTCCCCTGCTTGCAAGGATTCCCAACAGGCTCCGTCCTGATCAACTGTGCCAGCCTGTGGGCCACACACAGGTATGGCCTGGGGGACAGGTTGGGCAGACAATG
The DNA here is from genome assembly GCF_028583425.1 of Eublepharis macularius. Classification (NCBI taxonomy): domain Eukaryota; kingdom Metazoa; phylum Chordata; class Lepidosauria; order Squamata; family Eublepharidae; genus Eublepharis; species Eublepharis macularius. The sequence goes on from NC_072802.1 coordinate 14,775,013, forward strand.
TTTGATGGTGGGGGGGGGGGGTTCAGCATTGGTTGTTGTGCTTGCCTTCTTTAAGCTTGATCCACTGTTTTAAGATTAAAACAAGAGTGTGCCAGCTTTGGGCCTACACAGGCCAGAAGCCTTTCTTCTGGCTGGCTCTCACAGTTGTGCTTCACGATCTGGAATGGTGTGGCTTGCCTTTCTGTGTCTGGTCCCCTGCTTGCAAGGATTCCCAACAGGCTCCGTCCTGATCAACTGTGCCAGCCTGTGGGCCACACACAGGTATGGCCTGGGGGACAGGTTGGGCAGACAATGTTTGATGGTGGGGGGGGGGGGGTTCAGCATTGGTTGTTGTGCTTGCCTTCTTTAAGCTTGATCCACTGTTTTAAGATTAAAAAAAGATTGTGCCAGCTTTGGGCCTACACAGGCCAGAAGCCTTTCTTCTGGCTGGCTCTCACAGTTGTGCTTCACAATCTGGAATGGTGTGGCTTGCCTTTCTGTGTCTGGTCCCCTGCTTGCAAGGATTCCCAACAGGCTCCGTCCTGATCAACTGTGCCAGCCTGTGGGCCACACACAGGTATGCTGCTTTGGCCAAGGTAACCCTTCCCGTTTGCTGGCCTGGCACTCACTGTTTTGCTTCACATTCAGGTTGTTTATCGTTGGTGGACCTCTTCTGGACTGGACTGCACTTGGTGGACATCGGCCTGCAGATCTCTGCGTGGAGGATCAACATTGCTGGACATCTGCACTGGTGGACTGGTAGGGTTGTTGTTAAATTTGGTTTTTGAGCTTATGTCTGCTGCTGTGCCTACCTGCGAGCATATGCTTTGGCTCTGTCTTTATGGCTTGGGCCGGGGGGGGGGCATTTTCTGGTTGGGCAAGAGGATATTGTTTGGGGGTTAGGGGGGCCAGCATTGATCGCAGTGCCTGCTTTCTTTCATGTTTCATTTTTCAAGTTTGAGTGTGGGGTGGGCATGAACTGCTGTTTCACAGGACTAAAAAATGAGTGTGCCAGCTTCTGGCCTGCACAGGCCAGAAGCTCTGCTGGGTGGATGTGTTTTGTTTTGCTGCTGGTTGGCCCTAGCCTTTAAGGGGGGGGGGCTGACTTGGCTTGTGCAACGGGGCCTTGAATTTTGGGGTTGCGTGTGCGGCGTGTGGTGTTGACTCTGCTAACATTTCCAATTTTCTTGACAGCATCGTGGAGGAGAGGAGGACCAGCTGCAAGACCGCCTGAACATCGCTGGACTGCAGGACTGGTGTTACTGTGAGCGAGTCCGGGTTCACATTTGGGTGGCCTTGGGGGTGGGTTCTTGCTAGCTTGGGAGGGGGGAGGCTCATCTTCAAAACACCACATCCACACCCCACACCGACATACCACAGATACATCGGTCCCGCTAAATAGTGTCTCTTAGGTAGGTAGGCCAGTTGGTAGGTGATCAGTGGATAATTGCCCTCAACATAATTATTAGGGAAACCGAGCCTAGTTTTTTTTAAAAAACTAAATAGGGACTCAGCAGGGAAAGCATTAGTGAGTGAGTGTTAGGTTTGAATTCCATATATATATATATATATATAAAAATTTGTAATAGCTGTCAATAGGCTTCCCATTAGTGCCCCCATAACTAGGGTTCCACCGCCCATCTCTGGCACCCGTGGTGGTGCCAGGCCGGCCCGGGCATACTAGTGTGTGAGTGTTTAAGGCTTTGTCACCTGTTATTGGGGTTTAGGGCCAGCTCAATTCCAGAGGAATTCAGCTGATTGGCAGGCTCAGGTTCCCTGACATAAATAGGGTTGCTTAAAAAGGCACTTGATTGTTCATCTCCAAGTCACAGAGCCACTAGAAGCACAGATTTAGAGCAGGTTAGTTAGGTCTTGAAAACAAAGTTGACCTTTGTTTTCTAAATCTTTTCTGATTAGTTAGGGTTGAATTTGGGAGGGGAAAGTATGTCGGAGAGGAAAGCAGAGAGGGGCCCCGGGGGAAAGGCTAGGGAGAAATCTAGAGGGGAGGAGGGGAGGGGGAGGGGGACTGCTGCGGCAGCCCCTCCATCTGAGCGGAGGAGGCCCTCCCCTGCGCTGCTGCCGTTCACCAGCCTGGCTTCTGGTGACAGGAAGAGGGTTCGCAAGACTCTCTTTCCTGAGGCAGCTGCTGGAGGGCCACCCCCAACCCGGGTGCGTGAGGCAGGGGCTGGCACTGGGCAGGGGCCTGCTGCTGAGGCTCCTCCTCCTCCAGTGGTTGCGAGCCAGCTGCTGGAGGAGGGGCAGCATGTGGTGTCTCCTGGGATGGGCGCGGAGCACATGACTTTCCCTGCGCTCCCGCTCACCCCAGGAACCCAGAGGATGTTGGAGGAACTGCCCGTGAGACCCCCCCTGGGGCGGTCCACCCCAGTTTCCTCTGAGGCCAGCAGCAGGCCTCTCGCGGCTGTGCAGGAGGAGAGGACGCGGGAGGAAGAGGCAGAGACTGTGGTGGAAGAGCCCACATCTCTGCCCCTTCAGCCTCGTCCATCCCCACCTGCCCGGCCGAGAGTGGGACACGGTGTGTCCGGCCAGAGCACCTCACAGGAGGTGCCGCAGGGTGGTCCCGAAAGCGCTTCTCCTGGGAAGCGTGGGATGCCCTTTTCCTCCGAAATCTGGAAGCACTTCCAGGCAACGGAGGATCCCCGAGCAGCCCTGTGCCTGCATTGTAGGCAGCGCGTCAGCCGTGGCAAAGATGTGTGGCATCTCTCCACGTCTGGGATGAGGTACCATATGAAGAGGCACCACCAGGCGGTGCTTCTTCGGGAGGAGGGTTCGAGTGGCGCCGCACGGCCGCCAGCTAGCCAGAAGGAGGCAGGCTCCTCTGGTGCTCTCCCCCCAAGGGTACCTGCAGGAAAGGGACGCCAAGCCTCTCTCCCGGAGATGCTTGGTATGCAGGGCGCTAGTGTGCCCAGAGAGGGGATCCGGAGGGCGAGCAGGCGCATCACGCGCCACATCGTCAACATGATAGCAGTGGATGGGCAACCGTATTCCGTAGTTGAAGACTTCGGCTTCTCAGGGCTGCTCCAAGATTGCTTTCCCTGGTACGCCGTCCCTGCTCGCACGTCGTTGAGCAGATCGGTGGTGCCCTCGTTTTACAGGGCTGCCAGGGATCATGTGAAGGCACAGCTGTCCCGGGTTGCCGGGAGAACTGTGCACTTCACATCGGACATCTGGACCTGCCCAAGTGTGCAGCAAGCGTACCTCTCGCTTACTGCTCACTGGTGGGAACCCGAGTCGGTTCTGGGTGGGGGCCGGGGGGAGGTGCCTAGCACAGCTAGACAGGGAAGGATGCGAGACCGCCAGGCCGGCTACTGCAAGGCCTTGCTTCACGCCGAGGTGCTCGACGTGTCCCACACGGCGGAGAACATCGCTGCCACCTTAAGGAGACAGTTGGACGAGTGGATAGGCCAGGGACCCGCCACCGTGGGATGCATGGTGACGGACGGTGGCAAGAACATGAGGGCAGCGGCGCATCTAGTGAGCCGAGAGAGCGTCTACTGTGCCGCTCACAAGCTTCACCTAGTGGTGAGAGATGCGCTGGGGTTGGGCTCCTCGAAGGAACCCGTGGATACCCGGACCCGTGAACTCCAGTTACTTGTCCAGAAATGTCGGAGGCTCACGGGTCACTTCTCGCGCAGCGTGAAGGCCACGCACGAACTGCGCCAGACACAGGTCAGGACAGGTGTGCCAGAGCACGCTCTGATCACTGACGTCAGCACTCGCTGGAACTCCACCTGCGCCATGCTTGAGCGCTTGGTGGAGCAGCAGGCCGCACTCCACGCGTGGCTCTCCGAGCACCGCGGTGCGAGTCAGGTGGGTGAGTTCAACCGGGAGGATTGGCTCACCATCACCCAGACAGTGGAGGTCCTGAAGCCCTTCAAGGACTTCACTGTGGCGGTCTCGTCAGACACGGCGACCCTCGGTCTGGTCATTCCCCTGGTGCACACGCTCCAGAGGAATCTGGCCACCCTTGCAGACCGGGTCGCGCCCCGTGCTGACCTTGTTCCAGCGGTGCGCGCATTAGTGAGAAGGCTGCAGCAGGGCATAGCTGCCAGGCTAACTCCTCTCACTAAGGAAGAGTCATACATGTTGGCGACCATGTGTGACCCGCGCATAAAGGGCACTTTCGCCGAGCGGGACGGGAACCTCACCCAAGCCAGAGACGGGCTCTGCTCTTGGGTGAGGCGCAGGCAGGCCAAGAGGGGACGCCTGTCGACAGGGGGGACGCAAGAGGGGCCCTGCCGTGCGGGTCCCTCTGACGCCCCCTCTGCGCAGGCCCCCCCCGAGGCCACCACCAGAGTGCCGATGGAGATGGAGATGCTCCGGTGGGCCCTCGTCCCCTCTGGGGTCGTGAGGACCGTGAGAGAGGATCCGGCGGAGGCGATGGTCAGGGACTACCTCGCGGAGCCCTGCGAGTCGCTCTCCACCGATCCGCTCAGCTACTGGGCCAGGAAGGAGTCGGTCTGGCCGGACCTCTCCCTCGAGGCGCAGCGGCTGCTCTCATGCCCTCCGACGAGCGTGGAGAGCGAGCGCGTCTTTTCACATGCGGGCGACATTGTCGGCCCACATCGCACTCGCCTTCTCCCATGGAGAGTCGAGCAGTTGACCTTCCTGAAGGTCAACTCTCGCCTCTTCAATTTCTCAGGACTGGACTTCCAGAGTGACTGAGGTGAGCCCAACTTGTGGCCTGCATCCTCTATGAGTCCAATCCTTTGGAATCGCGCTCTCCCCTGTATAAAACCCTGTATATACAGTTAAAACCGGCCAGTAGAGGGAGGGTGGTTAGGAACCAGTGGCAAAGGGAAAACACCCAGCAATTTGAAAGCCCCCCCCCCCAGGGTATTCAAAACATCTCCCATCACTGAGACATACCCTGTGGGACCAAATTTATTATGAGAAATAATGCCCCAGAAACATGGATTGCTACTGGAGGGAGAAACAGGTTAGATAGGGATTGCTTAGGTGTTTTTATCAGATGAACTCCTTGTAAAAAAAAATTGTAGAAGAATTGTTGTACTGTTTTTTGAAAGTTGATGTTCCGTTCATGTAAAAAAAAGGAAAAAAAACCAAAAAAAAATGTTGTGATTATGTTTTTTAAAAGTTGATTGAATGTTCATGAAAAAAAAAAAACCCAAAAAAATGTTGTGATTATGTTTTTTAAAAGTTGATGTTCTGTTCATGTAAAAAAAAGGAAAAAAAACCAAAAAAAAATGTTGTGATTATGTTTTTTAAAAGTTGATTGAATGTTCATGTTTAAAAAAAAAAAATTTGATGTTAATGTTGGGTTTGCATGGTTGGGGGATGCGGGTAGAGTGGTGGATGGGCACCGGCCAATGATGATCTCTCACAGATGTTCCCAGGTAAATTCTGAGGCTGGTGTGGGGGTGGGGGGAGACCTCTGCAGAACTGCTCCAGAAATACCATTGTCCAGTGCCTTGGAAGTGCCCAGTTCAGCTTTGTGTGTCTGAACTGAAAGCACAGCCACAGGAAATGACATAGGTTCTGCTGGACCCTGTTGCAGTGGTTCCCCCACCCATTTAGTCATGTTATGGAGGGAGAGTTGTATTAGGCTGGTAGTTATGATCATCTTCTGTTTCCATGCCCTGTTGTGCCCGCTCACTATGTAACCTGCTGTAATGTTCAAAACTTTACTGTTTGTCCATTTCAAAAGAAAAATTGTGTTTAAGATTCTCTGATGTGTAGTTAATTGTGTTGTGTTGTGCTATGAGGGACAATAAGTGTAATATGTTGTGATTTGTTGACCACTTGTAATTTGAAAATGAGAAAATAAAGGTTTTTTAAACTTAATGATTGTGTGTCTGTGTTCCCTTCTTTGATGGGAGGTTGGTTCCCAGCATAGGGAACAATGGGGCAGGCTGGCCAGCCTGTTCCTGGGGTACTGGGTGTGGGGCAGCTGAGGGTGGTTTTGGTTCTGAGAGGGGCTGAGTGGAGGATTTGGGTCTGTGTGTGGCAGCTGGGGTGGGGGAACTGGGTTTGTGTGGGGCTGTAAGGAGTGGACTATGGGGGATGAGAGCACTGGTTGTCCCTTGTGCCCAAGTAGGCCCCTGCTACTGTCCTGGTGTGGGCTTCCATGCCTCTATCGGTTGCTGGCCCTCCTTTGCCATCTTTTTCTGAAATTTTCCTAGGGCTGCCAAACTCCTGGTTGGGCTTGAGTTCAGGTTAGAGAGAGTAGTTCCCTACAGAGAAACTGGCTGCTTCCAAGGGCAATCTCTTTAGAGGGCAAATGCGGACCATGGATTCTGGGGGAGATCCCTACTCAGATTTTCCTTTCCACAAGTCCCACCCCCAAATTGCCAGTAACTTCCAAGGCCAGAGTTTGCCACCCCAGAGAGATCCCGTTCCCACCCTCTTAGCCTTGGCATGAAAGTTGTAGCCCCCATGGAACGCTTCCAGGTTCCTGATTCCAAGCCCAATGACACCAATGTAAGACAATCCAGACCTCCATCAAAAATGGATTTTAAGTAGCAGTGGGATTGGGCTGCATTTCAGTCATTCACATATCTGGTTGTGTTCCCAAACATTTAGCTTATGTTTTTTTAAATCAGCGTATGGCACTTAAGGACACTTTTAAATGGTTCTAAAAACATTTTTTTATTATGAAGTATTTAATGTGGCATTGATCAAGGGCAGGCCTTTTGGCCAAATGAGCAGTATCAGTACAGTAAAATTTAGACAAAGCTCATAGGAGGAAAAAGCATTCACACTGTGAAGTGGGAAGAAAGTTTCAATTTACATGTACCATGGACTCCGAAAAAGACATGTAAGTGGCATCCAGACCAAATCAGGCCTGCTTTCTCCCTTGAAGATATCAATTGATGATAGTGCTTATGTCACATCATGAGAAGACAAGGTTCACTAGAAAAGACAATAATGCTAAGAAAAATTGAAGGCAGTAGGGAAAAGAAGAATACCCTAGATGTGGTAGATTGACTTCGGTTTGCAATACATGGACAAGGTTTTTGGGATACTGTGGAGCTCAATATAATTCTAAAGTACACCACAAGTGATTTGAATGCATAAAACATACAGACACATACACATAAAATGTATATACCCCCTCCCCACCAAATTAAAGGTTTATCTTATGCCCCGGTTTTCTCCCCCATGGGAACCTAGAGTGGTTTACACATTGCTGTTCTCCCTTGATTTGTTTCACCCTCATCACAACCAGGCTAACAATAGACAGCTGCTCCATGCCTCACATTGGAGTGACTCCACCGATGGCCTTCTTAGTTGTTGGAGGGGGTGGAGGGGGGGGAGGAAGGAAACAACGCACTCCTGCCCACTCTATCTGGGGCCTAGGTGACCAAATTGCTTGGCCTTGGCAAGGAGCCAGTGGTGGGGCGGCACTGGTTCTGGGGCCCCGTCCAGAACATTTGTCCAGGGCCCCAAAATCACGTAGACTGCCTCTGGAAAACACAACACAATTGTTTACTTAGGCTGAGCCAAGAACATCCATCAAGCCTACAAGGCACAGAATCAGAGTCTGCCAGATTCTAGACCAACTCTCTAGCCATTGCACTACAGTGGATATCTAAAAATTGTTCATACCCCCACCAGCAACTTGAACATTTTTCTCCAAAAGGCACAACTTGGCTGGGTCTCAAAAAGGACTATGATGCATGGGCCTGTCAATGCATACTGGTACTAAGGCTCTGGCCGGGGGGAGGGGGGCATTGTGCCAATGCCACCCTGGCTTTGGAAGGGGACAGTAAAATAGAAGAAATAATCTAGCTTCAGTGCCTCCCCCCCTTCTCTGTCTCTCTCTCTCTCTATAATGTGAGTGAAAACATTACTATACCATCACTGAAGCCTACAGGATACTTAGGGTCTGTTCACACACGCATGATCATTTAATGGCAATGCTCTGGCATGATGATGTCTGTTCTAGGAGGTGATGTGATCATCACACAAGGCTGGGGAGCACGCACAATTCACAGCAGGCAGATTTGGGCCACAAGGGATCCTGCTTTGGCCTGTAGGGCCCAAATCAGCCCACTGCAAAGCACAGGCATACTCTCAGGGCAGCCAGATGACATCAGTGACATCACGGCAGCAGCCCCTGGAGCGTACCTTGAAGGCTCATTCACTGACTTTCCCCCTTCGGGGTGATAGGTGAGAGTGGGGGATCCCCCACCAAGGGGAAACGGATCCCTAATTGTGTCTGAGGTTGTGGAAATCAAATGGGTCATTACCTCCATATTGCTTCTGTCTTTGAGGGACTTACATGCACATTATATTTAACTCCAGATTTCTTGATTGTCAAGGAATGCATGTGGTGGGGGGTGGGGGGAAGGGTGGGAGAAGGGCACCTGAGGGTGAGGGTGGCATTTGGCATGCAAAATGCCACCCCTGGCAAGACAAGCCTCTCCCAGCTGTCAGTGGTAGAGATGAGAGCAGAGCACCCACTTGGGGAGGCCATGAAATGGCCCCCCCAAGTGGGAGCAGGCTGAGCCTTGGTGGGGGGATGGGAGGAAGGGTGGGAGAAGGGCCCCAGAGGGTTGGGGGGGGGATTTTGTTGCTGTGGTTCCCCCCCATTAAGTCATGTTATGGAGGGAGAGTTGTATTAGGCTGGTAGTTATTATGATCATCTTCTGTTTCCATGCCCTGTTGTGCCCGCTCACTATGTGACCTGTTGTAATGTTCAAAACTTTACTGTTTGTCCATTTCAAAAAAAAAATTGTGTTTAAGATTCTCTGATGTGTAGTTAATTGTGTTGTGTTGTGCTATGAGGGACAATAAGTGTAATATGTTGTGATTTGTTGACCACTTGTAATTTGAAAATGAGAAAATAAAGGTTTTTTAAACTTAATGATTGTGTGTCTGTGTTCCCTTCTTTGATGGGAGGTTGGTTCCCAGCATAGGGAACAATGGGGCAGGCTGGCCAGCCTTCTCTGCGGGTGGTGGGGGGGTCAGGGGGGTGGTTGTCTGTGTGCCAGGGCAGGTGCTCTTTCCCAGGGACGATTTGGCACTGCCACCATTGTGGCACCCCTTGTCTGTGCAGAACTGCCCTGGGAAAGAGAGTTTAGGGGTTCCCAAAAGGGGAGGGCAGGCCAGCCTGTTCCTGGGGTTATGGTGGGTGTGGGGCAGGTGGGGGTGGATTTGGGTCTGTGAGGGGCTACTGGGGGGATTTGGGTCTGTGTGTGGCAGCTGGGGTGGGGGAACTGGGTTTGTGTGGGGCTGTGAGGGGTGGACTTTAGGGGCTGAGAGCACCTACTTGGGGAGGCCATGAAATGGCCCCCCCAAGTGGGAGCAGGCTGAGCCTTGGTGGGGGGTGGGAGGAGGGGTGGGAGAAGGGCCCCAGAGGGTTGGGGGGCATTTTGCATGCAAAATGCCACCCCTGGCAACACAAGCCTCCCCCAGCTGTCAGTGGTAGAGATTAGAGCACCTACTTGGGGAGGCCATGAAATGGCCCCCCCAAGTGGGAGCAGGCTGAGCCTTGGTGGGGGGTGGGAGGAGGGGTGGTAGAAGGGCCCCTGAGGGCTGGGGGGCATTTTGCATGCAAAATGCCACCCCTGGCAAAGGAAGCCTGCCTCTTCATTTTTTCCCCATAGGAAATAATGAAGAGAGATCAGCAGCAGCATGCTAACAATATGCTGCTCCTTTGCTTTCTTATGGGGAGGATGGGGGGACCTGCTTTGGGGGGCCATAACATGGCCCCCCAAAGTCCAATCTGTCTGAAACTTGGGTAGTTGTTAGAGAAGGGTTAGAAGAAGGTCCCCACCAATTTTGGGCTTATTTGGTGGGAAAATGCCTCCTCCAGGCGTCCTGAAAGACGGAGGCATTTTCCCAGCAAAAAAACCCGAAAGAATCCCGAAAGAATGCCGAAATAATGCCGAATCCCGAATCCCGAAAGAGATTCTTGTTTCGGCTTTCGGCTAATGACGGTAGAGAATCTTGTTTCGGGTAATCCCGAAACAAGAAAGCCGAAAGTTTTTTCCTTGCACACCCCTAGTTACTAGCCTCGTGCTGCCAGCTTTGTGCTGGCAACCCTAACCTTGAAGTGCGAGGGGATCTGATGTGGGTTGGTGGATATACTGCCCGGCAGGAATGCCTCTTTACCTCTGCCAGTGCTCTGTGGTTTATATTTGTGAATACATCAAATATTACTCAAATGGCACAAATCTCCAGCACTTGCTTATCCAAAGGGAACCAAACCTGGCACTGCTACTCCTGTTGGGGAAAAGGGGAGTGCACAAGGCTTTTTCCTGCTGCCAATGGAAAATGTAGGCTGCATACAGTCAACGGGTCAGGGATCTCCATTCCTCCCTGTATCTGAAGAAGGGAATTCGGATTCCTGAATCCCGAATTTTCAGGTTATACCCTGAAAAATCTTGTTGGTCTCTAAGGTGCCTCTGGACTCAAATTCTGCTGTTCTAATGCAGACCAAGATGGCTTTCTGCCTGAATCCTCCCCATCAACATTCAGCTTTATGAAGGAATTGTTGGACATTGCTGGTTGTTTTTGGTCTTAAGCCAATACATCATATAGCATCTCCTAGAAAAGAAGATGCAAACCGACATCCCATCTTTCAAGTGAAATTTACTATGGGGAATCCAGCTCTTGTGAGGGAATCATTTAGGGGGGGCAAAAGTGTGGGAGCCAAAAGTGTGGGCCTGCTCTGAGTAACCAGGGCCGATTCCAGACGACTAACCTGAAGGCGCTGCATGCCGCCATGTTCCAGATTGCGACGGGGAAAACGCGAAATATCGCGTTTTCCCCGTCGCGATCCGGAACATGGCAGCATGCAGCGCCTTCAGGTTAGTCGTCTGGAATTGGCCCTGCACTGTCCTTATGACTTACAAAGCTCCCGAAATATGAGCTATCCATAAAAAGTAATGGTTATGAACAGTGGTAATCTGAGATAAAAAGGAAGCCTGGAAATCAAAACGGATGTCTAAAATATTTGCATTAATTCAAAAAAAGGGTGATGATGGCTCTTGCATGAACAAAGATCTTATACAATTCCTGATGTATCAGTAGAAAAGTCCACCCTGTTTGTTTGTGTTTTGATTTCATAGCTATGTGCCAGGAAGCCACTTTTATCAAGAAGCTAGTTTTGTGAAATTGTTTTAATTGGATCCAGTATTTTGGGAAGGGTGGTGGTGGTTAGTTTTAGATACTTGCTTTTTAGTTTGTAAGCTTACTCAAATGCCTTCATCCAGTATCTGGGATATGGTGACATGCTGGTGACCGAATCCTATTTGCAAACTATAAATAGCATGATCCTAGGCATGCTTTAAATCCTGATTATGTTGTTCTTTGTAAATCTTGATCTAATTATCTCCTGTTTAAGTTACTGGGTTGCTAGCAATGGCTTATGAAATTTCTGGAGATTTGGGAGTGGTGCCTGGGGAAGACAGAGTTTGAGGAGGGGATGGTGCTCAATAAGGATGTAATGCTGTGCAGTCTGCCCTCCCAAACTGCCATTTCCTCCATGGGAACTAGTAATCTGGAGATCCTTTGTGATTCTAGGAGACCTTGATGTTGGTAACCCTATTGCTGATGAATAAGGTAGCTACTCACCCAGTAATGGTGGAGGGCCTCACAATGATGCTCCCTGTCCCTTGCCCTCTCTCAATGGAGTGATGGGGTGAAAATGGACATGGGACCAGCACATGGAAGTCACTTCCTGTTCAGAACAGGAAGTGGCATCACAACCGTCTAGGAATTTCAAAAATTCCTAAAGCATCACGATATAACTTCCTGTTTTGAAACAGGTAAAACCATAGAGATTTTTGGAATTCCTAGAGTGCCATGATGTCTCCTTAGAAGACCACCCACCCAAATTCTCCTGGGGATTGCCAGCCAAGGGCTGGCATCCCTATGCAATGATCAAATGAATGCCTTGCACATTGAAGATCAGCTGACTCATTTAGATGTAACTTTTCTCAAGAACACACATATGAAATGCATGTATGTTTCATATGGGTCCAAGGCTCATTTTGATCAGTTTATAATAGACTGTACGACAAGTACGTTTTTTTCTAGTACATCTTAACTAAACAGTAAATGCCTTCTTGGCTTTCAAACACTGCAAGAGAGGCTGTTGTGGAGTAGAGCAGACAATTTGTAGGTAGGAAGGTTCAAGCTGTTTCAATCTATGACATGTTGGAGGGTATCAGGATAAATTCTAGACTTGCACTTTGCCATTTGGACTCTGGGTGATTTTATGTTGTTGTGATATTTTTAAATCTTATTTTTACTGAATTTTACTAAAATACTGAGTATTTTAGACCACTTTAGAACTGTACTGAAAAATAAATAAAACAGAGCTAGCTTCCTGTTCTAACTTCTATTAGGAAGAGATACCAAGGGACAGAGAAATGTCAGTCTTGCACCCGTCAGGAATCTGTTTCTCAGAAGCTTAGCCTTTGCGTCCTTCTTATCTTTCCCTGTGGCTAAGATCATGCCATGCAGGTTCCTGGCTTAGCACGATTCCATGTCTCTTGAATGGAGTAACTCATGCATAGAAAGACTTACTCCTGTGCTGGGGGGTGGGGTGGGGGAGTGATGGTGCAGAAGCCATTTCTAGAGGTCTCTATTTGGTGTGACTCATGCCTCCTCTGTCTCCGATGTAGGCATGAGCCAAGCTCCTCATCTAGGCAACAGTTCAAATGCAAGATTTTTTCCCTTCCCCTTTTTGGCAGAATAATTAGATACATGACACATAATGTCAGGTGTCTGACTGACAAGAAAATATATTATACTTTTACAGGGATTTGATGTCACATTCAGAGATAATAAGAGGTTTTTGATTGATGGCGCTTTTCTGGGAGTGTTTTTCCATGCAAACATTTCGCAACCCTGCCTTAATTGCCCTCATATATATTTTTCTGCCTTTAGTCAAGATGTTGATCTCTGGCACACCTGCGAGCTGCTGCTTCAAAGGAAGACCTGATGGGCTGGACTTTGAACTGATACAGGCCCAGTTCCTTGAAAAGAAGTTGCCCTGACAGAATGAAAGCAGCTCTTAATTTGAATTAAGCATCATTTTCAGTGTCTAGGCTCTGCTTGAGAAGAGCATCTCTAAACATGTACAGAGTTTTCCAAATCACAGGCTTATGGGTAGTGCCAGCATGGGAGACCAGGTTTAAAATTCTCAAACTTTCATAAATCTCGCTGTGTAACCTTGAGCTAATTGTATCTCAGCTTATCCTACCTCAGTGGGTTCTTCTGAGAATCAAACGTGGAGGGCCACATGTGCTACCGGAGGAAGAGTAGGATAATAAACATCCTTTAGTAATTTTTTTGCCTGATTACTGTGAACAGGTCTGTTTTTTCCAGAGGGAAAACCTGGGATTTCCCCAGAATTACAACCTATCTCCAGACTACAGATATTAGTTCCCCTGGAGGAAATGGCAGTTTTGGAGGATGGACTCTGTGGTAAATCATGGAGTCTAGGAGAAACAGCAGTCCTAGAATGACATCTCATCCCTATTGAGCTCCCTCCTCAAGCTCCACCCTCCCCAGGCACTGCCCTCAAATCTTCAGGATTGTCCCAAGCCAGAATTGACAACTCTGTTTTGCCAGAAGTGACTCTGGATGGGAGTCAGGGATTTGATACAGAAGGGATGATTTGTCTGATGTGGCGAGGGTCTAAGATGGGCGCTTTGCCACCTGTGTGTGAGAAAACAGCTGCTTGGCACTGCTGGAATTGGAAGAGAGGGGACAGAAAATTGGCTGCAAGTGAAACAAATTGGGGTGCACGGTCACTCGTGGAGGAATTTCATATGGGATAGCGGCTCTGTTTCCTTGCCTGTACTTATGTTTGTAAATGAAACAAACATTACAAAGGCAGCATAAGTCTCCAGGATGCTCGTATCTCAATGAAACAAAAACCCATTACCTCTGCCTTTAGATCTTCTCTTGGGATGATTTCACATTTCTCTTCCTTGCTGTTTCAATCTGAAAAATCTCTGTTTCAATTTTATTTCTCCTTTATACAGATAACCATTTCCTGTTTCCTTGCACTGATTTTTTCCCAGTAAAAAAACACATGACTTTTTTTTCTTGAAGCCGTCTCTGAGTTGCTGCTGATGCGACCTATGTGTGTGCGAAAGTCTTAGTCCCTAACTGCATCTCTCCCCCCCCTTTCCTTTTCCTGGGCGCTGATTGGTTGGCTGCCCACCGGTAATCACTCCCATTCTCCTCAGCTCTCTGAACTCCTTTTCTGTCTTTTTTTAATCATTAAAGCAAGGCAAGATTCATAGTGCCACTGCTTTGTTTGCTTCCTCCCTCCCGGCTTTAAAAGTGAGGGAAGGTTCATAAGGCTGATGCTCTGTTCACTTCCTCCCTCCTGGCTATACACATTCTCTCTCTCTTTTTTTAAAGCCAGGAAAAAGTTGTAACATGGCTGCTTCATTTGCTTCCTCCTTTCTGGCTTTAAAAGCCAGGAGTTAAAAGCCTGATGCTCAATTCGCTTCCTCACCCCCGACTATGCACAATTTGGCCTATTTCAGGATTCTCCTAATGCCAAAGAGGAAAAAAAACAAAGATGTGTGTGAATAGCCAGGAGGGAGGGAGGGTTTTGCACAGCCATTTGAGAAACAAAGCAGCAGGGAAGCACTCTTCCCTGGCTTTAAAAACAGTAAACAAGAAAGTGTGTTTATAGCCCAGAGGGAGGAAGTCAAACAACCTTTTAAGCCTTTTACTGGCTTTTTAAGCCAGGAGGGAGGAAGCGAATGAAGCAGCAACCTTTCCTGATAGGCGTCATCATCACATGCACAATTTGCTCCCCATCACTGTCATGGCTGCCTCCCAATCTTCTCCAAATTGTTAACTTTTCAGACTCCATCTTATGTATGAGAGCCAGTGGTGCCAAGGATAGAAAGTTGGGCTATGATCTGTGTTCCCATTCAGCAATGGAAGTTCTCTAGGTGATTGGGGGTCAGTGACTCCCTCTAAGACTAACCTACTTCACAAGGTTGTTGTGAAGATAAAATGGGAACAAGGAAACCCAAGCTCCCTGAAGGAGGAGGGGGAAAATAAAAATTGAATCAGATCATAATAGTTATTTTCTCCCAATAATAGTTATTTTCTACCTATAATAGTTATAATACAGAGGGTCAAAGCAGTTCACAAAGTGGTCTTAAGTCTGGGTCTGCAAATCCTTCCCTGTGATTCATCAAGATTTGAATCTAGTGGCATCTTAAAGAGCAACAAGATTTCCACAGTATAGGCTTCCAAGAGTCAGAGCTCCCTGTTTCAGCTTCGACATTAAAAATTTAAACTTGAAAATGTTGCTGGTTTTCAAGGTGCTGCTGGACTCAAATCTTGCTGTTCCACTGCAGACCAACCTGGCTACCCACTCGAATCTTTCCTGTGTGTGTGTAAAGTCCCATCAAGTCACAGCTGACTTATGGTGACCCCATAGAGTTTTCAAGGCAAGAGATTAATGGAGGTGGGTTGCCATTGCTTGCCTCTGTATAGCAACCCTGGTGGTCTCCAATCGAGATGGGCAAGAATAGCAATACGAACAAAAAAAAAAGCCACGAACAGCCCAATCTGCTGTTCGTGAGGCCCCATTCTAAATGAACAGGTGGTCGTTGCAAGCCTAGTTCATTGCTGTTCGCTGCTGTTCGTCAAGCCAGACGTCTGGCACCTGCAATCAATTCCCTTGGCAACATAGGCAGGGATTGCCTGAACTCTGTCTGAACTCCTGCTGTTGTCCTGGAAACCCCAATCTAAGCCCAATTTAGCTTGATAGGCAGGTCTTCCTTTCAAGTGTGGAGCTCCAAATTTGTTACAACAAGGGAGCAAAGACCAGGGGGGACGGGAGCTCCCAGCTCTGACTTTGCAGACAGTGGAGAGACAGTTGCTGTTGGCATTTTGATAGAGAGACTGCATTAGAGCTTGGATTTTCTTTGCGTGTGACGGGATAGGGATCTACCCCTTCAAGTTCCAGGGCTGCTGCCAGGCTCTGGGGCCAAGCTATTACTTATTATTGGTACCTTTCCTGCTGCCTGCTCAGGTCAGGTTTCTGGGAGTGGTGCAGTAGGGATCTTGACCAAACTTGGATGATGGCTGAAGGAGAGCCTGCTGGACCCCCACGAACAGCCTACCACAAACATGTTCATGAACAGGGCCATGTTTGTGGTTGTTCGTGAGTCCCTGTTTGTGGATGGCAACTAACAACAAACATCATGTTCATTTTTCTTCTGTTCGTGTCCATCTCTAGTCTCCAATCCAAATACTAACCAGGAATCACCCCGCTTAGCTTCCGAGATCTGATGAGATCAGGCTAGCTGGGACCACCCAATCACGATAAATCTTTTCCTAGGGAGGAAGAAAAACCCTTCTCCCCCGTGTTCTGCAACTTCTTCCATTAGAACCTAAAACTCGGGAGACTGTTCACCCACCTCCCATGTGTTGTCTAGTTGGCCCTTGGACTTCTAAATATTATCTTAAAATGTTACATAGATGGGTGAATTGTGCAAAGTGCAGCTGGGGAAAGCTCAGCAACTTCCTCATATGTTTTTACCAAAACCAGAACATTCAGACTGTCTGTGGCTTGAAATGAAAAATGATGTCAGACCCTAAATTGCCTTCAACCCGGCAGTAACAGTTAAAGAAAAATCCGATTACATTTGAAAACAGTAGAAGATCAGTATCATTTTCTAAATATTTACACCCTCCTTTTATTTGATGCCCTGGCCTTTCTGGCTTTTTTGTCACCCGTCATTTACTTTATCTTTATTTCTGTATCATAAAAGTTCAAGGCTTGTGAGAACTGGAAAAAAGAGACTCCCAAGATAACATTTATTGCAGTCTCGGATTGCAACCCCTGAGAGCAGCTGGTTGGCAGATGCTCTGGTCAGCTCAACCCTCACGCTGTTAAATGCCTTTCCTTCTGAAGGGCACGCTCCTGCGCCATTTGTCATTATGAAGAAAGAGTTACCTTTGGGAGGAAAAAAAATTATGAGCTGTTATCAGACTAGATTTCCTTTGTATGGCTCCATGCGCATAATAATAAACAATCTTGCCAGACTGGAGCTGTTCACCTGGCACTCGTGTGGCTCTTCGCTTGCCACTTGTGTGGCATGGAAAGGAAAAAGCTGGGAAGAATGAAGGAACTTAGTTAAGCAACTCTCTGGGGGCTGAGTGGTGGCATGTTCCACTAGCCACTAGTATAAGCAGACCCTGGCTATGCTTTTGCTTTGCTAGGTGGTTCTTGGAAGGGGGAAAATTAGATATATGTATTGGACTGTTCTGTGCTTTCATTAGTGTTTGGAGTTCCTCACTCCCATTGCTGAAACACAAGTTATCAATCCACTAGTCAAGAAATATAAATAAATTTTGTGGGGGTGGCGAATGAGAAGGCTTTGGTTAATTTTCAAATGAAATGGACTTTGATTTCTTGATGAATTGTATGAACATCCAGAATACTTCAAAATGGAAAAGGCTGTTTTCCCCAAGTGATATAACTTTAATGCTTTTAATAGAACTGTATTAATTTTAAAAAGTTTATCGAGGTGAGAGAAAGACAAGATGCCCTCCTTTGCTCTCTTCCCCATCAGGCACTTCCTCTAGTCCATACTTTGCTCACAAATTTGGATCTGGAACACCAGGTGAGTGAAGGTGAATTAAGGGTGAAAGTTGTAGCTGAGGAAGCAGGCAGTCTGTCTCCTCCTGCCACCTGCTTCCTTTCTGCAAATTGCACTCGAGAATAGAGGGGAAATTGGTATTAGAAATAGTTATGTTTCGTTTGGTAGCAGAGTTACTTAGTCAGAAGCATTTTCTCCAATGTGCAGTAATTAATCCTCAGCCAATCAAACTGTAGAAAGATAGAACTTACAGTTTATTGAGGTAGATTCTATTCATGGCAGTATCTTAGAGTAGAAAGAAAGAGTCCTAGTCTAAAGAGTCACTTTCCCTAGAAATACCACAGCCAGATACTCCAGCAGCGAGGCTGCAAGTGGGTCTGTGGAGGAGGCATTCATGGCATGAGCTCCGAGAAATATATCCTTCCCCTTTGGAAAGCCATGAGGCAAGAAGAAGAAATCTCAGGGAGACAGAGGCAGAGGAGTCAGGAGATGCTCCTGCCTTAGACAAAGAGAAGCGTCTTACCATCAAGAGAGTTACACATAAAACACAGAGAGGCATGCAGCGCCCCCCAGTGTCCAAGGCATACTGAGTTGCCTATTCCATGAATTGTAGAAGGAAAGCAGGAGCCGGAAAAGCATTCCTTCTCCTGTGGCTTCTCCTCCTGCAAGCTGCAAACTGGAGAAATGAGGAGGGTCATGTAGTTGCTGGGGGAAGTTGTAGAGGAAATGCAGTAGCCAGACAATACAAAGTCTCGCTCTCACCTTCCTCCTTCCAGCAAATTCCTCCCTGCAGATCACTCAGTTCTTTGCAGAGGCAAAATGGGGTCTGCTTGCATGAGCTGGAGGAGGGGCATTTCATTCTGGGCTGCCACAAAAGGACCCACAGACTGGTATGTCTGTAAAGTTCTGTTTCCTGCACATTTTCAAGAATGGGTTTGAAGAATTAGCATGGACCCTGTAAACTCTGAGCACTGCTGGAGGGGCAGAAATGAAAACTCGTATTTTATCAGCCAAATGCGTTTGTATACCCAGTCTCATCCTTCAGGCCTTTGTGGAACTTGAAGCCACCTTAGAAAGCCTCCACGCTGAGGGCAATCTCAACTCCCCTCTGTCTGGAGATCAGGAGGCGGGGCCACCAGCCATGTGACCATTTTCTTCAAGGGCAACCCACTGAGTTCCACCACCTCTTTTCTCAGAAAAAAAGCCCTGTCTGTAGTAGAAGAGCAAGATTCATGATTGGTAGCATCTTAAAGACCAACAGGATTTCTGGGCTATAAGCTTTCAAGAGTCAAAGTGCCCTTCATCAGATACAAGTCGGAATGGAGATCCCTGAGCCCTTATATCCCAACCAGAAGGTGGGAGGAGTGTTGCAAAGAAGTTGAATTGTACTTTTGTATCCTGTCTCCCTTCTTTGCGACACCCCTCCCACCTTCTGGCTGGGATATAATGGCTCAGGATCTCTTTTACTACTTGTATCTGATGAAGAGAGCTTTGGCTCTCAGAAACATACCCTGGAAGTCTTTTTGCTCTCCAAGGTGCTACTGGACTTGAACTTGGCTCAACTGAAGGAAGTATGACAAGAACATCTCTACGAGTATTGTGTGTGAGGGAGAGTGACAGAGAGAGAGAGAGAGAAAGAGAGAGAGAGAGAAATTCAACAGGGTCTTTTCGGTGTCCAACTCTTCGCCAATTATGTTTACAGCTGCAGCAGACAAAGTGGAAATCATTGCTCCTAGCACTAAGTGTTCAAGATCCCCTTTGGCTCTGTAATTATTCAGTGAACCATACAAAGCATGGATGCATCTCAAATACAATTCTGTTTGGGCAATATTTTCTTCCCATAGAAATGAAAAGGGCACTGCTACATTTTACAGCCCCCCCATGTCACTGTGAATCACACATGAGACCTTCGTCTGTGAAAACTTGTAAAAGCTGTGTGATGGGGAGGAAATCTAACCTTTTGTCAGATGACAGGGTGAGATTTATAATTAGATAATAGCCGTTGCCACTTGGGGAGGGGTGGGTGAGACTGACATCTTGAAAATCCTTCTTGCCAAATTATGGTGAGATCGATACGTGCTGAATAATTAAAATTCAATACTGCTACGTCTCTATCAATAACATGGTGGGAAATGATGTATGACTGACTTAATTGAATTTGTCAGACATGATGGCTACACGCATAGATCACTGGGGTATTTTTAGCATTATGTATTTCTTTCTTTTTTTTTCACGGCAAGGCTCACATCATATCTTTTAACATTCACAATTGCTTCCCAAGTAACAAGACTGCTTGCTCAGAGGGCAAAGACACACTCTAAACAGTCACCCTGAGTTAGTGCTGAACTTTCAGTTGAATTGTTAAGGACACCTAGGGAGGAAAGAGCGTGGCCATCCTGGATTCGTTGTGATTCTCTGTATTGATGTTAATTTCTTTTGGATTCTCTGTGCTGGCATTAGTTTTGGTCTGTTGTATTTTCATTGAAGATTTTCCTGTTTCTTTTCTATCACTTACAATGAATTTACAAGATATTTTATACTCAAAAGCTTTTTTTGATTGCTCAGCAGAGTTTGTGATAAAGGACTGGATTCAGCCAGCCTCAATCTTGCCCAGTTTCCCTCCCTGCTATAGACCTCACCCTATCAAAGCCACATGGTTTTGTCCACATAGGTCTTTTGATTCCCAGCATAGCCTTTTTTGGGTGGACAAAGGTGTTTCCCCTCCCCTTTTCCCCAGTGGAAAAGCTGGTTAGATCCAACCCAAAGTCTGTGTCCCTCTGTTAAGGTTTTATTCATTGCCACCTGTGTGCTATGTTTCGGCTGGGTTCCATCAAATGATACACAGACACCTCCATTTGGTTGGAATGGCCACAACTTTATGGATTACAGCCAGATTGGAGCATTGGCTAGGCATCTGGGCAGTGGATCCTCAGGCATCAAAAGGCCCTGTGCTGTTCAATGCATGATGCCCCAGTCCAATGCTGGCCCCAAGGGAGCAAGTGGTGTTCCGCCAAGCCCTGCTGGCTGGCCATTGCTCCCCAATTTTGCAGAGATGCACTGCCCATTACACCCCGTTCACTCCTTGAGGATCTGGCCCAGTGCCTCAAAATTGCCACCGGAGGAAGGCTGGAGGCCTGACTCCCACCAGCACTCCAACAGCTGAGGCAAAGTTGGAGCCACCCTCCCCATTCCCCCAAGTGATGCCCGACTTTGACGGCCCAAAGGAAGGCAAAAAACAAACAAACAAGTGGCCTAGTGCAATCCAGCCCTTGTAGGGAAAAATTCCTCCCTGGCCTCTGTGCAGACGGCCTTGGGCATCTCCATCACTATCACCCAGAGGAACCCAGCAGCCCCCCCCTTCATCCGCCCGAGCCTTTCCTGGCACCTCCAATTCACCAGTCAGTGCATCTCTGGGGGACTGCTATGTCTGAGTTCTTCCTCTGGACCACGTCTGCCTCCACCTCAGCCTGGGTCTCGGTGGCAACGCTGCCTGCAGTAAATCTGCGAGCTTTACAACAGCGCACACTTCGTGGCAGCATCTTTGTACTTTCCCCCTTCACAACAGGTATCGGATTTATCTACAGCATAGAAAATGTGGCCAAGGTAAGTCGAAATGTGAGGAAAGAGAATTAGTTACTTTGCAAAGTGTTGATTTAAATCCAAATATGGGGCGGGGGGGCGGGGCTTGTAGATGGGGAGAGTACAGCATGGCTGACCCTGAAAATTCTGCAGTTTTAAAAAAAATAAACCCTCAAACTGGAAGAGTAGAGCATACTCAGTCTCTCTCATTGCAGCCGCTGCCCTGACATGCTCATACACTGCCCTGACATGATTATAATCAAGGGTGCACAGCTGTGCATTCTATCAGTCTATATGGCAAATAGAGTTGATTTGCTATATTTGCAATTCTGCCTCCTATTTGGTGCCATGTATCAAAGAGTGTCATCTTTCCTGAAAATGTGCAAGGTGTAAAATGCTCCACACAGAAAGCACTTGAGGGAATGTGTCGTGTTCATGGCAAATTGCACGGTTCTGTGTCATTTTGCATCTAGACCCCTGGAAAGCAATATTTCCTACTGGGAAAATGAGGAAACATGAGCATATCCTGAATATATTTGAAACATGTCAGAAGTCACTTAACAGGGCTGGGTATTAAATCCAAAAATGGGGTGGGGAGCAGATGGGTGTCTTGGGGCTTAGCAAGGCAACAGCTACGTGATGCCGAAGGCAAGGTGGGCATAGCACTGCTGCTGCAACGTGAGCAAAAGACAACTCTGAAGAGGCACAAGTACCTTTTGGGCTGTGCAACCAGTCACTTTACCCGCCATGACATGAACTACAAAAATCAGAGCCAGGGCTTTTTTTCAGCTGGAACGCCGTGGAACGGCGTTCCGGCACATCTGGTCTTACAGAGGGATTAGCGGTTGGCAGCAGGAATGTGGTTGTCCGGGGTCTGAGGCACAGCCCCCGGCCTCAACAAGAGGAAGCAGGAGGAGGCAGCCAAGAGACAGCAGTCCTGCCACCTCAGCCAGTAGCCAGGGCCAGAACCTGCCTACACCAAAGGGAGAGGGCAGAGGCAGGAAGAATTGGGACCCAGCAGCAGCCCAAACAGGGCCCTTACCTGCAAAGGGGGAGAAGCAGCCACAGCAACTCAGAGCCACGCCCCAGCATCCACCCCAGCTTGAAGAGGGCAACTTGACTCAGGAGGTGCTCAGAAGACAGCCACTCCAGGTGGCGCTGCTGAGGGCACTCTGTGGGAAGAGCTGGGCAGCCAGCCAAGGGGCCACAGCTGGGCCCACCTTCCCTAATCAGCTCAGCCAGAGAAGCCCAGTAGCCAGCCAACATGGTGCAGCTGTGGCTGATCCTGGCAGCCCAGCCAGCTACCCCTGCTGCAGCTGCTTGAGACAGCCCAGGGCCACGCCAGGGCTAGAAGACAGCAGCCTGGCTCAAGAGTTGCTAGAAGCCAAGCCTCTACAAGGGGGGCTGCCACAGGCATTCTGGGGGAGGAGATGGGTAGCCCCGCCCAGCATTGCCAAGCAGGCAGCACGGAAGCTGGCTAAGGCAACTCCTCGTGAGCAAGGCCAGGCAAGTTCAGTAGCTCAGAGGCTGGCTGGGGCAGCCCCTCGTGAGCAAGGCCAAGGAGCCCTCAGCTGGGGATGGCTCACACTCAACCCCACCCTGCCAGCTAGGCAAAGGAGCCCAGAAGGGATTAGTGGTTGGAGGGAAACACCTGGGGGAACGCACAGCTGGGCCCAGTCAGGAGAGGGAACAAGCCTGGAAGGAGGGCGGGGTGGAGACAGGAAGCCCTATAAAGGGTGGCTGGGAAGAGCTTTGGGGTGGTGGGTGTGAGTAAGGAGTGAGGATGTGGAATGAGAGCAGAGCAGTGCAAGAGTGGAGGCTTGGAGGAGAGTTCTGGGAGGTGAAAGTGATGGAGGATGCAGAGGGTAAGCAGGCCAGGTTGAGCAGGCCAGCGAGTGGGCTGAGAGGGAGTCCGGGTGATGTATACCGCCCCTCCTCCCACAGAGCAGGGTCCTGCAGAATCCCTGGCCCCCCTTTGATGTCAGGAGCAGACCGCCCAGCGCCCCGCCCAGTGGCAGCTGCTGCTAGCCCTGACAGTGGTGGAACGGAGTTCCGGAACCTCTTGAAAATGGTCACATGGCTGGTGGCCCCGCCCCCTGATCTCCAGACAGAGGGGAGTTGAGATTGTCCATTGCGCCACTTGGCGGCGCGAAGGGCAATCTAAACTCCTCTCTGTCTGGAGATCAGGGGGCGGGGCCACCAACCATGTGACCATTTTCTCTGAGGGCAGCGCGCTGAGTTCCACCACCTCTTTTCCCAGAAAAAAAGCCCTGGCGGTTGGGGTATCGTGTATTCAAGGCTTGGGTCTCTTCCCAAAGGGTTCATTATTGAAAGCTGAGTTAACTTTGCTCCAAAAGGAGAAGGTACACAGCTCCCTTGCAATGACTACAGCCTTAAATCCAGGGTATGCTGTATTTTGAGTGAATCTTTGTTCACAGCTATTAGAGGGTGGAGAGCTCTCGGAGGAATGGATGAGAGTGGGAAACCTTGAATTTATGGACAACGAGGAGATCCACCAACACGATGGCTCTCTTTGCCCAGATAACTCTCGCACCTTCCACGGCCAACACCATCTTCCTGGCCCAACACAGAAAGAGCCTGGAGGATTGATGCTCTTCTTTACTAAGGATGCTGTGGAGGAAAAAAAATAAGAATGAGTCAGTCTCAAGGCCAGCATCCTGGTGGGAAGGTGAAAGATCCCAGGGCTGGATTGGGAGGTGGTGGAATTCTGCTTCTGCTGCTGTTTGATTGCTTTCAGGTTTTTTCCCCTTGGGCTGTGCTTGTGGCAAATTGAGTTTTAGCTGATTTTTCATTTTCTACTGCCATGGAATGTCTTGGAAAAGGGTAAGGTAAAATCACTGGAAATGAGGACTGGTCCATTTTACACCAGTCAGCTTCTTTTCAAACAACCTCTGCAGCAGGGTCCCATTGCCTTCTGCTCCACTCTTGATCCCAGGTGGGTGAAGGCGGGGGCAGACATTGGCACCTGCTCCACTCCTGATACCAGCTGGATGAAGGAGGGGGGTGGCCATTGCCACCTGCTCTGTGCCTGATTCCCGCTGGGTGAAGGCAGGGGATGGGCATTGCCACCTGCTCTGTGCCTGATCCCAGCTGGGGGAAGGTGGGGGAAGGCATTGCCACCTGCTCTGCTCTTGATCCCAGCTGGATGAAGGCAGGGGATGGGCATTGCCACCTGCTCTGTGCCTGATCCCAGCTGGGGGAAGGTGGGGGAAGGCATTGCCACCTGCTCTGCTCTTGATCCCAGCTGGGTGAAGGCAGGGGATGGGCATTGCCACCTGCTCTGTGCCTGATCCCAGCTGGGGGAAGGTGGGGGAAGGCATTGCCACCTGCTCTGCTCTTGATCCCAGTTGGGTGAAGGCAGGGGATGGGCATTGCCACCTGCTCTGTGCCTGATCCCAGCTTGGTGAAAGCAGGGGATGGGCATTGCCACTTGCTCTGTGCCTGATCCCAGCTTGGTGAAAGCAGGGGATGGGCATTGCCACCTGCTCTGTGCCTGATCCCAGCTGGGTGAAGGCAGGGGATGGGCATTGCCACTTGGTGGGCATTGCCACTTGCTGTGGTCCTGATTCCAGCTGAATGAATATGGGGGACAGGCATTGCCACCTGCTCCATGCCTGATTTCGAACTTGGCTTCCCACCGCAGCATGCTCTCTGGAGGTCTGGCTGCCTCATCAGGGCTTCCCGCCACAGCAGCACCCTCTGGAGGTGCACCAGGGTAGCAAGTGAATTGTCTTGAATATGCCTAGCCTTTTATATTGTAGGATGCCAAAGTTCATCCTTGCAATGACTACCATCGTAAATCTTTTTAAGGAAATATTTGATCATAGTCATTACATGGCAGAGATCTCTGAAAGGAATGGATGAGAGTGGGAAACCTTGGAGTTGTGGACAATGAGTTTATCAACCAGCAGTATGGCTCTGTTTCCCCACCTAAATATTGCATCTTCAAGGGCCAACACAGAAAGAGGGTGGAGGACTGATGCTCCACTTTAATAAGGGTGCTATGGAGGAAACAATTAGATGAGTGAGTCTCAGGGCCAGCATCCTGGTGGGAAGGTGAAAGGTCTGAGGGCTGGATTGGGGTGGGGGTGGAATTCTGCTTCTTCTACTTTTTATTGCTTTCAGTTTTTTCATTGGGCTGTTTTTAAGGCAGGCTGAGTTTTAGCAGAATTTGAATTTTCTACTGCTGTGGAATCTCTTGGGGAAGGTAAGAAAAATCATGGGAAAGGTAAGATAAAAATCACTGGAAATGAGGACTGGTGCATTTTACACCAGTCAGTACCTTT
Organism: Eublepharis macularius; assembly: GCF_028583425.1. Classification (NCBI taxonomy): domain Eukaryota; kingdom Metazoa; phylum Chordata; class Lepidosauria; order Squamata; family Eublepharidae; genus Eublepharis; species Eublepharis macularius. The sequence goes on from NC_072802.1 coordinate 14,800,460, forward strand.
TGAAACATCTTCTCCTGTGTAGCAAGTTCTTTCCACAGGTATCCTTGTCCAGCCAACAGCCTGAATCTGGCAACTTACAGATACAGACCATGCATTTCTGAATGCCGTTGATGCATTGTGCTGGGCCCATCATCAAAGAGGGAGGGAGATGCTGCCCCTCCTATTCTCCCAGAATTCCTTGGAGGAGAAGGTCAAGGTGAGTGAGACTCAAGGATAGCCTCCTGATGGACACATGGTGGTTGGAAGGTGGGGGGAAGTCCTGATTTCCTTTCTGTCTGCTCCTTCATGACTTTTGACTGGGTTGTGTTTTGGTGGGTTGAGTGTTTGCTCAGTTTCTATTGCCTTGGAAAGGCTTCATGAAAGGCTAGATAACATCAATGAAATCCCAAAGAGTCATTCCTGCTCTGAGGACTTGTGAGTAGAGATGGGCATGAACAGCAATATAGACTAAAAAAAGTCATGAACAGCCCAATCAGTGCGAACAAGCTGTTTGTGAGGCCCCATTCTAAACAAACAGGTGGTCATTGCAAGCCTTGTTCATTGCTGTTCATTGCTGTTCGTCAAGCCAAACAGTCTGGCACCTGCAATCAATTCCCTTGGCAACCGGAGGCAGGGACTGCCTGAACTCTGTCTGAACCCCATGCTGTTGCCCTGGAAACCCCAATCTAAGCCCAATTTAGCTTGATAGGCAGGTCTTCCTTTCAAGTGTGGAGCTCCAAATTTGTTACAAGGAAGCAAAGAACATGGGGGAGGGGGACTCTCAGCTCTGGTTTTGCAGACAGTGAGGGAGAGACAGTTGCTGTTAGCATTTTGAGAGAGAGACAGGGATAGTGCATTTGAGCTTCAATTTTCTTTGTGTGTGGTGGGATAGGGATCTACCTTATCAAGTTCCAGGGCTGCTGCCAGGCTCTGGGCCAAACTATTATTTATTATTGGTACATTTCCTGCTGCCTGCTCAGGTAGGGGTTCTGGGAGTGGTGTGGTAGGGGATGAGAGCCTGCTGGCTCCCATGAACAATGAACACGTTCATGAACAGGTCATGTTCGTCAATAATTGTTGTTCATTGTTCATGGATAGCAACGAACAACGAACACCATGTTCATTTTTTTCCCTGTTTGTGCCCATGTCTACTTGTGAGCCATCTCAGATATGCAAAATAGTTGAGACATTTCACGTGAGAGGGTGTTAGAGGGCGGAATGAATGTGAGGTTGAAACAGCCATGATAGAGTCCAAGGAGCTGTGTCTGCCTGTTTTGACCCTTTCGTCTCTTCTATGATATCATCGTGGGCTCATTCTTTCTTGCAATGATTACTAGAGATGGGCACGAACTGGGAAGATGGCAGTTCGTGTAGGGTTGTGGTTCGTGAAACGCAATGATACACGAACCACGAACCATCATGGTGTTTGACATGGGAGGGCTGCAAAAATACAGTTGGGCCTATTTGAGCTCTTCTGGTGATGAGGAATAACCCGTGGAAAGCCCACTTCCATGACTAGTACACACAAGAAAGATGTGAGCCAAACTGGAGGGCAGATAGCTGCATTATAAGTAAACAGACCCATAATGGATTAAGATGGCAATATCATCAGAATATATTTTTAAGAATGATGCAACACTCTGAGCTTGATTTCACAATGGCTATCAAATCGTAGCAATGATTTTCAAAGCAACTGGCATTCTTCAGATGACTTCTAGCAATTTTTCCTCCAATTGAAGCCTCTGCTCTGTTTCCAATTCGTTTAGCATTGTTGCAGTCTGAGGCCATGCCCTCTGTTGTTGCATTTTCTATAAAAGGAGAATCCAGAGAGATACTTGAGGAAAAGAGGATTCTGGGAATAAACCTCTTCTAGAAGTTACATACAATTATAAGTTTATTTTTTATTCTATATTATTTGATTGACTAGTAGTGAGGATCTTGGTTTAATTTGCCTGCTAGTCATCCTTTGTTATGGGGAACAATCTAGTTCCTTTGAACTAGAATTAAATTTGCTAAGTACGTTCAGGAAATTAAAGTTCTGTTTCAAGTTTTGCCTCCAGTGTAATATTTAGAAATGCACTCTGTGTCTTCTAGTTTATCAGAATCTGGAGCAATTCTGACTGTGGTTAACCTATGGCAGAAGACCAGTTCAGATGAGATGCTAGAAGGGATTACTTACAAACTTTCCAGGTGTACAAATACAAATAGCAGCTTGGATATATTGTTGAAGGCTTTCACAGACGGAGAACAATGGTTGTTATGGATTTTCCGGGCTGTATAGCCGTGGTCTTGGCATTGTAGTTCCTGATGTTTCGCCAGCAGCTGTGACTGGCATCTTCAGAGGCGTAGCACCAAAATACAGAGATCTTTCAGTGTCACAGTGTGGAGATGATGTTGGCAGGTAATTTATATCTACTCAGGAAGGTGGGTTTGGGCTGAGTCATCCTGTAAGAGTTTCCCAGGGTGTGGAATGCTAATGGAGGGAGGCTTCACTGTATCCTGAGGAGGTTCTTTTGCATATGGATTGGTGCTTGATATGCTAATCTTCTCTGCAGGGCTATTGTAGGATGTATTGTGTTTTGTTAGCCTGGTGTTTTTCAGGACTGGAAACCATGCTCTATTCATTCTTAAAGTCTCTTCTTTCCTGTTGAAATTGTGCTTATGCTTATGAATTTCAGTGGCTTCCCTGTGCAATCTGACGAAGTAGTTGGAAGTGTTGTCCAGTATTTTAGTGTCCTGGAATAGGATACTGTGTCCTGTTTGAGTTAGGCTATGTTCAGCCACTGCTGATTTTTCTGGATGGCCAAGTCTGCAGTGTCTTTCATGTTCTTTTATTCTTGTCTGGATGCTATGCTTTGTGGTCCAGATGCAAACTTGTCCACAGCTGCACAGTATGCGGTATACTCCTGCAGCGGTGAGGGGGTCTCTACTGTCTTTTGCTGATCGTAGCATCTGTTGTATTTTTCTGGTGGGTCTGAATACTGTTAGTAAGTTGTGCTTTTTCATAAGCTTTCCCATCTGATCAATGATTCCTTTGATGTATGGCAAAAAAACTTTTCCTGTGGGAGACTGTTTTTCCTTAGTTTTTTTATTTATCCTTGGTTTAATCACTCTTCTCATTTCATTTCTGGAGTAGCCATTTGCTTGAAGTGTGTGGTTTAGATGATTAGTTTCCTCGTTGAGAAAGCATGGTTCATATATCCATCTTGCACGGTCTACTAATGTTTTTATTATGCCTCTTTTCTGTCGAGGGTGGTGATTGGAGTTTTTGTGTAAGTACCGATCCGTGTGAGTTGGTTTCCTGTAGAACTTGTGACCTAACTGAAAGTTTGCTTTGCGGATGACCAAGGTATCTAGAAATGGAAGTTTACCCTTGATTTCTTTCTCCATGGTGAATTGTATGTTCAGGTGGATATTGTTGAGGTGGTTTAAAAACTCTATCAATTCTTCCTCACCTGACTCCAAATGATAAAGGTATCATCCATGAACCGGAACCAGACTGTAGGTTTGTGGGGTGCTGATTCTAGAGCTGTCTTTTCAAAATGTTCCATGTAGAAGTTTGCTATAACTGGGCTGAGCGGGCTTCCCATGGCCACCCCATCCATCTGTTCATCGAATTCGTTATCCCATTGGAAGTAACTGGTTGTCAGAAATGGTGGAATAAGGATGTTACATCCTCTGGAAAAATCTGATTAATAAGTGTGATTGTGTCTTTTACCGGAACCTTAGTAAACAGGGATACAACATCAAAACTGACGAGTATGTCCTGTGGATTGAGTTTCAGAGAACTGATTTTGTTGATGAAATGTGTTGAATCTTTGATGTAAGATGTGGTTTTTCCGATGTGGTCTTGTAGAAGATTGGCCAGATGTTTAGCTAATTCATATGTCGGTGAACCAATGGCACTCACGATGGGTCAGAGTGGGACTTTATCCTTATGAATTTTAGGGAGTCTATATAGTTGTGGTTGCTGTGCTTCTGTCTTGCATAGTTTTCTGTGCATGTCGGGATGAAGTGAGGAATTTTTGATCAGCGCAGACTGGTGATTTTGCGGGTTGGATCTCATTTTAGTTTTTTGTAGGTGGAAGGGTCCAGGAGTTCCTTAATCTTCCTTTTGTATTCTGTTTTCATGATCACTGTGGCATTGCCTTTGTCAGCTGGTAGAATAACGATGTCTGGATCCGCATTGAGGGTCTTGATGGCGTTCTTCTCCTTGCGTGTCATATTGTTGGTGGTAAGCTTTGCCTTTCGTAGAATCCTGTCCGTCTCTCCTCTTATTTCCTCAGCTTCCTCTTCAGGTAGATGACGAATGGCAGCTTCTATATTTGCAATGATGTCTTCCACAGGAATTTCGGTGGGGGTGACCGCAAAGTTTCCTCCCTTAGCCAAGATGGAGGTTTCTTCTGGTGAGATTTGATGGTCCATTAAATTGTTTCCCTCTCTGCACCATTGTCCCAATTTAATTGATACCCTACATGACTGCTGTTAGCCTGTAAAAGATTCTGGAAAGATCCAATTACTGGTCTCCCTGCATCTCCCTCTTGTTCTCTTTGGTCTCCATATGTTGAATAAAGTCAGGCAGTTATGAAAGAATCTGGTAGACTTCACCCAATATCTATTTGTTTGTACGTAAGATTTAAAACAAAAAACAAAAAAAAACGGTTAGCTGGTTTCACCCCCTCTCAGACATCATGTGGTTCAGACTGGCAACCTCAGGGATTTGCCTACTCTTTCTAGCATTTCATAGATGAAAACTGGCTTGGGTGTTTTTAACAGCCTCTTATTCTTGCACCAAAGGTTATTAATGCTTGAGGCCTCTCCAAGCTTATACCCGCTGTCATTCTCACCACAGCCAGGGCAACAAATAAGTAGATCCTGCAGCTTTACTTGCCTCAGAGGGGCCGCTTGGCTCCACTTGCTGCAGAGCTATTTAAATGTTCCAGTTGGCCATTGAGAACAGCCTGGAATGATCTTGCACTGGAGTTCCCTGGTGGAGTGTGAGAACGGAGTGAAACCAGCAAATGCTCAAGAAGCACCACTGCATTGACAAGCAATCATTTATCTTGAAGGACAGCGCATTATCAGAAAGAAGTGGCAAGATGGCATTTGATGCGCTCATGGGAAACCCCCCCCTCCAGGCATGGAAAACTGCATGGGAGATACCGTGTTGCCTTTAGGTGACTTTGGAATACTTTTAATGCGACTTGATGATGCACCATCCAACTATCGTAAGTGGCAATTTAAACAAATAGCACAAGGTGTGCAACAGCTGCCTCCAGAAAGACACTGCCTGCTGATTGCTAAAATTTCCTAACATTTAGCATCTGATGCTGAAAAAAAAAGAGCAGATTAATTTAAGGAAATGAATAAACTGAAATGATCATCCGCCATTAGAAGATGTCACAAATGGTACACCTGGGTATTATTTAAATTTTTGCTGCATTTTTTTACATTATGCCATAGGGGAGTCAAGTTTAACGCCATTGTTATTCTTTTCATTTATTAACGCCCTACTACAGATTATGAATTGGGGAGGAGGAGCATGGTTAATAGGATCCTCATTCTTATTTGATTTTTTTTTTTTAATAGAAGATCTGAGGGGCTAAGCTGATATTCCTTATTCTGTTTTTTATTGTTAATTTCGCTGTCCTAAATGTAAATCTTTCTGAATTCTTGTTTCAACTCGGACAAATTCTAAAATTATTTCTGGAATTTAAGCATGAAAAGTTTGCTTCAGCTTTCAATTCCCTCTGATCATTTCCCTATCTGCAGCATCCATACACATAGATAAAACACAGCAAAAAAGAAGAAGAAGAAGAGGTGTGGTTATATGTATGCTTTATTTTTGTGTGGTGTTTTATGAATGTGCAGCAGGAACACAGAGTGGGGCTACATGTGTATGTGCGTGTGCACACTGCTTCTCACCCGCTCTCTTCCTTGGACAACTAAGTATTTGTAGTCCAGTCAGGAGTAGAGATGGGCATGAACAGAAAAAACCCCGAACATGATGTTAATTGTTCATTGCCATTCATGAACAGGGACTCACGAACAACCACAAATATGGCCCTGTTCATGAACATGTTCGTGGTTGGCTGTTCGTGGGGGCCAGCAGGCTCTCCTCCAGCCATCATTCAAGTCAAGATCCCTATTGCACCACTGCCAGAAACCTAACCCGAGCAGGCACCAGGAAAGGTACCAATAATAAATAATAGCTTGGCTCCAGAGCCTGGCAGCAGCCCTAGAACTTGAAGAGGTAGATCCCTACCGCACCATTCCCAGAAACCTGACCTGAGCAGGCAGCAGGAAAGATACCAATAATAAATAATAGCTTGGCCCAGAGCCTGGCAGCAGCCCTGGAACTTGAAGGGGTAGATCCCTACCGCACCATTCCCAGAAACCTGACCTGAGCAGGCAGCAGGAAAGGTACTACTAATAAATAATAGCTTGGCCCAGAGCCTGGCAGCAGCCCTAGAACTTGAAGAGGTAGATCCCTACCGCACCATTCCCAGAAACCTGACCTGAGCAGGCAGCAGGAAAGGTACTACTAATAAATAATAGCTTGGCTCCAGAGCCTGGCAGCAGCCCTAGAACTTGAAGAGGTAGATCCCTACCGCACCATTCCCAGAAACCTGACCTGAGCAGGCAGCAGGAAAGATACCAATAATAAATAATAGCTTGGCCCAGAGCCTGGCAGCAGCCCTGGAACTTGAAGGGGTAGATCCCTACCGCACCATTCCCAGAAACCTGACCTGAGCAGGCAGCAGGAAAGGTACTACTAATAAATAATAGCTTGGCCCAGAGCCTGGCAGCAGCCCTGGAACTTGAAGGGCTATCCCACCACACACAAAGAAAATTCAAACTCCAGTGCATTCTATCAAAATGCCAACAGCTACTGTCTCTCCACTGTCTGCAAAGTCAGAGCTCGGAGCCCCCTCCCCCTTGCTCTTTGCTCCCTTCTAACAAATTTGGAGCTCTACACTTGAAAGGAAGACCTGCCTATCAAGCTCAATTGGGCTTAGATTGGGGTTTCCAGGGCAACAGCAGGAGTTCAGACAGAGTTCAGACAATCCCTGCCTAAGTTACCAAGGGAATCGATTGCAGGTGCCAGACGCCTGGCTTGACGAACAGCAACGAATGAGGCTTGCAACGACCACCTGTTCGTTTAGAATGGAGCCTCACTAACAGCTTGTTCTCGAACAGCAGATTGGGCAGTTGTGGCTTTTTTTTGTTCGTATTGCTGTTCGTGCTCATCTCTAGTCAGGAGTTCCTGATCTATTGCATGGATAAGCCGTCATGCAACCTGGGTGAAATCTCTGATCATCGTCTGAGATCTTTAAAAGAAAAAGTTTTTTTATTAACTGAAGTACAATTTTAATTCACGAGAGCACAAGAGATCTTAAAAACTACATCAAAACATTACAGGATGTTGCAGAAAAAAAGAAACGCATAAGGCTAAATAAATTGTACAGTCACTGATGTTATCTTGGCATTCCCTTCCATAGAATGGACACATTCTAACTTTGAAAATAAAGGCTGGTCAAAACAGACTTTACTCCATTGTTCCTCTGCTCCCTGGTCCTTGGCTTGTGCACCTCTGACAGGATGTCCAGACCTTTTAACCTTCCTGTCTCAGCTGGGAAAGACACTTATTTTACTTTGACCTATCATGAAAGTCCCCATGTGTATGGCTTTGCCCTTTTTGGTGAGCATTCCCTTTTTGAACCACACACGATATCCAAATAGCCATCTATCTCGCCTCTTCCTGTCAGGTGGGCAAATGGTCATCTCTATCCTGCCTATTTATCTCCATAAAGGAAGCTCATCTACTCTCAGCCTGAAAGCTGGGGAATTTTTTGCTTCATCCCAGGAAATACTGCTTTATCTGAGATCAAGGCCTCCCTGAGTGTTAATCAAAGTGTTCTGCATCTCTTTATAATAACATATATAACCAACACACCACATAAAAAAACTCTTCATGTAGCATGCATACAATAACATCCAGAATGCTTTTTTTTGGCAAGGTTTTATCAATGAACATGTTCATATTGGTAATGGAAGAAGACACAAAGGAACTGAAAACTGTGTGTACAAAGCATTGCAATCAAGCATTGCAATTAAACCTGGGAGAATTCCTGATGTTTTGGTTCTGCTTCCGTAAAAAGGTAATTCCAAACAGAAACCAAATAATTCAGAATTGCAATGTCAAGGAAGAAATTTGGATGAGGAAATTTTAAGAAGCATCTTTAAATCAGTATTGGGATCTTTGGGTAAAAACTGATGTCCTTATGTTCTACATCCCTCCCACTACACCTTTAGAGATCAGCTTAAATAGGAAAGTATCTGGAAACCCAAGAAGGATTGTAAGTGCATCTTTGGGGGAAAAAAATGCTCATTAAAATGAGGAATGAGGGTAAAAAGGGTAAAAAGGGTAAAAATGAGGGTAAAAAGGTAATTCCAAACAGAAACCAAATAATTCAGAATTGCAATGTCAAGGAAGAAATTTGGATGAGGAAATTTTAAGAAGCATCTTTAAATCAATATTGGGATCTTTGGGTAAAAACTGATGTCCTTATGTTCTACATCCCTCCCACTACACCTTTAGAGATCAGCTTAAATAGGAAAGTATCTGGAAACCCAAGAAGGATTGTAAGTGCATCTTTGGGGGGAAAAAATGCTCATTAAAATGAGGAATATCTTCTGTCAATTGTCTCTCTCACAAGACAGAGCTGGAGCGGTGTGGAGGGCAATCTAAACTCCCCTCTGACTGGAGATCGGGGGGAGGGGGCAGGGCCACCAGCCATGTGACCATTTTCCCCGAGGGTGATTTAAACTTTAAAAAACTCCCCCCTTGTTCCAGTTGACCCCAAGTGACGTCATTGTGCGGTCCCGTGAACGTGCGCACACCATGCATGTGCGCGTGTGGTACCAGAGGCACCACCTCCCGCCAGGAGTTGCCCCCTGTGCTTGCAACCCACTGAGTTCCACCACCTCTTTTCCCAGAAAAAAAGCCCTGATTATAGGTATTTCTTTTCCTAGATGTTGCCAGGGAAATACAGGTCAGCAGCAGCTGCAGGGCCTTGTGGCATTTAGTTATTACCTAAATTGGTGGGAAAATTAGGTTTCACCTGAAGGTTTCGATAGTAAATGTCTTCACTGCCTTTCATTAGAATGTATATTTTTCAACCAACTTGCTATGTAGGAACAATTTCCCCCAATTTAAGTTCCTGAAAAATAAGAGACAAGCAAATGTTTCCTGTTTTTAAAGAAAATATTTTTGTGTATCATTTTGGTTTTTCTGATTTTGTTGGGTTTTTTTTTATACCATGCAAACATAGTGTGCATTTTAGATGTGATTATGATGTAAAATATATTGAATATTAGATGAATAATATGCATATAATATATAATACTGATCTACTGATACTCATACAAGCTCAAGCAGGCTTTCATATTATTGGAAAAATTTAGTGCAAGAAATCAGAAAATAGAGAAAAATGCAAACTTCTGTGAAGATTCTCAGAAGGATCTGTCTCATTCCACTCTGAGCTGAAAAGGTCTTGATTTGCATCCCAGCAGATTTAGCTACAGCCTCTCCTGGTGGCAGAGAGCACCAACAAGTCATAGCTGATTTATAGAAACCCCTCGTGGGGATTTCAAGGCAAGAGACTCACAGAGGTAGTTTGCCATGGCATGCCTCTGCAACTTCATTGGAGGTCTCCCATCTAATTACTAAGCAAGGTCAACCCTGCTTAGCTTCTGAGATTTAGAGCCAAGCTACAAGTGACGCCTGACACAGGTTGGACACTTGTCAGCTTCCCTCAAGTTTTGATAGGAAATGTAGGCATCCTGGTCTTGCAGCTGTAATGGAGAGCCAAGCTGTAAAACCAGGACACCTACATTTCCCATCAAAACTTGAGGGAAGCTGACAAGTGTCCACCCTGTGTAAGGCGTCACTTGTAGCTTGGCTCTTAATGAGATCAGGCTTACCATGGGCTATCCAGGTGAGGGCACAGTTTCTCCTAAAGACAAATAATCCAGTACTTTTGAGTGGTTCTCCTAACACAAAAAAAGTGATAACTTGCATTAAGCACATTATTGCATTGCATTGATAGAAATCTCCCTCTTAGCCTTAATTAGTTCTTCTTTTACTTTTCTATCGAACAAGAACTGGATTTCCTTTCGCAAACTGCTTTCCTAACTTAAATTCCTTAACCTTGTACTGCTATTGTCTGAAAAACAAATGCGTAATAAGAATGCAAAGTAAAGCAAGACAGTGGAGGTCATTTTAAATTATTGCAAGGCCTTTTGAGAGAAGTAAATGAATGCCTTTGCTTGGGTAACCGGGAAGTAGGCAACAATTCCTAAATACAGCCGTGCATTTTTGAGTGGTAATAGGAGTTTTATGGTACCTTAAAGACAACATATTCTAGCATAAAACTAGATCCCATTTCACCAAATGCATGAGTTCTGGCAGATGTGAGGACCCATGTCGTATACCCGATGAAGTGGGATCTAGTTCATGAAAGCGAATGGTTAGAATAAAAATGTATCAGTCTGAAAGGTGCTGCAAGAATTCTGTTTATGATGGAAGAAAGATCGGATGATAATAAGTCACCCATATGTCACTGTAGCCATTTCTGCATAGGTGGTCCCGGCTTCTCTGCTTTTGAGAAGTGAGTTTTTTCCTGCCTCCCCACAGCATCATGGTAAATTTGTGCATCTAGATGGCCTCCCCCCTAAAAAGGATGGCACCTCGGCACTTACTCTACTTTTCTAGAGATGGGCACGAACAGGGGAAAAAATGAACATGATGTTCGTTGTTTGTTGCCATCCACAAACAGGGACTCACGAACAACCACAAACATGGCCCTGTTCACGAACATGTTCATGGTTGGCTGTTTGTGAGGGCCAGCGGGCTCTCCTCCAGCCATCATCCAATTCAGGATCCCTACTGCACCACTCCCAGAAACCTGACCTGAGCAGGCACCAGGAAAGGTACCAATAATAAATAATAGCTTGGCCCCAGAGCCTGGCAGCAGCCCTGGAACTTGAAGGGGTAGATCCCTACCGCACCATTCCCAGAAACCTGACCTGAGCAGGCAGCAGGAAAGGTACCAATAATAAATAATAGCTTGGCCCAGAGCCTGGCAGCAGCCCTAATATCTCTCCTTTTAAAAAATGAGATATATCAGAGTCCTGAAGTTGCAAGCGACCATCTTTCTTGTTGGTGGGGCTGGCTCATTTCAAGGTGGACCTTCCAAGAAGTTGATAGAAAACTCACAATTCCCTCACAACTACTGCAATCCGCTTGACAAGCCTAACAGTTCATGTACATTCCAGCGTATATGAAGTATTAAACTCCACAGGAGTAGTCGGCAGGGCTTTTTTTCTGGGAAAAGAGGTGGTGGAACTCAGTGGGTTGCCCTCGGAGAAAATGGTCACATGGCTGGTGGCCCCGCCCCCTGATCTCCATACAGAGGGGAGTTGAGATTGCCTTCCGCGCTGCTCAGTGGCGTGGAGGGCAATCTCAACTCCCCTCTGTTTGGAGATGAGGGGGCGGGGCCACCAGCCATGTGACCATTTTCAAGAGGTGCCGGAACTCCGTTCCACCACGTTCCTGCTGAAAAAAAGCCCTGGTAGTCGGTCTGTAGCAGCCCAAACAACAAAGAATCTTGTGGCACCTTAAAGACTAACAAAGCAGCAGTTTTCACTGGCCAGCTTTTACTTCATCTGATTCGCAAGCATGCATCAAGCACACACTAAAACATTAAGAACAGGGGATTACAAGAGATTCTAAGCCACAAAGCAACCCACCTTATTTGCAAAGCAGCATTTAAAAATATTTTGCAGTCGTTTTTGAAAAGTCAAGAGAGACATGGCCTTCTGAACCTCTTCAGGGATTCCAAAGCCGTATTTCTCATCCCTACTGATTTTACCTTGTAGACTGAAGAAATGATCAACTGTTTGTGCTGTTCCTGTCTTCATTACAGTGCAGATATAAGGGAAGAGAAGGTCTTACAGATGCATTAACTGTTATTTTGGCAGATACAAGATATAACAACAGCAACAACATTTGATTTATATACTGCTGTTTCAGACAACTTAACACCCACTCAGAGTGGTTTACAAAGTGTGTTATTATTATTCTCACGACAATCACCCTGTGAGTTGGGTGGGGTTGAGAGAGCTCTCAGAAGCTGTGACTGAGCCAAGATCACCCAGCTGGCTTCAAGTGGAGCAGTGGGGAATCAAACCCTGTTCTCCAGATTAGAGTCCTGCACCTCTTAACCGCTACACCAAGTCAGAAGCATACGAGATGATTAAGTTCAGGAACTTTTGCCTACCAATAATGAATATTTAATTTTTAAAAATATGTCCTCTTTCCCCCTTTAAGAACCCTTCAGTGTTCCATGGGGTTCCTAGTCATCTGCTGGCAAACCCCAAGGAGTTTTGGGAGACAGAGCATGTTTTATTTTTTACATATTTATACCCCATGTTTCGATATAGTTCCAGGCAGCGGACACAAGGATTAAACAATTTCCAAATTAAAACCAAGATTGCAATTGGGCACTGGGACATATGGAAGGAGACTGTTCTTCAAATATTTGAGTTCCAGGTAATGAAGGGCTTGACTATTGTAATGCACTATACATAGGTCTCCCATCCAAATTAACTAGGAGATTCCAATTGATGCCAAATGCTGCAGCGCAACTGCTATCAGGAGCGAGCAGGAGCATGAACATCACCCCCATTCTGTAATCACTCCATTGGCTACCTATCAGTTACCGTGCTCAGTTCAAGGTATTGTTTATCACATACAAAGCTCTTCATGGACTTAGCCTGGCATACCTACAGGACCGCCTCCCTCCGTATGTTCCTCCATGTCAGCTTCGCTCATCTGAACAGGGTCTCCAGCAGGTGCCAGCTTGCTCATGGGTGAAATCAACAGCAGTCCATAGATGGACTTTCTCTGTGGTGGCCCTTTCTCTGTGGAACAGCCTGCCTGAGGAGGTCAGGAGAGCCCCCACTCTCCCATCTTTCTGCAAATTATTGAAAAAGGCTTTTGTATTGTAGGGAGGGGCTCTCGGATGCTTTGCTAATGAGTTAAGGACCATAGACTTCACCACTATGTTGCTTTACGTACTACCTGTTGTCTTAAATATGTGCTCCTATGAGCTACTTGTGCTTCATGTGGTCTAATGTCAGCCCTAGAATTTGTTGTATTGTCAAAGGCTTTCACGGCCGGAGAACGATGGTTGTTGTGGGTTTTCCAGGCTGTATTGCCGTGGTCTTGGCATTGTAGTTCCTGACATTTCGCCAGCAGCTGTGGCTGGCATCTTCAGAGGTGTAGCACCAAAAGACAGAGATCTCTCAGTGTCATCTCTGTCTTTTGGTGCTACACCTCTGAAGATGCCAGCCACAGCTGCTGGCGAAACGTAAGGAACTACAATGCCAAGACCACGGCAATACAGCCTGGAAAACCCACAACAACCATAGCCCTAGAATTGCTTATGTTGTGTTTCAGCATTTCTTCAAATCTGTATTGGATTCTTACTAATGCTATGCCTTTGTAAACTTGTGTTTATTTACCCTATGGCATTGTTTATGGAAATGTCCTTGACATTGACTGCACTAATCTCACTCTATGTAATTTGCCTTGAGTCTCAGTGAGAAAGGCGGACTATAAATGATATAAATAAATAAAATGCATCCTGAGCTAGATGGAATTTGGGGTAGGAAGAACTGAATGGGTACAATTAGGGGACTTTGGAACATCACTGCTTTGGTGGTACCTAAATCAAAAAGAGTCCAGTAGCTCCTTTAAGACTAACCATCTTTATTGTAGCATAAGCTTTCGAGAATCACAGCTCTCTTCATCACCTGCAGCTGCTCTCGTACCCTAGAAAGTAAGGACTTCGGCTGTTCTAAAAATAAGGTCTCAGCCTTCAAATGGAATCTGTCACATGACAGATTAAAAACCTGTTTAGAATTTTTTTTTTAAAGATAGGGAAAATTATTGCTCCTCCTGGATTCCCTTTGGCTGCTGGACCCACTGACTTGTGAAAGTCATAAACAAAGATGTGGTGAAGGCACCGTGTTTTTCATAAAATGCTTTAAAGAAGGACAAGGCAAGTTCATGAAGGAAAAGCCTAATCACTCCTAGTCATAAGAACTAAATGGAACTTTGATGTTCAAAGGGAAGTGCACCTTTGAGTGCCAAATGCTGGGAACAAACAACAAGAAATGGCCATTGCAATCACATCCATTCATGAGCACGAGCATGAGCGTAGACTTGGGTGTGATTGAGCAAAGCAATCCCTGTTTTCTTTTGGCGTATGAGAGGCAGAAATCAACTCGGAGCTGCCTTGGAAGCTTGATAAGGAGGAAGAGGGGATATAAATGTGTTAAAGAAAGTAGACAGAGCCAAGAAGACAAGAAAGAGAAAAGGAGACTCAAAGTCCTGGTAACAGTTGTGAGAATTGTGCCTACTGTTAAGCGCTATAATGTTTCGTGTTCTTTGTTCCTGGATCTTTAGTGCATAATGTCCGCCACCTGAATTTGGGTATAGGGTTTAAAAGCTTGCCCATGAGAGGATGGATGGTCTCACAGGGGAAAGAGATGTGGAAGCAGATTTTGTTCCCCTCTAAATCCTTGGGGATGATTAGCCTTGTGTTGTTGCGATTGTATCTTTTGTTTAATACCCACGGAAAGCCAAAGACTGAACGTGTGAAATCCTGAACAATTTTTAATTGGTATAAATCTTTTCCAGCCCATCCCCATTACAAGAACTCTTGTGGTTAAAGGCTTTCATAGGCAGTAGGCTAGCCTTGCAAATGAGGTACCAATCCAAAGACATGGCTGTCACTCACTCTTTATTTCTTTTGTAGTAGTAGTAGTAGTAGTAACAACAACAACAACAACAACAACAACAACATTCGATTTATATACCTCCCTTCAGGATGACTTAACACCCACTCAGAGTGGTTTACAAACTATGTTTCTATTATCCCCACAACAAAACACCCTGTGAGGTGGGTGGGGCTGAGAAAGCTAAAAGCCCTGCCCAAGGTCACCCAGCTGGCTTCAAGTGGAGGAGTGAGGAATCAAACCCAGTTCTCCAGATTAGAGTCCCGCACTCTTAACCACTACACCAAAGTGACTTTGCCCTGCCCTCCGCCCCCTCCACTACTGACATGTGAAGGTCTCCTGCAGCAGCAGGAGGAAATGGAGGGCTGCAGTTTTTGTCCTTTCCTCTGATCCTAATGTTATAGTTGATTATGGACCACTTTTCAAATATGGACAGTGTGTTGCAATTAATGACGCCAATGAACTTCTAGTTGGAGGGCTGCAGTGAAGGTAACTGCAATCTCACTTGGGCTTTGAAGAGAGGGTGTTCTGGCAGAAGAGCCAACCACAACTTTTAGGGGAGCCAACTCCAAGTTGGGAGATTCCTGGAGATTGGGGATTGGGGAAGGGCCATAGAGTCCACCCTCCACAGCAGCCATTTTCTCCAGGGGACATGATCTCTGTTGTCTGGAGATCAGTTGTACTTCTGGGAGATCTCCAGGCCCAACTTGGACATTTTATCTCCAGAGGGGCCTAGCCCAGGCTGCAGTCCCTGTAATCATGAGGAAAAATTGAGGATAAACAGTAGATCATGGCTGAGTAGGGACTCGCCAACTCTGGGTTATGGAATTCCTGGAGCTTTGGGGGTGGAGCCTGGGAAGGGTGGGCTTTGGGGAAGGGAGGGACCTCAGAAGGGTATAATGCCAAATGGGCAGAATCAGTCCCGCACGGAGCACAAGAATGCCCCTGCAGCCAGCACAATGACATCACTCCCAGGAGTGATGGCGTTGCGCAGGTGTGGAGCACACGTGCTCTTTGTGTATGCAAAGGAACACCACGCTGCTGGCACAAGGTACTTGCCAGGTCCCTCCCCTTCTCACCGGGAGGGTATAGGGACCTGGCAACCCTAGCAAGAATGGTTAAGCCACCTAGCCATCTGGTCTATTGAGTGTGAACTTGCAAGAGAAATTGTTTTCGGGGGGTTAATTCATGATTTTGCAATGAAACGGGTCAGGGAAAAAAGCCTTTAAAGTTACTTGGCCTGATGTTTGCTGTCATGTTGGTCCATTATGTGTGTGGTGCCCTCAAGTCATAGCTGACTTATGGCGACCCTTGATGGGTTTTTTACAGCAAGAGATGACCAGAGGTGATTTGCTGTTCCCTGCCTCTGCAGCCCTGGTCTTCGTTGGAGGTCTCCCATCCAATTACTAACCAAGGTTGTCCCTGCTTAGCTTCTGAGATCTGGGCTATCCAGGTCAGGGCAACGGTCTGTTAGAATTTTTTTAAAAAATTAAGACATCGAGAGAATAATGACCAATAAGTTACAAAACAGTTAGCAAACTTGTAAGACTCTCAAGCTGAATATTGTTGTTATTTCTATTTTTTTCATAGTCCACCAGATGTTTGGGCTGGTATTTTTGGTCCTTCAGCAACTCAGATTTTATCCAAGACTCTAAGAGACAGTAAGGTATCACCTTGTTATGTGGCATGTTCCAAGTAGTGTGGCTGTTTCCAGCTGTCCAGTTGTTATCCTGTCTATGCCAATATTGCCCAGATCAGGGTTCCCCAAAGTTTTTAAGCCTGCAGGCAGGGCTGGCACCTCCATCGAGGCAGGTCCAGCAACCGCCTCCAGTGCTGAGGCACCAGAGGGGGCGCCAGGGGTGAGGGCACATGCTGTGGTACTGGCAGCAGCAGCGTGCGGGTGGCTGAGCAGGAGGGATGGGAAGCCACCTGTGCGCCACCCCGGCTGCCTGCCACGCCTGGCCCGCAGCTACTGCAGCCTCCCAGCCCTCCCGCGCTGCTGCCGCCGCCAGCACAACTCCCCAGCCAGGAGCAGCAGCCACGGGCCAGGCGCGGCAGGTGTCTGGGGTGCAATATGGAGCAATGGAGCAGGAGGGCTGGGAGGACACACGCATGCCTTCCCAGTCACCTGCCGTGCCTGGTAGGGAGTGCATGCCAGCAGCGGCAGCAAGGAGAAGTCTGAACAGGCAGCCCTCCTGCCCAGCTGCCCCGCAGTCTGGGTGTGCGCGTGCCCATGTGACACAGGGATGGTGGGTGCAGGAGGTGTAGCCAACGACAGAAGGGCAGTGATTGAGGTTATGTATAACTCTAATAGTAACACTTCAGCATTTCAGGCAGGTGCTCTATTTAACAGAATTCCTTTTAAAATAAACACATTGTTTTACAATATGTTCTTGCCCACTCACAGCTTACTCTCAGTCACACAGTGAAGATCCATGTGTTGCATGGCAGTGCTGCCAAAGCAACATTTTAAAAAAACCTGCACAAGCTATCAGGAGTTCTGGTGGGCAAAAATCCCATCTGGCTCAGTCCACTTTTTAAAAGTACTTGGCAGGCACCAGGAATGGTATTGGCAAGCCCAGTGGTGCCCATGGGCACCATGCTGGAGACCCCTGGCCTAGATGTTTAGTTAGCCTTTTTGGAATTGCACCTAGATCTCTTGTCACTGCCAGGATAATTGATGTACGTTTTCCCTGGAGACATTGACCTTCTAATCTTAGATCTTGATATTTTGTTATCTTTTCAATCTCTTTTTCCTCAAGTCATCTGTAACATGGAATTGCCACTTCTATCACTTTGACCATCTTAACTTTCAACCAGAGTAGTATCTGGAGTTGTATGTTCTAATTTCTTATTGATTGGGATATTGAAATCCCACAAGATCTTAACTTCCTCATTTTCAACAACTTTTGGGGGGTTACGTTCCCACCAGTAATTCATGGATGGAAAGTTGAACTTTTTGCATAAATTCCAATGCAACATTGCAGCTACCTTATTATAGCGCTTTTTAATAGTCAGTCTGTATGGTGTCACTGAACCTGTTGATCAGAAGGCCAGCCGTTTCATCCTCTGCTGTGGTTAAGAGCAGCAGGACTCTAATCTGGAGAGCCAGGTTTGATTCCCCACTCCTCCACTTGAAGCCAGCTGGGTGACCTTGGGTCAGTCACAGCTTCTTGGAGTTCTCTCAGCCCCACCTACCTCACAAGGTGTCTGTTTGTGGGGATAATAACAACATACTTTGTTAACTGCTCCGAGTGGGTGTTAAGCTGTCCTGATGGGTGATATATAAATCTTCTTCTTCTTCTTCTTCTTCTTCTTCTTCTTCTTCTTCTTCTTAGCAGCAGCAGCAGCAGCAGCAAGAAATGTAGAATATGTAACATTTTCATGGCACATGAAATTGTATGTATGTGATAAAAGACTGTGGTGTTGGTGGGGTGGGTTGCCCTGCAATTTTGTACTGGGCTTGGAAGTTTAATGTTTGTGCCCTTCCCCTTCCACGCACACTCAGAACATCACACTTGATTTTATCCAAAAGGCCGAGAAGCGACGTCAGAGCATTATTTCCAGAGCCTTAGCAGCATGGGCGTTTTATGTGGGGAACCCCCTGCAATCTATTGAAAGTAAAGGATTTGGGGCTGGATGGGGGTGGGAAAGCAGAGGAGGTAAGTTGCCTGAAGGAGACTCACTTTCTCCACTGAGTGTTTTGTGGGGAAGGGGGGGATTTCATCACCAGTTTCAATTGTGTAAAGGAGATCCAGATTCAAATAATTGCTTATTCACGATGCTCAGATATTTCCAAGCTTGCCATTTCCTCACTCTCAGTAGGTAAAACCCCACACTCAGCCTCAACTCCCCACCCTATAGAAATGGAGGGGCAGGAAGAAAAAATGGGCAGAAAATGGCCTCAATAGTAGAAGAACAGGATTTGGGTCCAGTAGCACCTTAGAGACCCAACTAGAGTTCTAGGGTGTGAGATTTTGAGAGTCAAAGCTCCCTTCATCAGACACATGGAATGGAAAAAGGTAAAATCTAGGTACAGGGTGGGAGGGGTACAGCAAATCAGATTCTCGGGAGGCAAGTTATAATACATATTGCGATTCAGTTGATAGTGGTGAAATGTGTAAAATTAGCATCCGTAATGTGAGAATAATCCTATGTTCCGATTCAACCTTGAGGGATCCATTGTTCCAAATTTGTAAATAAACACTCCTTGTGGTATTTACCATAGAGATTAGGGGAAATTCCTAGACCATCACCCATCAACTAGAAGTGATGTCATAAGAGCCAGTGTGGTTGGATTAGGATCTGGGAGATCCGTGCTTGAAGCCCTGCTCTGCCATGGAAACTTGAAAGGTAACCTTGGGCCAGTCCCACTTACTCAGCCTAACCTACCTCTCAAGGTTATTGTGAGGATAAAATGGAGGAAAGGAGAATGATGTAAGCTGCTTTGGGTCCTCATTGGTAAGAATAAAGGTACAAATAAAACAAAACAAACAAACAAATATGTCCCCTAAACTCCACCCTTCCCATGCGCTGCCCTGAAAAACTCCTGGCATTTGCCAAGGCCATGCAGGCAACCCTAGTCATTTCTGGTGAGCTTCATCAACCTCACTGGGTTGTCTGAAAAATGAATGAGAGGTTTGTAACTAAAGTTGCCAGCTCATGGCAGGACCTACTTAACCATTATCTCCCAACACTATGAAGTCACTTGCAGTTGCATAACCAGAAGCGAAACTACCAGTTGTGGGATGCTCTAGGAATCACCCAAAACTCTATGGTAAAAACCAGTTTTTGGTGAATCCTAGAGCATTCTACGAAATGGTGACATCACTTCTGGTTATGTAGCCAGAAATGACACAGAACCTTCTGAAGATTGCCATCTTGCTCCTCCATAAGAGACACAGCAACACTGGTGAGGGTTCTCCTACTGGAGGGGGTTCTCCCACAAATGGCAACCCTAATTCTAAAGTATTTTTCATGGTGAAAACTGGTACATAAATGAGTGAAAATATGGACCATAACGGAATGTTTTTGTTGAGCATTGGTGCGATTATAAGACGCATTACGGAAACACAGGCACACTTGAGGCGGAATTTGGCTGCATGCCACATTCTCTCAGTATAACCAAGGCTTTTTAATCTTTTTTCTCCCTGATTTCATATAATGAAAGTGCATACCCTTTTCATTTAATTCATCTCTCTCGCTCTCTTTGTAAAAAAACAGAAATGCTTTTTCTTGTTTTGCTCTATATCCACATGCGGGATTCTGCTTTCTGACAGAAGAGGCCACTTTTCTCTTTGTGCAGGCATTGTTGTTGCAAGCTGACATTTAAATAGAGTCAAGGTTCACAAAGGTTCCAGTATAGAAGGAGAATGATTTGAAAATTCTGCCCTGGGTCCTTGAAGAAGCGAGGTGGGGGAGTGTTTTGTTGAAGTCAATAGAGTTGATGTAACCAAGCATTTTGTGCTCTGCACAGACGGCTGAAACAAATCAATTTCAATTTACTTGTCCAGCAAAGAAACCATTATTTAGGACTGAATGGCCCCCATTCCCATAACATAATACAAAAACTTATTGTAGTTTTACTAAGAATTATCATATGATGAAATTATTTGTTTAGAAACAAAGCGGGGATGTTTCCTGCATATAAATTTTGGAGGCATCGATTAGAGCTCGTTGAAGAATGAGCTGTATTCAGTTTCTTAACCTAGTATCAAAAGGGATCTCATTCCAACATCGATGTATTTCTGTGGCTGATGAAAACTGCGGTGTGTGGTTATGCAGAGAATGATGGAAACGATTACTGTCACTGATAGATGTGTGAGAGTTAATACACAGACCACCTGCTATTTCTCCTTTCATGACCAACCAGGGCCGTAAACTTGGTTTACTTAAATTCCCCATACAAGAATACTTTTTCTGAGCAGTAGATCTTACTTTAGAGATATGTATCAATATATCACTAGGAAACTGTTGAACATATATATATATATATATGCATACACACAGGCCCAGCTCATAGTTAGGGCTGCCTGGCCTCTTGCTATGACTGGAGGCCTCCTGTGAGCAGCTCTAATAGTTATGTTGCTACATCATTTCCAGGGAAAACCCAGAAGTGACATAAGGTAGCTCTAGGAATCACCAAAAACTCTATGGCTATTTAGGTTGGTTGTGCTAGCTCTGGCAACTGGCAGGAGGGTTGGGGCAGGGAAATGGGGAGGTGAGCAACATCAGTCACATTGCTACAGCACTTCCAGGGAAAACCCAGAAGTGACGTAGAGTAGCTCTAGGAATCACTGAAAATTCTATGGATTCCTAGAGCTACCCTACGTTACTTCTGGGTTTTCCCTGGAAGTGATGTAGTGACGTAACTGACGTTGCTCACCTCCCCATTTCCCTGCCCCAACCCTCCTGCCAGTTGCCAGAGCTAGCGCAACCAAGCTAAATGGCTTATGTGATGCCAGCAGTACTGTGGGGGAGTGTGAAACCGCGAGACTGCTGCTCCCCATGCTAGAGCAGCCCCCCCTCATACTGCCCATCAGCCCGTTCCTCATGTGAGCTGCACACAAGAGCCAGCAGAGTGTGTATGTGGGAAGGGTTGGGGACCAACGTGTGGGATCAGCCTTGAAGGTGCCACTGGACCCCTGTTATGTTTTATAGCTGGTCAAAACAGAAGTCCAGTGGCATGGGACAGACCAACCACGGTGATCCCAGCATGGGCTTCCCTGAGTCAGAACCCATCTTGGATGTGTGTGAATGTGAATGCTAAAAGCACTCCGAGGAAACCACTGATCACCGCCTGGCTCCTCCCACAAGCTCTCAGCATGCAATCACGCATGTCCACTGGTAACTGAGAAGAATGGCAGGAACTGCACCAGTAGTGCTCCCAGGCCTCCCTGCAGAATCCCTTCTTGCACAGTTGCTAAACTGAAAAGTGTGAAGTGATGGCAAACGGTACTGATGTTGTGCCGGCCACAGCCATGCCTGTGGGGCTCCAGCAGGATCTCCAGTTCCACCTGCATGGGGCGGGGGTTACTTGCAAGGGAAGACCCCCTAAGACAAATGTGGTAGCCATCCAAATGACACTTCCTAATCAGCAAGGAAGAGCTCTGCAACTACTCTGTCTGCTACCCTGAACCTGCAAGGCAATAGTGTCAATGTTGCTTGGCCTGCTGATCCACACAGCACAGTGGGGTAGCTGCCAGCCACCCCAAACCACAACTGTGTCCTGTCCTTGGGGACGGGGCAGCCCTGGCAAGGGACAGTGCTAACAGCCCAGCAGGGGGCTGCCCCCTCCCTGACCCTCTGCATCATAGGCAGCTCTCCTGGATGTACTTCCCTGAGAGTCTTTATTTATTTCATTTATAGTCTGCTTATCTCATTGAGATTTAAGGCAGATTACACAGTGTGAGATTGGTACAGTCAATTTCAAGGACATTTCCATAACCAATGCCATAGGCTAAATAAACACAAGTTTACAAAGGCATAGCATTAGTAAGAATCCAATACAGAGTTGAAGAAATGCTGAAACAGGACAGAAGCAATTCTAGGGCTGATATTAGACCACCCGAAGCACAGGTAGCTCACAGGAGCACATATTTAAGACAACAGGTAGTATGTAAGGCAACATAGTGGTGAAGTCTATGGTTCTTAACTCATTAGCGAAGCATCTAAGAGCCCCTTTTTGAATATTTCAGGTTTGCATCATTTGCAAAAATCTAGGAGAGTAGGGGCTCTCCTGACCTCCTTAGGCAGACTGTTCCACAGGGTAGGGGCCACTACACAGAAAGCCCACATATGGGCCACTGTTGATTTTGCCCATGTGCAGGCTGACACCTGCAGGAGGAACATAGGGAGGGAAGCGGTCCTGTAAGTATGCGGAGCCAAGTCTGTGAAGAGCTTTGTATGTGATAAACAATACCTTGAACTGAGCACAGTAGCTGATAGGTAGCCAATGGAGTGATTGCAGAATGGGGGTGATGTTCATGCTCCTGCTCGCTCCTGATAACAGTTGCGCTGCAGCAATTTGCACCAATTGGAATCTCCTAGTTAGTTTGGATGGGTGACCTATATATAGTTGTCATGCCTCAGGTGGGGTGAGCCCCCTTATGCTGCCACCACTCTGGGATTTAGGGTCCCTTGGGAAGGCCCAGAGTACCCTCCCAACCCTTCTGACCTCCATAGCTTGGCCAATAAACAGGCGTGAGGACCCAGCAGAGTAACAACAAACGAAAGGATTTATTTACAAGGAGGGCAGTTAATATCAAATGAACAAACAAGCAAGCAAACAAGGTGCATTAGCAACAATAGATGGCTGAAAGCCAAATAAACCAAAGGCCCTAGCACGACTGAACTCCCTGCCCCTCTGTCTGCCAGGCCTGCCTTCTCACCCTACCTGGATGACGGCCTTTCCCCCTAGCAGAAACCTCCTCTGGCTGCTCCCTGGGAGAGAGAGCACAGGCTTTTTTTCCCCTCTCAGGCTTATACAGCACTAGCCCCCTGTGTTCTGATTGGCCAAAAAGGGCGCCAAAGCGGCCCAGGGGCTACTGGGAATCATAGGCAGGCCTACTCTCGCTGCTAACAGGCTTCTGAGGCCTTGCTCGGCCTTCCTGGCACAGCCAGTTCATGACAATAGCGCATTACAATAGTCAAGTCTTGATGTTATCATAACATGGATCCTAGGGTTGCCAGGCCCCCTCAATCTCTCAGCGGGGGACAGGGGCCTGGCACTTACCTTTGGGGAGAGGGGGGTGTCGGAGCCAGCATTGTAGAGGTAGAGCCCAGGCTTTTACGAGGCATATGGGGGAAACGTGCAGACACCGAGGCTGGGGCAGCCGGGTTCCCACCTCTGCTTATCGCCGTTTCTGAAATGAGTCAGGTTAATCATACAGCCTGGACTTTGCTCTTTCTCTTGGGTGTTAATGCTAAGTGCTCCCTCAGAGGTGCTATGTGAACTCTCCTGCCAACAAAGTGCAATGCTGTGCGCACAACAGAGACTGCTGAGTCCTATGCTGTGAGCCCTACATACTGAACTATGGGGTATCCTGGCTGGGGTTTATGTGGTGCGGGGGGGGGGAGTGGCCAATGCTGGGGAGGGGGATTATTGGTTGTGGCTGTAGTTGGCATCTTGTGCTCCACTGGGGCTTTTGGACAGGGCTACTCTGGGCCTGCCCATTGTATGAGCTCCCATGGGCTATGCCATGGGTTTTGATGGCTTAACTTTCCGCTGTTGGGGGGTGGTGGTGGTCAGCATTCTTGATCTGGGATGGCTTAGAGAGCCAAGGAACTCCTGCCATACCTCTGGGTCTGCCCTTTTCCTTGCAAGCTCAGTGGCTTGTGCCGGCATTGCTTGTCACAGTTGCCGTATAGGTGCCTGGCTGGGGTGGAGAGCTGGGGTACTCTTCCAGTGCATCTCAGAGATTCTCTGGTGGAGCACCTTATTGGCTCTCTGGGCACACATCCTACCCCCGATTGAGCTCTTATTCATTCAAAATATACAGCATGAAAATGTATGAGGACTTCAAGTGGAAAAACTGGAAAAATGGTGAGGAATGAAAAATCTCCTGTAAACAAATACGTATTTTTCTTTTGGAATGAGCAAAATGGACTAAGATAGCATAGAGTGAAATTTCTAGCTATCGTTTGCTTTCGCATTGGATATATCTACAATTTTATATGTAGAAAACTAAGTCGTTTAAAATTCCATAAATATGCCAGTTAACACAATTTCATATGCTAACTAAGAGCCAAGCTACAAGTGACGAATGACACTTGAATGGCAAGTGAACAGACTCAGGTGTATTCCTCACTTGACGCAGTGATCAAGTGGAGTGCAAGTGGAGTGCAAGTGAACAGGGAGGAATACACGTGAGTCTGTACACTTGCCGTTCAAGTGTCATTCGTCACTTGTAGCTTGACCCTCAGTTATACATGAAACATTTTATGTGGTCAAAGAAGCAAATTAATTTTTGATGGTTGTTGTGGGTTTTCCGGGCTGTATTGCCGTGGTCTTGGCATTGTAGTTCCTGACGTTTCGCCAGCAGCTGTGGCTGGCATCTTCAGAGGTGTAGCACCAAAAGACAGAGATCTCTCAGTGTCACAGTGTGGAAAAGATGTTGGCAGGTCATTTGTATCTACTCAGGAGGGGTGGGGTTGAGCTGAGTCATCCTGTAAGAGTTTCCCAGGGTGTGGAATGCTAATGGCGGGAGGCTTCACTGTATCCTGAGGAGGTTCTTTTGCATATGGATTGGTGCTTGATGTGCTAATCTTCTCTGCAGGGCTATTGTCGAGTATAGAGTGTTTTGTTAGCCTGGTGTTTTTCAGAACTGGAAACCATGCTCTGTTCATTCTTAAGGTTTCTTCTTTCCTGTTGAAGTTTTGCTTATGCTTGTGAATTTCAATGGCTTCCCTGTGCAGTCTGACAAAGTAGTTGGAAGTGTTGTCCAGTATTTTGGTGTCCTGGAATAAGATACTGTGCCCTGTTTGAGTTAGGCTATGTTCAGCCACTGCTGATTTTTCAGGTTGTCCAAGTCTGCAGTGTCTTTCATGTTCTTTTATTCTTTTATTCTTGTCTGGATGCTATGCTTTGTGGTCCCGATGTAAACTTGTCCACAGCTGCAGGGTATACGGTATACTCCTGCAGCGGTGAGGGGGTCTCTACTGTCTTTTGCTGATCGTAGCATCTGTTGTATTTTTCGGGTGGGTCTGAATACTGCTTGAAGGTTATGCTTTTTCATAAGTTTTCCCATCTGATCAGTAATTCCTTTGATATATGGCAAAAACAGTTTTCCTGTAGGAGACTGTTTTTCCTTGGTTGTTTGATTCATCCTGGGTTTGAGTGCTCTTCGGATTTCATTTCTGGAGTAGCCATTTGCCTGAAGTGCGTGGTTTAGATGATTAATTTCCTCATTGAGAAAGTGCAGCTCACATATCCGTCTTGCGCGATCCACTAATGTTTTCATTATGCCTCTTTTCTGTCGGGGGTGGTGATTGGAGTTTTTGTGTAAGTACCGATCAGTGTGAGTTGGTTTCCTGTAGACCTTGTGACCTAACTGAAAGTTTGCTTTGCAGTTTGTGGATGATACATTTATCATTTGGAGGCATGGGGAGGAAGAATTGATGGGGTTTTTGAATCATCTCAACAACATCCACCGGAACATACAATTCACAATGGAGAAAGAAATCGAGGGAAAACTCCCATTTCTGGATACCTTGGTCATCCGCAAAGCAAAGTGATAATGTTGCCTTACTTACAAAATTTGGATAAAGCTGACTATAGGAGAGCAGTTACCCTCCTTAGAATGGATATGTTACCATCAGCGGTCATAGAGGGTAAATACACAAAACAACCACTCGAGAAAAGAGTATGCGTATGTGGGGCCGGGAAGATAGAAACAAAGGGACACGTACTTTTTGAGTGTGAGCTTTATCAAAATATTATAGCAACCTTCATAACTCCAATCTGCAATCAGTTCCCAGGAAGAAATGATAGATTTTATCTAGATAAACTTTTAGCCGACAAGGATCAAGAAATTACTTTAAAGGTGGCAAAATTCGCTGTACAGGCCATACAGATCAGGAAGTATTTTGTAGGGGGAAATATTTAAATATTTTATAACTTCAGAGATTTAAGTATTTAACAATTTGGTTTTAGGGAACTCAGGTCTTAAAGTTTTAAATATTTAAGGATAAGAAAGTAAGCATTGTTTAAATTTAAGTTTTTCCAAAAGTGTACTCCCCCCGCTCCAAATTTTTTTCCTCAGTGGCTTCAAAACTTCTGGAAATAATACATCTCTATCCATGGGGGGAAATAGTAGCTCATGAGACTATTTCAGGCCAGCAATCCACGAGAGGTAAAGGGTTCATTCCCTTTCCCCATACCATGGCCCTGATTCAAATCAGGTGTCCAAACAGTTGCCATTCCCCCCCCCGCCCCCGCAAAGCTCCCCAAATGTTTGTGAATCCTAAACAAGGAACTCCAAGCATCTCATAGACTTTGACTTTGAATCACACAAACTTTTGGAGTTGGCTCACGAGATTCAGCGGCTCCTCAAGATCTCTAGAGGGAAAAATGACCCCTCCCCCGTGCATTAGACCAAAGATGCTCCTTCATGCTATTTTTTGCCTGAGAGCTGCAGCTGGCTCCCCGTGGAGTCCCGGATCAGAGCCCCGAGTGGACTGGGGCCAGCATATCTGCAGGACCACCTCTCCCCATATGTGCCCTGGAAGGTTGCTTTGATCAGCAGACAAACAGTTGCTGCCCGCAGGGAGGCTCACCTGGCATCGGCTTTTTCTTTCCTGGCACCAGCCTGGTGGAACTCCCTGTCTATTGAGACTGGGGCCCCGCGTGATTTATCTTCTTTTCATCGATCCAGAGGAGTCAGCCCTGTTAGTCTGTAGTAGCAAAATCAAAAAGAGTCCAGTAGCACCTTTAAGACTAACTAATTTTATTGTAGCATAAGCACCTGGCGTGGGCTTTCGAGGACCACGCTTCTCTTTGTCAGATGCATCTGGCGGGGAGGACTGTGGTTATCGAGGGCTTGTGCTGCAGTGCTGCTGAACTCTTTTTGATTTTGCTACTACAGACTAACACGGCAAACTCCTTTGGAACTTTACACAAGCAAACCAAAAGGAGCTGTCTGCATCTCCATATCAAAGGAGTTGTTTACATCCCCCCTCTCCTCCTCCTCCCCTTCCCCCCCCTCTCCTCCTCTATATTTGGCCAGTTTCCTTCTACCCTCCATGCATCTGATGAAGAGAACGTGGTTCTCGAAAGCTTATGCTACAATAAAATTAGTTAGTCTTAAAGGTGCTACTGAACTCTTCTTTTCATCGGGCCTGCAAGATATATGGCTGAGACTGGGGCAGGGTTGAGCCTTCTGGCTAGTCTTCTGTTGGGGGGAGGGGTAATGCAACCCCCAACTCTGGTTCCCATTAGTTGGTTCATCAGTTCATCTGGTTATCCCTTAACCCCGTGGGGTGTGTAGGTTGGGGTTAAAAAAGTATAGCTGCCATACAGGGTGATGTTTTTATTCAACTGAATTGTCTATATTTATGATTTTATTGTTGGTTTTATCTATTGCTGTTATCTGCCCTGAGCTCATTTGTGGGGAGGGTGGAATATAAATGGAATCAATCAATCAGTTGCATAGTGATTAAGTGGTCGGGCTGTGAATCAGCACTCTGCTGGTTTGAATCCCACTACCGACATGAACTCAGCAGGGGGCCTTGGGTGAACCATTCCTCACAGCCCCAGCTCCCCAGCTGGAGTAATAGTACACTAGCTTTGTTCTGAGTAGGGCACTGATCTGCCTAGAAGAGTTGCACATAAGCCCACTAGTATGTATTCAGAGTTAACTGTTTGGAAGAAAGGGAATGATAACCAGCTTGCATCTTTTATGCTTGAGACATTATGTGTACTCAGGGCTTTTTTTCTAGGAAAAGAGGTGGTGGAACTCAGGACTGCACAATGGGTCAGCTGGAACAAGGGGGAGTTTTTTAAAGTTTAAATGACCCTTGGCGAAAATGGTCACATGGCCGGTGTCCCCGCCCCCTGATCTCCAGACAGAGGGGAGTTTAGATTGCCCTCCGTGCCACTTGGCAGTGCAGAGGGCAATCTAAACTCCCCTCTGTCTGGAGATTTGGGGGGCGGGGCCACCAGCCATGTGACCATTTTTAAGAGGTGCCGGAACTCCGTTCCACCACGTTCCTGCTGAAAAAAAGCCCTCTGTGTACTGAGTGTCAACCTCTGCTATTGCAATATAAACTATAATTCCAGACTATGGAATTTGCCACAAACTGCTGCAGGCCACTTTTATTAAGTGGTCTCCTGCTTGCTGGTCCATCTTCCCTCTCCCTAAGCGTTCTCTGTGTGAAATGAAAACAGAGTGAAGTGTTCTGCAAATCAATCTGCTCATCCCTCTTCCTCTTCCTAAAGTTAACTATTATTTGTATATTAAGGGCTCTTCTGAAGTCTGTGGAAAATTCTAAAAAGAAAGCAATTGAAAGACTCGTTGGGTCAAATAATCACATTGGCGGGACGGCAACTTGATGTCAACAGACCTTGGATTATAATCAGGCTCCCTTGTGACAGGCACCCTAAGCCACAAGAGGCTCTTTTCTCCCACTCTGCTCTGGGTTTTCTGAGTATTGTTCAGCTCTACCCAGGTACATTTACGAGTCATTCAATTTGGAGACTCATTATATAGACAGTTATTGTATAGAGACAATAGTGTCTGAGTGGGTGATGTCTGCAGAGTCCCAGTGCTGCATTTAGCCTTGCCAATGGCCATCAAAGCAATTAAGATGAAGCAACTCGAGAAGAAACGGAGCGGAAATATTTCATTCTCCTCTTGGCCAAGGGCCTTGGGATTCTTCTCCATGTACCTTTTAAAAAGAAACAGCCTTGAATCCCACTCCCGTCCTTTTGCAGTGGGCTCCTTTCAGAGATATCAAGCTCATTCCATTCCGTTGACTTAAGGTAGGGTTGGTTGCAAAATGCCCTTCATCTGAAGTTCTTTCTGGACCTTAGCACGCCAAACAACCTGGTCTTGGTTCCAAAGTGTGACCAAGCATCATGCAACAGTAAGATACACTCATCCACGTCTAATGGAGAACCACATTCAAACATGCCCATTAGATCTGAGCAGCCACGTTAGATGATTGTCAGGCTTTTAAAATGTGCAGCCTCTATCTCTTAGCCTGGTAGCAGCCACTGCCTAGTTGTAATCCAAGTGGGACTTGGCTACTTTCAGAAAGCTCCACTCCATCATGATTCTTAGGGACACGGCAGTGTTTTCTGCAGAATGTTAAGTCTCCCTCTGATCTTGGCCAGAGGAAGAGGTGATAGCCAGCTGGCCAGCCAGATGTGACCAAGGAGAAGCCAGGAGTCTGCCAGGGCAAAAGCTCTACTTCATTTTCATGTCACCCCAAATGGCTACTAATGCTGTTTGGGCCATGAACTGACCATGTGAGCCACTTACTTATTGTTATATATCCATTATTTTAATTTGCAGTGTGGTTTATTTATTTATTATTTATTTATGTCATTTATAGTTCACCTTTCTCATTGAGACTTAAGGCGGATTACATAGTGTGAGATTAGTACAATCAATATCAAAGACATTTCCGTACAGTGTCAAGGACATTTCCATAGATAATGCCATAGGATAAATAAATACAAGTTTACAAAGACATAGAATTAGTAAGGATCCAATAAAGAGTTGAAGAATTACTGAAACAGAACATAATCAATTCTAGGACTGACACTCGATAACATGAAGCACAGGTAGTATATAGGAATAGATACTACCTGTAGTTTAAAGCAACAGATAATATGTAAGGCAACATAGTGGTGAAGTCTATGGTCCCCAGGGCTTTTTTTCAGCTGGAACGCGGTGGAACGGAGTTCCGGAACCTCTTGAAAATGGCCACCAGCCACGTGACCATTTTCTCCGAGGGCAACCCACTGAGTTCCACCACCTCTTTCCCCAGAAAAAAAGCCCTGATGGTCCCCAACTCATTAGTGAAGCACCTGAGACCCCTCCCAACAATCTAGCCCTCTAATCTGAGTAAAATGCCTTTTTGAATAATTTGGTTTTGCATTGTTTGCAGAAAGCCGGGAGAGTGGAGTCTCTCCTGACCTCCTCAAGCAGGCAGTTCTATAGGGTAGGGGCCACCACAGAAAAAGCCCATGTATGGGCTGCTGTTTCATAGTTGTCCTCACAAGAATGGTGAGAGGTAGAACTCCACGACCCCGGGCTTAAAATTGTACTAGTGACTACATGGCAGGTATAGATAAAAAAGAGGGATTTGGTGAACTCCCCCACACTTTCCCCCCCAGTTTCATTTGCAATGAGCTTTCTTGGCAAGGATTCAGAAAGAGCTTCTCTACAAATCTTATCGGGAGGTTCTCATATGGGAGTGCAGCTACTGTATACTCAAGACTACAGAATGATACACCCCTTCTATCTGGAATGGTTGTCCTCTTCCACTGAGGACAAGAGGAATGGTCAAGGAGTGGTGAGGGAGGAAGGGGAAACCTGCCTAGCCAGTCAGATCAGCCAAATTATCCCTGGTGACCAATGGGCTGCGGGCCAGGAAAAGTGGGTGACAGATATCTCAGCAGGTGCCCTTCATTGATAACCTACTTTCCTGCAATATTTCCCAGTTGTTTAGATGATTACAATGTATTTAATCTCCTGTTTGGGAATGAAAACTGCATTACTTTTGTAGCTGCTAAATATGTCTCATTAGCTCTAAAAATCTGAGCGAATGCCATTTTCTCAGCCTTGGAATAACCTTGGAAAGACCAAGAAGTAAAGCCTGACCATCGGGTTGGAGTCTTTATGGATTTGAATCTAGGTTACTTTAAAAAAAATGTATATTTCTCTCTCCGTTTGCATTTTAAATGCTGGCTCTCTTGCTCTTGCGAATTTTAACGTTGTCTTTCTTATCCTGCCTTAAAGCCAATGTGTTATATTTACTTTTTGAATAAACGAAACAGGATGGAGTTTGTTTCTGGAGAGTTCTTCCTCAGCAAGTAAAGATTGCGTAAATGTGCGGATGGTGTCATGGGCACGGATCAGTGACAAGAATGTTTTAGATTTGGATGGAGAGTGGGAAAGGTGGGAAAGCCATACATCAAAACAAACGTAGGATTGTCAGGTGCCCACTGGTGGTGGGCAAACTCCCAACAGTTTGCCCCTCTGCCTGCCAATCGGTGGGAGAAAACAGGCCACCCCATGATCTCCTACCACTGGCAGAAAGCCCAGGTTAATGGGCACGCAGGCTCCTGGCCTGATGCACCATGAGGTCACTTCTGGAAGTGATGTCATTATATGAGTGGTGGGAGGGTGAGTGTGCTTCATGCTGGCGTTAATTTTTGAAGGTTCTTAGAATTTAGCATTTTGGGCTGATTCTTAAAGAATCAGCCTTGGTGAGAAGCACACCCACCTGCCTATGCCTTGTGCTATGATGTCACTTCTGGAAGTGATGTCATCATGCAGAGAGCCAGGAGCAATGCATGTGAGGATGGTGCAAGAGAGTGCTGCACTCCCCTTCCCTCCTGCCTGTTGACTACATATGCCCCTGGATGCCTCTTTCATATTCTTATACAGAGAAGAACTTCTTTGAGAAGGAACAAAAGATTGTTGGTCTAAGAGCAAAAAGTCCAGTAGCACTTTTAAGACTAACCAACTTTATTATTGGTTTATACAAGTTGGTTAGTCTTAAAGGTGCTACTGGACTCTTTACTATTTTGCAACTACAGACTAACATGGCTAACTCCTCTTGGTCTAAGAGGAATCGTGTTTATATATGAGGAGTAAATACGAAAAGTGAGTGAAGTATTGGGAAATTTCCCCCCAAATCCAAGTTTTCCCCTCCGGGATACTAAAAACTCACAAAAGAGTCCAATTTCCTTATCCTTGTCCTGCCCTTCCCCACCCATGATCAGTTTTTATCAGGCTGGTTTGGTGGGGTGGGCAATAGTGGTTTCTTCTTCCTTTTACAAATGTAAAGTCATGTTTTTCTGCATAGGGCCAAACCCCCCCCGTTTCCAGAAACTCTTACTATGTCTTGGGTTTACCTCATTTCCTGTCCCTGCTAATAGGCATTCATCAACACCATTTGCTATTATTAAGTATAAATTCAGTACAGGTAAGCAGCTAGAACATTTGGTTAAAAATGGAGACGGAATTATGCCTATGTATTAGGCACAGTTGGAAGAAATGTGAAAAATTATGTTATTATCCTAAGGAGGCCCCTTCTGAAGCAGAAAAGCTCCCCTGCTTACAATTTGAGTATGTTCTCTTGGTTGTGAGCTTAGGAACGGCGACAGAGATGAAGGCTCTACTGCCAAAATGAATTAGCTTTCCAAAGCCAGTCTAAAAAGGCTAGCAGGAACTCTCTCGATCTCTTTGTTCCGTTTTTTTAAAAAGTTTAAATGGGACCATTAGAATCTCTCTCCTTATAGGCCTCTGCTGAGAGGCAGATGGAGTTTTGAATGGGGCAGACATTTAATGAGGAGTCTAATGTAGAGATACTGGAACTGGAAAGGCCATTAAGGGGAGAGAATAATAAAATAAAAAGATGGGGAATACATATTGGACAGCCGAGAACCTGCCAAGATGACACGCCTTGCGTATTCTGTAGAGAGACAGCTCTGTCTAATGAGAAGAGGTAAGAAGAGAGGATTGTCTGAGGAGATGACCGAGTCCTACCTTCAGGACTGTTGAACAATAGGATAGTCTATCAGCTTATCAAAAGTGGGCGCTCATTATATTTATATAATGAGCGCATTATATTATACATATAACACTCAAAGTAGCTGCAGCAAGCAGGGCTGGTAGTCTGATCAGAGAAACAGCAGATGGCGTGCATGTGTGAACTCTCCCCCCTTGCACTGATTTCCAAGTTAAAAGCACCTCCCAAGCTGTTATTTGCTTTGAGTGGGGAAAAAAAAAGCAAAAATACAAATTTATATACCTTTCCCTCCCCTATATTAGGGCTTTTTTTCCTGGGAAAAGAGGTGGTGGAACTCAGTGGGTTGCCCTCGGAGAAAATGGTCACATGGCTGGTGGCCCCGCCCCCTGATCTCCAGACAGAGGGGAGTTGAGATAGCCCTCCGAGCTGCTCAGTGGCACAGAGGGCAATCTCAACTCCCCTCTGTCTGGAGATCAGGGGGCAGGGCCACCAGCCATGTGACCATTTTCAAGAGGTTCCGGAACTCCATTCCACCGCATTCCTGCTGAAAAAAAGCCGTGCCCTATATAGCAAAGAGCAGCTTGAGATGGGTGATTTATATCTGGAAAATGGTACCACTTTGGCCAAATGAACCCTTCTCACACACCACAATTAGTCTAAAAGAAGGGAGAGGAGGAGTACTTCTTATGTAGCACATAGCTTGTGCATGGATCCAACAATGTGTTTGTCTCCCCCACCTACCCCTGTAAGGAAAAAAAAAGTCTTTGATATTGATTGTACTAATCTCACACTATGTAATCCGCCTTGAGTGTCAATGAGAAAGGTGAACTATAAATGACATAAATAAATAATAAATAAATAAACCACACTGCAAATTAAAATAATGGATATATAACAATAAGTAAGTGGCTCACATGGTCAGTTCATGGACCAAACAGCATTAGTAGCCATTTGGGGTGACATGAAAATGAAGTGGCAGACTCCTGGCTTCTCCTTGGTCACATCTGGCTGGCCAGCTGGCTATCACCTCTTCCTCTGGCCAAGATCAGAGGGGGACTTAACATTCTGCAGAAAACACTGCTGTGTCCCTAAGAATCATGCTGCTTGGAACATTTGGTATCTTGTATTCAGTCACTGAGTCTCCTGTTAAAAGGATTTCAGGTAACAAACATGGGAATGGCATGTTCCTGTGTAGCAGCTTCACTGTTCGCAGGAAGGTCGATTTTCAGTAACCCCCTCGGTCTAAGGTATGTTCTTCAAGGGCCCGGACAGCAGCCTTTGGCAGCTGCCCCACATTTGTGGATGTGGAAGAACCTGCCAGAAGAGGTCACAGATTTCTATTTTCATGGCTTCCCAACAGGCAGTAAAACAACATTAATCTGGGGAGCTTTGGAGGCAGACAGAATCAGGGCAAAAGAGGAATAGCTGGGTATAAGGTCTTCTTAGACTGGTAGATTAATGCAGTTGTAATGTATTTTATATGTATTGTCTTAATGTTTGTTTTTAACTCAAGGATGAAAACCATTTTATTGTATTCTCCATTGTTTTTACCTACTCCTGGTCCTGAGATGGGCACGAACCTAAATTCGAACCAAAATTAAGCACGAACCAGGCTGGTTTGTGGTTCGCGAACCAGTGCTTCATCAAATCCCATTTCTGATGAACTGCCACAAACTTTAGGCTGGTTCGTTTGGTTCATTTTTTGGTTCGTCACTGCAGACAGCCTGGTGCTAATCAATCAGTTTCCTTGGCAACAGGGGATGGACTTCCTGCAGACCTTCTGCTGACCCGGAAGTGACCCTCTACTGGCCTGGAAGTGACCTTCTGCTGACCCAGAAGTGATGATTTTCTGACCTGGATGTGACATTTTCATGAATCAAATGAACCGGTTCGCGAACCGGGGGCAGGTTAGTAAAAGTTTGTGGTTTGTGAAATTTGATGAACCATGAACCACATGGTTCAGTTTTTTCTGGTTCATGCCCATCTCTAGTCCTGAACTGGTCAGGAGAAAGGTAGGCATATCAATATTTTAAACCTCAAAAAAAAATCTCAGTGAGCCTATGTCTATCAGACTAGATAATGCTGGATGAGATAGACTAATGGTCTGGCATGTTATAGGCATCTTTATATGTAAGGACCCTTTATATGTAAGTAGGAAGGGGCATAGTTCTGTAGTAGAGCAGAAGTAACCAGAGTCTGGTTCTGTGACTGTCCCACCATATTTCCTCTTAAAGAATTACAGAGAGCAGCACCCCATAAAATCTTGGGTTTTGCTGCCATGGGCTGACCCAGAAAGGGGACGAAGGTATTGATTGGCCTTGAATGGCAGTAATGAATAGAAAGATTTGCTGGCACTGCCCAGAACCTCAAAAGGCCCCTGAGGGCAAGAGAGCAGGTTGGATCCAGTGAAATGTCCGTAATGGGTGGAACCCTGCCCGTCTGCCACCTTAGACAAAATGTTGGACCTCCAAGACTTAAAGGAGACCCTTATTACTGGAGCAACAAGGAGGCACACAGCCAGGAAGCCTAGCTGAAGTACAGAACAGAAGGGACCCAAGAACAGGTACGTCTCTAGGAGGTTTGAGAAGAATACCAGAGCAAAGCAGAAAGAGACAACATCAAATACCTGTGAGTTTGTCAATCAGAGCATCTCCTTTTGCATCCCACCATCCAAATCTTGGCTGCGTTACTGAGGAGAAAGTAGGTCAAGCCTAGTCTGAAGAGCTGGCCTAGAACACACCTTATTTCTTAGGGATTGTTAAAATCACGTTGTCTGTGATCTAGGCACCACCTCTTTGCCAAAGAGCACAATGTTTTTCCTAAAAAAAATCATATCTCATTTGAAAGAACCAGGTCTTGTGCTCATTTGTAATTGGATCTTCAACCCTCTTGTCTTTTTTTACCCTAAAGAGCAGCCCTTGGTGGGGGACCAGTCTAAGAAACGGATCCACAGTACTGGGCAAGAGGGGATCAACTGTTTTCACTCGCACTAATTGGTCAATGGATCCAACATCAGCTTCAGCCCATGTAGGGTAAGAAAACAGGCACCCCAACTGCTTTTTAGGGTCAAAGAACACACTGGAAAATCTGCTCATAGATATCCAGCCATGGATCTTCTGGGTTAAATGTTGTTTGGAGTTGGGATACTTGCCATTTGTGGTTAAAGGCACAGGATGTATTTTTAAATGTTAAAAATGGTCATTCTAAAAACAGCTGGATTGAGTGCAGCTTCTGTCACTCCTTTCAGAAGGTTGTGAACACTTCTGCTGTCTTCCCTGGAAACTCGCAAGGTACTAAACCGTTGAACCCAATTACAGCTCTGCGCTAGTTTCTTCTCTTTCCCCGTAGTCCACACTCTTCCTGCATCCCGCTGGGTTTCCAGACTAACAAGGCAAACCCTTTGTGGCTTTACTCTGCAGGGATTTGGGAACAGGAACAGAATGGAGCTTTCCGGCTTGACCACAACAGTGTCGTGAAACAACGGCAATCTCTCAAGGCATGCAAGAGAAGGCATGTTATGCTTTTTTATGACAGACTGGTTCACAAATGATTGGCAGCAGACACAGGGGGTCCCAACAGTCTGCAGTGCAGACAAGAGTCGATTCGGACATGCGTAGCCAGCGAATGATTCATAGAGACAGCTGTGATTACCGTATAGTTGGTGACATATTTGTGTGGGATTCACACATGATGTCTGCACTGTTTCATGACTGGTTTACTTCTAGAACCATGAGCTCTTACTGGGTACTCTTTGGACAACTGGTAATTCTATACTAAGGGTTGGATCTAACCGCCTTTTCTGCTGGTAAACAAAGAAGGAGAGGGTTTCTTTTGACTGCTAAAAAGGTTATTCTGGGGATCATCATGGGTTCTGCACTGATAACAGCTGTGTGGTTGTTGTTGTGGATTTTCCGGGCTGTATAGCCATGGTCTTGGCATTGTAGTTCCTGACATTCCTGAAGCTAGGTGGATATATAGGATGGATAGCCTGTCTCCGAGAGGTCTCAACAGTGAAATTAATTGGGCAGTGTTTCTTTAAGGTTCAAACATAGTTAACCTTGTTAAATTAGCATTGACAGTATTTATTCATATGACTCCAACAGGGGAGACCCACGCTAAACAGCAGTAGCACTTGCAATGGGCAGGAGCTATTTTGAACATGGATTTGTAACAGTGAGTAGACACATTGTATGGAAGAAATTTTGTATTGTAGCATGTGAAAAGTGAAAAGTGAATATATAGTGGCTCTTTGGATTTCTGTTTATTGCAGTTAATATTGAGGCTGGACTAGAAATTGGCCGTGAAGAAGAATTGCCGAAACGAGCATATCAAGAAGCTGGCAGGCTCGTTGCCAATCTCCCGGCCAATCCTTGGCCGCTTGTTGGGCGAGTTTCAGCCGAAGGCATCATTGCACATTGGATCCATTTGGGGTCAGAAGGAAGCACCGGATTGGCCTTCTGACTGAGTGCCACAGCAGCCATTGGGCTTTAAAATATAGTTCTCATTAGTTACTGGATCATGTAGGAAGAGGACTGCATAAACTAATGGATTGAAGAAATACACGGACTACAATATTTATTGTGTTGATGATATTTATTGCATGTATAGTACATAATTATTGAAGAAATTATTTGATACACCTGGTAGTGTGTTTTGTACGGGTTCTGGGATATTTTTCCTGTTTGGGTTGGTTCCTGACGTTTCACCAGC
This sequence comes from Eublepharis macularius, assembly GCF_028583425.1. Taxonomy (NCBI): domain Eukaryota; kingdom Metazoa; phylum Chordata; class Lepidosauria; order Squamata; family Eublepharidae; genus Eublepharis; species Eublepharis macularius. The sequence goes on from NC_072802.1 coordinate 14,838,221, forward strand.
ATCTGTGACTGGCATCTTCAGAGGTGTAGCACGAAAAGACAGAGATCTCTCAGTGTCACGGTGTGGAGAAGATGTTGGCAGGTAATTTATATCTACTCAGGAAGGTGGTTTGGGCTGAGTCATCCTGTAAGAGTTTCCCAGGGTGTGGAATGCTAATGGCGGGAGGTTAGTGGGGTGCTGATTCTAGAGCTGTTTTTTCAAAATGTTCCATGTAGAAGTTTGCTATAACTGGGCTGAGAGTGCTTCCCATGGCCACCCCATCCATCTGTTCATAGAATTTGTTATAGAAGTAACTGGTTGTCAGACAATGGTGGAATAAGGCTGTTACATCCTCTGGAAAAATCTGATTAATAAGTGCGATTGTGTCTTTTACCGGAACCTTGGTAAACAGGGATATAACATCAAAACTGACGAGTATGTCCTGTGGATTGAGTTTCAGAGAACTGATATTTTTGATGAAATGTGCTGAATCTTTGATGTAAGACATGGTTTTTCCGATGTGGTCCTGTAGAAGATTGGCCAGATGTTTAGCTAATTCATATGTCGGCGAACCAATGGCACTCACAATGGGTCGGAGTGGGACTGAATCCTTATGGATTTTAGGGAGTCCATACAGTCGTGGTGCCTGTGCTTCTGTCTTGCATAGTTTTCTGTGCGTGTCGGGATGAAGTGAGGAATTTGGGATGGGGGTTATAATAGGGGGGATGGGGGCTATAGTAGGGAGGGGAACTGGGCAAGATTCCACAGAAAACCTGGCTGGATCCAACCTTAAGTTACTGCTAGGAGATTTAACAAGAGTTTACTGCTTAGGAATGCCCGAAAGAGATCATTTAGAAGCAGATGAAGCAACTGTATACTGAGTCACACCACTGATCTATCTAGTCCTTTGTCTTCAGGGTCTTGGAGAAAGGTATTCTCTAGGCCAGCTATTTGGGATCATTCAAGTGGCTGCATAGGAGACTGGACCTGGTACCTTCTACATGCAAAACACGTGCTCTTTCACTGAGTTCTTCTCCTAAAGGATAAGAGAAGCATGTTCTGCATTTAGGGGTAGAAACAGGTGGGTGGGGTGAATTGTGTCTCCGTCTTGTCAGAATAATGTGGTCCATTTCAGTGCTGTCCATGGACTATTACTTAACACAAGGGAATATGCCACTACTTTTCTTCTTAGCCTAGGATCAGATTTGAATGGGCTTAACTAATGAAATGGCAATGCAAACAATACAGAGGCAAAGTATTATAGTGCTGGACTAATGTGGTTGGTATAAATGTGGTCCACTGTACATGGGCCGTTTCCGGACGGCTTACCTGCCTCCGGAACGTTGTGCCATCTTGTGGGGAAAACGCGATATATCGAGTTTTCTCGCTCGAGTTTTGCGCGTCGTTGTGCGACGTCGCGCAAAACTCGCGTGAGAAAACACGATATTTCGCGTTTTCCCCGCAAGATGGCGCAACGTTCCGGAGGCAGGTAAGCTGTCTGGAAACTGTCATGTTGTCTACATAATTTATTCATTTACTATATTTATAGTCCATCATTCTTATTATGTACTGCATCATTAAAAAGAGTAATGCAAGAAAAACAAAATAACACATACAATAAATAAAACTGGATTACAGAATTAGAGAACAATGCAGAGATGACATACAAAGAAACCAATAAAACAAGATTACAAAATTGGAGGGCAATACAACAAAAAACCAGTATAATACATAAAACTAACACTGCAATAAAGTTGGATTACAAAATGAGAACACAGTGCAAATAATTGTATGATACATAAAATAAACAATGCAATGAAAGTTGCTTATTTTTATCACAGACATTAAAACTACAACCCTAATCCCTTTATCCCCATTTGAACTACATTGAATTGAGTGCCAGGAGATGGTTGCTGTGCTGCTTCCATTTTGTTATTGTCCCCTCCGTCTTGGTGCTGGGACCATCTTCCCTCTCAGTTTTTCAATCTAATACATAAACAAGTCCCTGGCCATCACATAAAGAGAAACAGTGGGGGACACTGAACCCTGCACGTACGCAAGAACTTGTGCTAGAGTCATTCATTTCAGCACTTTTCTTCCAGCCTGTGCTCCATCAAGGAGCATGTGGGTTTGCTTGGAGAAAATGTAATGCCTCTCACAGTAGTGCATCATGCATAATCAGGCCCCCCAAGGAAATGTTGTGCACAGAAATACAGTCAAGAACATTGCTGTTTGGTGAGAGCATAGGCTAACTCTTCTGGTCGGACATGTGTGCATGTCAGTCACATATTGGCTGACTCACATATTCTCAGCTTCCCCTCCCATGGGGGCTATTCCGCCCTGCCCTTGTTAAGGGGAAATGGCACCAGAAGAGTATGAGAACTCTGCTGATTCCTGACATCGATGCTCCCAAAATGTGGAAGTCATTTCATTTGGATTTGTTAACTTAGCAAGTGGTATGTTTTGGGTTGGAATTTAGTGAGATGAATTCCAAATGCTCACCTCCAATGGGGATCACAAAGTGCGGGTCTCTAATCTGGAGAGCCGGGTTTGATTCCCCCCTCCTCTGCTTGGAGCCAGCTGGATGACCTTGGGTCAGTCACAGCTCTCTCAGCCCCACCCACCTCCCAGGGTGATTATTATTGTGGGGATAATAATAACATACTTTGTAAACCGCTCTGAGTGGGCACTAAGTTGTCCTGAAGGGTAGTATATAAATTGAATGTTGTTATTGGTATTGTTATTAAAATTATATCTCAATGGCATTAAATACATATCCAAAGGGATAGTGCTTCAAGTTCACTCATCTGTCCTGCTCAGTCATAAATCCTGCTGGCGGAGAGTGGATTTTTCAAGATCACTCATCCTGGAAGAGTAAATTCCTATTGGGAGTAACCCTAATGAAACCTATCTATGAAAAATTCATTCATTCATTCATTCATTCATTCATTCATTCATTCATTCATTCATTCATTCATTTGGATTCTTCATTTTGCCGCTCCTAGAGAGGAAGTGTGGCTGCAAGCCTCTTCCAAGCTGCTTTTCCTGCATCTTTGGGGAAACTTGGTCCAATTTCCTATAACAGAACTGATAAATCATTATGTAGGCCCCAGAAACCTAATTAAAGGATTCCATGTTTGGGCCATTAGCAGAGTCTATTGTTTGGCATAGGAAGTGTGATTATAGGTGGTTATGAGCAGGTTCTGCTGGCTGGAGTGTGTGCAGGAGAGAAAATAATAAATCATACACTTGCTTTATATTTAGAAAAGAAATGAGAGTTCTTTATTGCAGGAACTTCATACTCTGATAGGAAAGGAGGAGAGACAGATCCTAACTACCTATGTAGTCTAAGGATGGACATGGATGGCAGGACAAGGCCTGCATCCATGCTGCCAAGATGAAGGGAAGAGAAGGAGAGAGGTGTTGCCTGGGACAATGCTAGGAAGAGAAGAAGTGAGAGGGAAGAAGTCAGGAGGAGGAAATCCTGAGAATAGCAATCTACATATCAAAGGACAGTCAGAGCAGTAAACAGCAAACAGTAAACAGAGTGCTCTGACCTCTCTATCTTTCTAACTCTTTGGTTTGCCCCCCTCTGAAACCTGAGGAAAGGGACAGCTTTAAATCCTCCTCTTCCAACAAGAACATTAGCTCTTCTTTGCTGTTTTCTTTTATCAGTGATACTTCTATCCAGTTGAACACTCTAAAACCCAAGTGTGTTTCCCGGTCTGAGTCCACTCTGGAACCTGACTTTCACTACACTGACATGAGACATTTCTTAGTAAAGTGACAGCATGCACCGGTTCTTTACACTTGCAATCACTGCTGAATATAATGCAGGACGAAGTGGTCTGTGCCAGAAATATTACAGCTGTTGGATTTAATAAGATAATTGCTATCTTTCTTCATAAATATTGTGCTTTATTGCTCTTTGCAGGCATGGTACATGACGAATTCATAATTTATATCAATTAAATCTGCCAACTTCTTGTGAAATGAAAGAGTAATGAGATACCTTTGTAGCACTGCCTAGACAGAGCACAGTAGTCCCATCTTGATGGGTATGTATGGGATTCTTTTTACGTTTGAAATTCTGCTTAACAGTAGCTTCAAACTAAGTATTTGTTGATTTCAGTGAGAGAACCCAGAATATAGAACTAAGTGTACTGTCTTAAACATAGTTATACCCAGGGCTTTTTTTCTGGGAAAAGAGGTGGTGGAACTCAGTGGGTTGCCCTCGGAGAAAATGGTCACATGGCTGGTGGCCCTGCCCCCTGATCTCCAGACAGAGGGGAGTTTGGATTGCCCTCTGTGCTGCTCCAGCGGTGCAGAGGGCAATCCAAACTCCCCTCTGTCTGGAGATCAGGGGGCGGGGCCACCAGCCATGTGACCATTTTCAAGAGGTTCCGGAACTCCGTTCCACCGCGTTCCAGCTGAAAAAAAGCCCTGGTTATACCTTTCTAAGTCAAATGAAGTCCTGGGCTTAGAAGAGTTTAGCTCTGACAATCCTAAGGACCAATTTCCATGATCAGTTCAGTATTTTGAGGATTTGGGTGTCAGCACTTCAGAATTAGAACCCAGAGCCCTGCAACTCAGGCACTAATTCCCTGCTTTCAGCACCACTAAACCTATTGGGAATGAAACGATGCCTCAGATGCCTCTGCAATACAACATCCCAAATCTGCTGCACCCCCTCCATGTGTTTCTCTCTGCACCGCCAAATGCCCTGCCTTTCTGCCTGCCCCTTATTATCAGCAATGTCAAAGGTTCAAGTTAGCAAACAACAGTGAGCACCTCAGTCCTTTGTAGATTACTGAGCCATGTCTCTCTCCATTTTCCAAAAGGCAAATGATCTCACAGTTACGAAGAGACTTCCCCTCATTTTGGGTCAGGAGTCCATAATTCTTTGTATCAGATGTTAAATGGGTCTCACAACAATGCTTCCAAAGCAACAAAACTTACTTTTGTGAAAGAAATGGGGGAGGGAGTAATCGAGTTGTCAAAAAGGGAAGATGGGAATTGAAGTATTAAACTCCACAGGAGTAGTCGGCAGGGCAGAGTATCCCACACCCTTCGTTTCCAGTTGGATTCGGGAAATCCATCAATATTTGTCTGATCAGGTTTCTGGGTTGGTCAGAATGGGCTTTAGCATTTTAGACTGCAGATTTGAATATTCCTTTGCATTTAAAAAAAAATACACACCTCAATGCAGCGAGGAAACTCTCACAGCAAGGAGAGGAGTTCTGTCCCTTGCTTTGCATACTTCGCTGGCTTTCTATTTGCATTCTCCAAGAACACAAGAAGAACCTAGCTGGATTAGACCCATTGTTCTGCATTTTGTGTCACATAGTGGCCAGGAGTGCCAAACAAACAGGGCACAAAGGCTAAGGGCTTCCTTCGCTGCTGCCTCCCAGCACCGGCATTCAGAGATCTGTATATGGAAATTCCCTTTAATCACCATGGCCAGCACCGATTAATGGATCTCTCCACCATGCATCTGTCTAACCCCCTCTGTACTCAGGGCCTTCACGATGTCCAGTGACAATGAATTGCCCTGTCGGGGGATCTAGCGATGCAGTCCATTCTATCTAAGGGTACCAACTCTAACATGCAAAATTCTTGGAGGCTGGGGAGGGCAGAGTTAGGAGAAGGGAGGAAGCTCAGCTTGTGTGTTGGGTGTGTGTGATGTACCATCATGTTGCTTCCAACTTATGATGACCCTATGAATTAACGACCTCCTAAACTTGCTATGATCAACAGCCTTGCCCAGATCCTGCAAACTGGAAACTGTGGCTTCCTTGACTGAGTTAAGCCATCTCATTTTGTGTCTTCCTCTTCTCCCACAGTCTTCCACTTTTCCTAGCGTTATTGTCTTCCCCAGTGAGTCTTTTCTTCTCATGATGTGACCAAAGTATGATAGCCTCAGTTTCATTATTTTAGCTCCTAAGGAGAAGCGAGGCTTGATTTGATCTAGAACATGCCTATTTGTTTGGCCATCTAGGTTATATATAAAACTCTCCCATTTCAAATTAATCCATTTTCTTCCAGTCAGCTTTCTTCACTGTCCAACTTTCAGATCCGTAAATAGTAATGGGGAATACCACAGTCTGAATTATCTTGGTCTTGGTCCCCAGCAGCACAGCCTTATCCTTAAGGATCTTATCTAGTTCCTTCATCGCTGCTCTTTCAAGTCTCAATCTTCTGATTTCTTGGTTGCAGTTTCCCTTTCGGATGATGATTGAGCTAAGGAATAGAAAATCTTTAACAATTTCAATTTTTCATTCTCAACCTTAAAACTGTGTAAATCCTTGGTAGTGTTATGCACAAACTTGTGCCTTAGGTGTCCCTCTCGCCAATCACAATAAGAGACACACACCACGGAGTCCTGTAGAATGAAGCAATATATGATTGTTTAATTTAAACAATGGAGGAGCTTATTTTCACAGGAGTAGGTGGTCTCCTTGTGTCCTGAGCTCATCAAAATTACAATAGAAATACAGGCAATTAATACTTTCAGATAATCATAACAATATTACAGTATTCTAATATTTGATATCTTATTGGCTCGTAACATATCTAGGGTCAGTTCTGATTTGAAGATGCAATTCTGGGCTGGCCTCTCTATTTGGGGGAATTCCAGTCTTCACAGTTTTTTTTCCTCTGCCCTCATTTTGGAAGGACACTGTCTAACCTTTTACCTACTTTCTTCTGGGCATAATACTTTCAAGGGCGCCAATGAGTCTCAATCTGGTGGATAGGAAGGGATGTTTTCCTATTCGTGTCCTTTTCCCGAGTTTCTTATCAGCTTTAAGGAAGATAATACCACAGGTGGCCAAAACCAGCTTGCTGCATCAAATCAGTTTTCTACAAAAGGCTCTCTGGTACTGATTTCTATTGGAATCTATAGAATAATATAACATATAATATAAGTGCAGCCCTAAAAGCAGTATATCAGTTCTTACAGAGTTTCAAGTCTTCTTGTTTCAAGTGTCAAATTCTTACAGGTTACATTGCAAGTACTACTTTGGCTCCTGAGCATAGAAAAAGTGCAAAGCATGTAATACTGAAAAAGCATAGGTTTAGTATATAAAAATAAGTATATAAAAACCCTCCAAATCTATATCCATCAGTAGTTACCTTTGTCTGCTTGAGTCTCTTTACACGAGACGAATTACACAAGGATGCTCAAGTGCAGGGAGATGCAATGTTAGCCAGGAAGGGTAGTTGAAAAGACAGATCGGCTCTGTCAGTTTCACCTCTCTAGAGCCAGCAAAGATCGCTCCTCAGAGGGTTTATTTCCTCTTCGCCTCCCTGAAGGGTCTGTCAATTTCACCGCCCCTTTGGGGAGGCGAAGAAGAAATAAACAAACCCTCTGAGGAGTGATCTCTGGCTCTAGAGAGGTGAAATTGACAAAGCCTTCCAAACTGTCTTTTTAACTACCCTTCCTGGCTATCATTGTGTCTCCCTGCACTTGAGCAGCCTCGTGTAATCCGTCTCATGCAGAGAGACTCCTTTGATGTTCAACTGTAATCCTGCTTTGGCACTTTCTCCCTTTAACTTTATCAGTAGTCGTTTCAAATCTTCATTAGTTTCTGCCAGTATCATCTGCATATCTCCAATTGCTAATGTTCCTTCCACTGATTTTCAGAGGTATAGTCTACCTTCTGAAGTTGTCATTTCCTCCAGGGGAATAGATCTTTATAATCCAGAGATTGATGATAATTCCAGGAAAACAGGCCCCACCAGGAGAATGGAAATCCTGATTTCTACCCCCTTATTTTTCTGCATGTGTGAACCAGGCCTGATTCTGCTACTTGTATTCATTGAGCTCCCACAGCTTGATGTAACCTGCCGTTCTCCTGTCCTGTGTGCTGACCCCTCCCGGCCTGTAAAGTTCAAGGCTGCGAGAAGCAAACAAAGCCACCTGCACTTTTCAACTCCTCCTTCCCTGGCTACGATGGCAGCCCTGACAGGGACACAAGTTCAGCTTCTGCAAGTCATAATGGAAAATGTAGTTTTGCAACTTTTCTCTGTCAATAACAAAGCTCATCTTTCTGGGCCAGCAAGACATTGCATGCAGCACACATTTCAAATTCAGTTAATCTCAAAATAATTCAAAAATCAAAGAGCTTATTCAACCATCAAGATAGGCCAGATTGACTTGCTGTGTATTCACGGGAGGGAAAGGAGAGGGAGGGAGGGAAAAAAAGAATCCAATATTGGAGTCAGTAAAAGCTGCACCAGGTTTCTTTTTTGTTCATTTTAAATTGTTTTTAGACCACACAAGCACTCTGTGAATATTAAAAAAGCTATCCAAAGAACGTTATATGACTTGACTGTTTGCATTATTCAAGGTGCAATAAAATGCATTTATGAGGGAAGACGCAATAAGCATCAGCCTCTTGCTCTTTCTGTCCATCCCGATTTTTGTTTTTTAGGGAGAGAAAATGTGTGTTTGTATTAGTTTCATTTTAAGTGGTTTGTACATATAGCAAAGTGACTTCGTAAACAAAGGGCTCTGATTGAAATCCCCTTGAAAGAAGGTGCCTCTGTGACTCCGGCACTCCCACTCTTTAATGTGCTTTCGAATCCTGATTCCATTTATCTTCATTACAGCTGTTTGAAGCGTGTCATTATTATTCCGACTTTCCATGGCCACCATTTACAGCCATTTCCAACATGACAATTTCCCTTTATGGGGAAGCACCTGCAATTCAGCAATGAAAGCTGGAAATGGAAAGTGCGAGCCGACTTATTTGCAGTGAAATTCTAAGCAGAGTTACTCCAGTCTAAGCCCACTGAAATCAATGGAGTATCTATGGAGTAACTCTGCTTAGGATTTCACTGTTGGTTGTTGTCGGTTAATGACTCCCTTTAATATCTGATCTATTTATGAGTTCAAGGGAAGAACACGAAGTTGAGGAGAGTTAAAGCTGAGCCCAAATGAGAAATGAAAAGGGCAATATTCGAAGCACAGAGAAGACATGAAACATTATAGAATAGAGGAGGAAACATATTTGTAATAATAATTAGACATTGCCTTTGTATTACACAGGAAGAGTAAGTCTCATTTCCAAAGACAAACCAATGCATTAGGAATCCTCCACTGGTCCATTTTCTATTACAAATTTTGTAAACTTTTGTGCGTGGGCATTTAAATTCAGCATTCAGTTCACTTTCTTACTTCTCCAAATCACCAAGTTATGTTCATGATCTCAGCGTGACTCTTCTCCCCACACAACTCAGAGGCACTTTAGGTTATATAATATAATTTTTTCAAAATCTTAAAGATACTTATTGATTACCTTTTTATCTCACCTGTTCTCCAAGGTGCGGTGGACAGCCCCCTGTCCTTCCGACAACCTTGTAAAGTGGCTTAGGCTGAAAGTGATTGGCTCAATATCACCTGATTAGCTTTGGACCCGCCAGGCTTTTGACCTGGGAAACCAGGCCCTTGTCCTTGCCAATGATTGGACTAATCTCACACTATGTAATCCGCCTTGAGTCTCAGTGAGAAAGGTGGAATATAAATGACATAAATAAATAAAAATAAATATGTAAATATTCAATGCTTGCATAATATATCATGCTAAGTAGAAACTGCAGATGTTCCAACTGCAGAGGCACTTGGTACTAGAAGGAGACTAGCAACATTGCAGAAGTATGAAGTCCCCTGAATTTTAACTACACAACTCCCCAGGCTGTTGTCTGGCACAGATTTTAATTTAGTTCTGTCACCCCCACCTCCTCTCTATGCTCTGGCCTCTAGTGGCATGTCTTTGTTTCTCTCCCCTTCCTTCCCTCTTCCTTTTCACCCTGAGCACAATTACAGCAGCATTTGAGCCACCAGAAAGCCTGGGAAATGCATCACTCCCTAAGATGCCTGATGTGTTTAGCGTTGAGGGAGAAAGAAATAGACCTCCTTTCCAAAGCTGTAACATGAGACATAAGGGAGGTTGTGCAGGATGCGGCTGCAGATTCACAGGATAGATCCAGCAGTTATGAGCTTATTTCGACATCATCTGGAAAAAAAGATGTTCACTCACGTCACTTGAAGTTCCTGAACCAAAGCCAAATCAGTTCTTGGGAAGCTATTCACCTTTACTGGAGTATAATGTTTGTATATTTGTACTGTTCTTTTCTTCTTGTATTTTGTCCGCTACGGATGGACTGTTGTTACCATCTATCTTGCTACTATGTACTCTGGCTTGGAAGAATCCAAATTCAGATTTTTTTAAAAAAATTAAAGCCTAAGGAGAGACAAAATTGTGCTCCCTGAACATTAAAAAAATCCCCTAGCACCAAAAGGTAATAAGTTTGAACATCACTGCTTGAATCACACAAGAGAGAAGTGAAATCACATTGGAGCATTTCAGGTCAAAGTAGGGCGAGGAGTTCAAAATCATCATCATCATGATCATTAGATTTATAGTCCGCCCTCCCCGTGAACAGGCTCAGATAAAACCACACTGATAAAACAGTATAATGATGAAAGCCAGATTTAGGGGCACAAAAACAAACTCTGTACCATGTTCCTAATATCCCAGGGTGGGATTCACTTCACTCTTCCCTGTCAACCATAAGGGGAAGAGAGGGGGGGGGTCTTCTATTTATCTTCTATTACCATTCATACACAAAGACATACTTAACCCAGAGAAGTGTAGAAAGGAAGCACACCACACTCCATGTCTTGGCTGCACATTGCTTATAAATAGACAAAAACCAGGGCTCATTTCGAGGGGGAATGCACAGGAATGCAGTTCCGGCAGTTCCCCAAAGTGGTCACATGACAGGTGGCCCTGCCCACCAGTCTCTTGGCCATTTTGGGCCTGTTTTGGCCTAAATTGGGGCTGAAACGTCCCAGATCGGGCCTCTGACAGGTGGCGGATCACTCTCCCACTCAGCAGTGGCCCGATCCTGATAATTTTGGGCCCCTTTTCAGCCATTTTCAGCCCCTTTTTGCCATTTTGGGCCCAATTTCAGCCCTGAATGGCCAGGATTGGGTCCAAAACTGCCAGGATAGGTGATGTCAGGAGGTATGGCATGTGCAAATCAGTTATGCTAATGACACACTTCTGGTGCTGTCAAGGGGCATGGCATATGTTAATGAGTTATGCTAATGAGTTCCTCCAGCTCTTTTTCTACGAAATGACCCCTGACAAAAACTATTCTGCTCTGAATGCTCCCACTTCCAATAATCCCATGTCACAACTGCTTATTTCACCATTCCTATGCTGTATGTGTGCAATCTGTAAATGTCCCATTAACTACTAGGCTGGTGAGCTCAATGCTCGCTACCTGGGAGTTACTAGAGTTGAATACATTGCATAGGAGAGAAAGGGAACTGGATAGGAGGGAATGAAAAAAGTCACTTCACAGTGGAAGGCAGGATTATGCACATCTACTAGAAGTGAACGGAGATGATAAAATGGCCCAGGTACAAGTCAGACTGAACAGCCCCAAAAGCTCCACATGTCACCACAAGACATGGGCAGGAACAGAAAAAAAATTAACATGGTGTTCGTTGTTCGTTGCTATCCACGAACAAGAAACAACGAACATTGACGAACATGGTTCTGTTCACGAACATGTTCGTTGTTCGTTCTTCATGGGGGCCAGCAGACTCTCCTCCAGCCATCAAAATCCCTACTGTACCACTCCCAGAAACCCTACCTGAGCAGGCATCAGGAAATGTACCAATAATAAATAATAGCTTGGCCCCAGAGCCTGGCAGCAGCCCTGGAATCTGAAGGGATAGATCCCTATCCCACCACACACAAAGAAAATTCAAGCTCCAATGCACTCTCCCTGTCTCTCTAACAGCAGCTGTCTCTCCCTGAAAGCCAGAGCTGGGAGCCCCTCTCTCCCCTGGTCTTTTCCTCTTCTAACAAATTTGGAGCTCCAATCCACACTTGGAAGGAAGACCTGCCTATCAAGCTAAATTGAGCATAGATTGCGGTTTCCAGGGCAACAGTAGGAATTCAGACAGAGTTCAGGCAGTCCCTGCCTCCGGTTGCCAAGGGAATTGATTGCAGGTGCCAGACTGTCTGTATTGACAAACAGCAACGAACGAACGAGGCTTGCAACAACCACCTATTCATTTAGAATGGGGCCTCATGAACAGCTTGTTCGCAAACAGCTGATTGGGCTGTTTGTGGGTTTTTTTAGTTCGTATTGCTGTTCGTGCCCATCTCTAGTCACCACTACAGGGGCCACATGACTCACGCCTGAGCAGTGTAGGTTGCCAGTGCCAGGTTTGGAAATTCTTGATTTTGATGGTCGAGCCTAAAGGGCAGGGTTAGGAGAGGGGAGGGACCCCAGCCGGGTATAACACCATAGCCTCACCCTCCAAAGCAGCCATTTTCTCCAGGGGGAATTCATCTCTGTGTCTTTGAGATCAGTTGTAATTCCAGGAGATCCCCAACCACCTGGAGGTTGGCAACCCTAGACCAGTGGTACCAACCAACAGTGGTATAGGAAGAAGCAAGGGGTGAGCTTTCACTCTTCATTGGCACTGCTGGCCAAGACTGGCCCCAGCAGTGTTGGAAAAGCTGCTGGGGCTTGGCCCTGCTTCCTCCTCCTGGCTACCAGCTGCCTTCCAGGGCATTGGCCCAACAGTGGTCTGCATTTCCCCTGATGCTGCTATCCTGCTCTGTCCAAACACAAGGGACCTATCGGCACATGAAGAGCATTTTACCTTTGCTTTTTGTGTGCTTGCTAGCCAGATCTGCTGCCCAGAATTATTTTCAAGTCCCTGGCAAATCCCAGCCTGCCTTGAAAGATTTCTGCTGCTTTAAATTTTTAATTTGGACCCCCCCTTTCAAATCAGTGTCTCTTGTTCTACACAAGCAGCACGGAAGGTTTCACATCCCCCCTTTGTTCTACTAAACCACAAGGAACTAGGTCACACCCCCTGCAAAAGAGGAAAGAGAGTACTTGAAGTGGAACAGGAGCTGTTGGCCTAACTGCGGGGGTGGGGGTGGGGGGGAGGGTGTTTGCGCGCTCGCTGAGTATTACCTTCCATTATTTATCTTCCTGCCTCTGGCAATGTGCCACTCTTCTGCCCTGCCCAGGAGTAATTGATGTGGCAGAATGATTAGAGATGGCATGCTACATAACAGCTCCCATTATCATAACCAGGAGGGCATGAACAAACAACATGCACTCTGTCTTTAATTGCTATTTCTTTAATGACAAGGACCGTGGTCATTTATAATGTGCATTAAGCATCCTAGAGACCAGGTGCTGAAGCTGTGCAGCGTGCCGGTCTCTTCCCTGTGGAGGCAACATCTGGCGTTAGCAAGGCCAGTTGTAATGAGGTGGCAACGTGGTCTTTCTGAGCAAGGATTCAACGGTAACAAAAAATATCTGATGCCTGAAGGAGGTTTAGTTGTGCAGATTTGTGGGGTGAGGATCGTCATTTTTTGACTCTCCTAAGCACTGTATGATCCCCACATTTAATTAAATCCAGAGCTGGGAGATGCACAGAACAGCTAAGAGCTTTGGATTTCCTCATTCTGTTTGGAGAATCAGTTGTGGAAATGTGCAATTGTTTGTGCTGACAGACTGTTTTATCTACTTGGTAAGTGAAAACAGGCTCAAATTTCTTCACATTGACTTACTTGCAAATTAGGAGCTAGTGGAGCTAAATCATAAAGAGTCCAGTAGCACCTTTAAGACTAACCAACTTTATTGTAGCATAAGCTTTCGAGAATCACAGTTCTCTTCGTCAGATGCATGGAGGGCAAGAAGAAACTGGTCAGATACATAGGTGGAGAGGTGAGGGCGGAGTAGATGCAAACAGTAGCTTCTGATATGGCGATCAGTTTGCTTCTGTTAAGGAAGTCAGACTTCCTTAACTGACTTCCTTAACAAAAGCAACTGACTTCCTTAACAGAAGCAAACTGATCTCCATATCAGAAGCTACTGTTTGCATCTACTCCGCCCTCCTCTCTCCACCTATATATCTGACCAGTTTCTTCTTGCCCTCCATGCATCTGACGAAGAGAACTGTGATTCTCGAAAGCTTATGCTACAATAAAGTTGGTTAGTCTTAAAGGTGCTACTGGACTCTTTTTGATTTGCTACTACAGACTAACACGGCTAACTCCTCTGCATCTATGATAGTGGAGCTAAGAGGTACTTACATGTTCAGACTCATGTGTATACCTGTTCATTTTCACATAGTAAAGATATTTGTGTAAATTGGGTTCGCCAATATGGTGCCCATGGACACTATGGTGCCTGCCAGCACCTTTTCTGGTGCCTGCCAAGTATTTTTAGAAAGTGGGCAGGTTCATGTGGGACTTTTGCCCAGGAATACTTCTTGTTAGCCATTGGAGTTTTGGTTGGCTGTGCAGGTTTTTAAAAAGTTGCTTCAGCAGCAGCTGCCATCACAGGACAAGGATCTTTAGTGTATGACTGAAGGTAAGCAAGAAAACATTTTACATTATATACTCATTTTAAGAGAGATCCTGTTAAACAGAGCTTCTGCCTGAAAAGGTGAAGGGTAACTATTAGAATTACGAATGACCTCACTTCCTGACATTTTGTGATTGACTCTTGTGGCAGCAATCTTGTAGTTGGCTCCACCTGGAGGGAGCCATTTTGTGATTGGCTCTGCCTCCTATGGCAGCCATTTTGCACTTGGGCCAACCACCCTATGTCAGAAATTCAATGATCCCCAGAGGTTTTAGGAGAGTTCTGTGCTAACCTCTTCAGAGCCCTGCTTGAGGAGGCTTACAATGATCAATCTAAAAAAAACAAACCATTGAAACTAGCCCAGGGACATAAATACCATCATTATCTCCAGATTTCTTCTTCTCCCTCCATTTACCCTCTCAAGAAGGATGGGATTTTAGTGCATGGGGGGGGGGGACAGGAGGACTGTTTCCCTGTGTTTTCTGCCATAATGGTTGAACAGTCCTCTGAAAATTCAGAGAGGAAGAAAACAGAGCTTGTGAACTGAGGCAAGTTAAAAATTGAAGAGAATGTTTCAGATGAGTAGCCGTGTTGGTCTGCAGTAGATGAGTATGGTGTGAATCCAGTAGCACCTTAAAGACCAATGAAGAGTTTCCAGGGTACAAGCTTTTGCTGAAATTGAGTTCATTAACAAATTCAGAACAGTGGACCACCTAGGACCAAATAGGGACACAGAATTCTTCTCTCGTTACAGATGTTAATTTTCTGCATTTCCTCCCCTGCTCTATTCAAGCTAATTATATTTCATATTGTACCTCCATATCCTATCTTATTTCTTTGCAACACCCTCTCACTTCTAACTGGGATAAAAAGATCTCCATTCCTACTTGTATCTGATGAAGGGATATTGACTCTCAAAAAATTATACCCTGGAAACTCATTCTTGGTCTTTAAAGTGCTAGCGGACTCGAACCTTGCTCATCAACCTGGAGAATGTTATTCCCCTGTGACTTGCACTGCACACCTTTGTCTTCCGTTCCTTCTTTAAAACCAAAGTTATAGGCATGTTCAGTTTGATGCTGTCGACTGGCATTGCTTGCTATCAAACCTTTTATCTGCCTAGTTGAATCCATTTATTTTTAATGTAAAAGACATATAGGCAATTTAAAGCCAACAGTAATGGAAATGTATTATAAATGTCAGAGGTTTTGAGTTAGAGGTCTGTTATAAAACTTTATGTACACATTTTATACATGCACATCTCCTTGCCCGGTTGTAACAAAATGGCCTGATTAACATTATTTCTTACCTTTTTATTCTTTCCTCCTTAACATCTTGGCCATCTTTATCTAAGTTTGATGCCAGCTGTGTATTCAGTAATAATAGGGATGCTACTAGTTTTCTTAACTGCACTGCCAATTTAAAATTCCCACTTTCTCTGTATGGATTCTCAAGGAGAAGGTTGGCCCCACAAATTTCATGAGGCCACCTTGATCTCATCTCATTCCATGCCATGCCAGTTCCCATCTCATGGGATATTTTGGCGTGGTTAATGCAATACAGGCTGCTGCCTAGATTTCAATGTTCACTGAATTTTATGCTTTTTAAATGTGATTTTATTGTGATATATGATATGTGATGTTATCTGTTCTGAGCCCACTTACAGGGAGAGTGGAATATAAATTTATTAATAAATAAATGATCCATTTATCACCACAGCACCAAACAAACACTAAAAATGTGTGCAGAGCCAATAACTCTGTAGTGTATTCAGAGGTTTTGATGCACACACACACATTCTAGCCATAATCACAAATTACAATGAATGGATGTTCAGTTCATATACCATGTTATAGGTGGGTGGCTGTGTTTGTCTGCAGTAGAACAGAATGATTTGGGTCCAGTGGCACCTTAGAGACTGACAAGATTTTCAGTGTATGAGCTTTCAAAAGTCATGGTATTTGAAGAAGGGAGCCCTGATTCTGGAAAGCTTATACCCTGAAAAATCTTGTTTGTCTCTAAAGTGCTACTGGACTGAAAAACTATGTATACTAGAGTTTTCTTTATATGTGTGTTCAGTAATTCTCATATTACATTCAATGCATATAAAGTTGTGTATTATTTAAACCCCATATTTATTAGGTTTTGGTCCCAGGTTTCATTTATAAAATGAACATGCACTGGTGCTTTCTTACAAACAGCTGTTGATTATGATGTATTCAGTTGCACTGTGTAATCCACCTTGAATCTCAGTGGGAAAGGTGGACTATAAATAAGTAATAGAGATGGACATGAACTGAAATATAAACCAAAGTTTATCACAAACTGGGCTGGTTCATGGTTCAAGAACTGGTGGTTTGTCAGAGCCCATTCCTGACGAACCGCCACGAACTTTAGGCTGGTTCGTTTGGTTCATTTTTTGGTTCGTCACTGCAGACAGCCTGGCGCTTATCAATCATTTCCCTAGGCAAGGGGGGGAGAGGCTTTCTGCAGACCTTCTGCTGCCCCGGAAGTGACGTTTTCACGAACCAAATGAACTGGTTCACAAACCGGGGCAAGTTTGTGAAGATTCATGGTTCGTAGTTTGTGTTGTTCACACATATAGTTGTACACACATATAGTTGTACACACATAGGATGTATCTGTTTTCACTGTAACGTGGGCAGGGCTACACACACACAATATCTTTTTGCATACATATAATGTGGTGATTAAAACAAAACAAAAAACTTCGAAATGTTATTTTCTAAATATTTCTATTCCTTTTCAGTTAACCTAAAAGAAGTCAAAGGTAAAATAGCCCCGAACACAGATAAAAGGCTTAAACGAGACTCCGAGATAATAACTAGGTAGGCTGATCCCACCCTGAATTCCACCCCTGCTTTTCTGCATTCTGAATGAAACTGGTGTCATCTTTTTTCCTGACCATGCTAATGAAATTGTATAGGTATGTTACTGTGAAACACTGCTTAGGACAGGGAGTTTACTGAAAATTCTTTCCGTTCGTTTCTGCCAAACTCTCAACAAAATTCTGTGCTGCATTTCCTTGTATGAGTTTGAATCACAGAACAAGATGTCACTTGCTGCTCAGCATTCTTCATTTCACAATGGTTATTATTTCTGCTGCATGAAGAAGAGAAAGCTCAGTGACAAGGTATTTGAGGTTGCTTATCCTAGTAAAGCTCAAGATACACTCCTGGCCGTTTATCTAGTCATGGAAACTCTTGCCCAGGATAGGAATCCTGAATGCATTGACACAATATATTATCTTAGTCTTTGTGTTACCTGACAAATTCCAGAGAAGTAGCCATGTTAGTTCATTGCAAAAAAAAAGGGGAGGGGCAAAGCTTGGAGTGTCGAATTATCTTAAAGGCAAATGCTTCCAAGGTAAAAGTTTATCAGATTTTAAAGGTATGAACTTTCAAGGACCACACCAAGCTTCATCAAATGCATGAAATTATTGCTTAAATGGGGGAAGTCTATACTGTAAGTGCACAGAGAAGGCATTTTTCTTTTTTAACAAAGTGAAGACAGAAGGTTAATTAATGGAAGAGGTCCATAATCCAATCAAATGAATATAGGACCTAATCAACATGGGAGTCAACCATTTCTGATGTGGTTATTACTACTAGTAATGAATAGGCCTAAAAAAGGTTCACAATGTGAATAAATAGCTTACAAGGAACAATTAATTTCTGCAGTGAGCTAGAAATTCCCGGTACTTGATGTGAACAAATTCTACTGTGTCAAATTTACTAATAATTTGTGTATGTTGTACGACTATTGATATTGGTATAGATAGCTTTGCCAATGCTGCTTGTGGTTTATATTACATATATTTCTAAAGAGGTGCTACTACATCCACAGATGGGAACATTGACCACAATACCAGAAACACAAGTGTCAAAGATTCATTTCCTGAATGTGAATTTCACTCGTGCAGCATCAAATTGTTTGTGTGTATGTCAATTTGCTGATGAAATAATGGTTACGTATTGCAGTCATGGAACTCCTCACCCGCAGACAAGTTATTCTACATTTTATGAGAGATAGCAAAGCTGACACTGTAATAGAATTGCTCTCTATCTCTCACTCCTACTTTTGACAACAGCTATAGGAAATTATTGGAAATCTACTCATCACCCAACTGGTATTTTTTTTTAAAAATTGCTGCCATTGCTAAATCGAGTTCAACTTATATTCCCTTGTGATCAACTTGAGTTTCAGCTAAATTTGATGCAACTGTCACATTTTGAAGAGTTTTGTCAAGTATGTTCCTTTGCAGTTATACAGTTTTTTGAGCATCACCCCATCTATAGTTGGGAACAGTGCACACACACATCTATTAAAGTTGACTGCCTTAAGTCACCATTAGTTGGAAGTCAAGTTCTCATGAAATTGTGAGACCAATGTGGTATAATGGTTGGCTACAGCTAGAGAAAGGCTGCCATGAATTGTAACCTGCCAACAAGTAGGGTGTGACTCTCCCATGGTGTTCAGTCACAGGCACAATCAACGCTATAAGTCATATATATATATATAAAGACAAGTGTCCTGACTGACTCATCAATGCCCAGACCAAATCCCTGGACCTAGAAACATGAAATTTGGGCAGAATATTCCTGTCATGATGTAAACACCCACTAAGAAAGGATTTTAAGAAATTCACCCCCTTAGAGGGTAAAAAGGGGTACAATGTGTTTTCCTAAAGGGATACAGCTTCCCTGTGTGGCTGGCAGGCTGCTGCCTGCTTGCATCCCTGCCCACTGCCAGCTCGGCCACTCTTCCCTGCCTTTCAAGATCATTTGCATATGTGGGCTGATTGGGGCTCACAGCATTTTACACCTCATTCCCCCCCAGAGATATTTGCATATGTGGGCTGCATATGTGGTAATTTGCATATGTGGCCTGATTGGTCCTCACCCCCTACATTCTAAACAGTATGCAGTTGCTACTGGGAGTCATTGAATGTGTCCTGAGGTAAAATGCACCTCCCAGTCTTCCCATAAAAGTTCACTAGGGTTGCCAACCCAAAAAACAAAACAAAAAACAAAAAAGCAACTCCCCCACAAGCTAAAAAATGTTACATACCCATACGTATTACAACTGAATTTAAAGTAGTTAAATACCATAGTGAAGCATGGGTATCAAGCTAATATTCCGATGAGTGCATAAAGAAAGTGCAACAGTGTTAATATACAATGATTACAATAAATAACCTACCTAAAAATACAGTCTAAATATATCAATCATTCAATATAAGAACGAAGACATACAAGATACAGTACATAAACTGAATTCAGAATCCCGCCACTCACGTAAACAGCTGATTATAAGGTGCTGAGCTAAATAATTTTTCTGATTCTCTCTTTTCCTTCAGCAGGTTGAGAAGAGTAAACAAGTGGCAGTGTCCTCTCAGTCATCAGGTAAGCAAATAGTCTCTTACTTTCCAGGAATAAAAGTGTCCTTTGTATTTTCAAGTATCCAGAAACCAGGAGATCTGCAGTTCTTTGTCCTGCCCAACAGGCTGCTAGCTACAGGCCTATTTCACTGAGCTTTCTCAAGGGCGTCTCAAGTTGCAAGAAACATATGTATACAAATTTCAAACAAGGATATCATGTTCCAAAGTGTCAGAACAGACAGCTTAGATGAATTCCCAGTCTAAACTCCACCCTTATACAGTGCAATGACCCTTACGCACTGTATTTTGTTATTTTCTCTCTCTGTCTCCTTCCATCTTGGGTCATTGACCAGCCAGTCTGATGCCACACTCAGAAATCTATATCCCTAGTTTGAAGTTGTTGTCACTGTTATTATCTAAATTTGTATGCCGTCTTTCTGTCCAATCAGGGCCATCAAGGCAGTTAACAGTTAAAACATCATAAAAACACATCATAATATCAATTCATAAAAGCAATTAAAACCAAAACTGAAATACATATTAAAAGCACATAAAACAATAATTAAGGTATAGGGATCATGGAGGCAATGCCGTACAAAACAGAAAAGTTTTGTACCTCACTCACTGGTAGAAGATAATGGAAGGAGGGGACAGGCAAATATCCCTGCAGAGAGGATTCCAGAGTTTTGGTGTCACAGCTGAGAAGGCCCTCTATCCGGTTGCCACCTACCTAATATCAGAAGGCAGGGGCACTTGAAGCAGGGCCTCAGAAGATGACTTTAGAGGTTGAGTAGGCTCATATTGGAGCAGGTGGTCCTTCAGCTATATTTGCAGCAGGGCTTTTTTTCTGGGGGAATGCGGGGGAACAGAGTTCCTGGAACCTCTTGAAAATGGTCACATGGCTGGTGGCCCCACCCCTGATCTCCGGACAGAGGGGAGTTTAGATTGCCCTCTGCACCACTGGAGCGGCGTGGAGGGCAATCTCAACTCCCCTCTGTCTGGAGATCAGGGGGCGGAGCCACCAGCCATGTGACCATTTTCTCCAAGGGCAACCCACTGAGTTCCACCTCTTTTCCCAGAAAAAAGCCCTGATTTGCAGTATAGTAGGGAGCAAGTTGGTGAAAGAATAACAGAGAGACACTTAAGCCTTCGTGCATTTTGGGTGCCATGGCTAGCCGGTTTGGGGTGTGACTAGCCCAGGGAGCTGTTTCTTGGCGTAATGGAAATCCAGAGGGAAATCTGACCCCATCATACCCTGAAAGTTCTTAGTTCAGTTGTGGTGCTCTTAAGCAATAGTGTTCTGATGAGGAGGAGGTGTGGCTCAGTGGCAGAGCATCTGTTTGGCATGCAGAAAGTCCCACGTTCAACCCCTGGCATGTCTAGTTAAAAGGACCAGGTAGTAGATGATGTGAAAGATCTCTGCTCGAAACCCTAGACAGCCACTGCCAGTCTTAGTAGACAATACGGACCTTGATGGACCAATGGTCTGATTCAGTATAAGGCAGGTTCATATGTTTGGCCCGCCTAGTAAGAAGCAACAACGTAACAGTTGATGCGGCAAAGGGGGGCTAACTAGGGTCATAGTTCAAGCCAGCTGTCGCCATGGGACCTCCTCCTTGCACCTGTCTGGGAGAGACCCACTACCCCAGGCGTGAGCCATCCATGAGGCATGGCTTGGGCCTGGCCAGCCAGGTGAATTGTTCTCCTCATAGAGCTCCAAACACTCTAAGCCGTGGAGCCTGAGGGAAGGACTTGTCAAACTGACAGCCCCTTTCTCCTGCCACCCAAGCAGCTGTCAGCTTCAGCCCATCGGCTGACCCCAGCGCAGGGTCTGTGAAACTGACAGCCCTGTTCTCCTGCCGCCCATGGGCTGAAGCCAGCGCGGGGTCTGTCAAACTGACAATGCAGCTGGAAAGGGGGAGAGTTTGAAAGGAAGAAGTTTCCCTGTGCCACTTGCAAGAGGTGCAGGGAATGTTCTTCCCTTCAAACGCTCCCCCCCGTCCTCCAGCCAGCTGGAAAGGGGGAGCGTTTGAAGGGGAAAAGGTTCCCTGTGCCGCTTCCTCCAGCCAGCTTCCTCCAGCCAATGAGCTGACGCCGGCATGGGGTGAGTGAAGCTGACAGCCCTGTTCTCCTGCCGACAGGGCTGTCAGCTTCACACACTCTGCAGCGGCTTCAGCCGATGGGCTTCAGCCGGCTTGGGGTGTGTGATAGTGACAACCCTATTCTCCTGCCGCCAAGAGCAGCAGGAGAAGGGGGCTGTTTATTTCAAATACCCGGTGCCAGCTTCAGCAGCAGGTGCTGGGCATTTGAAATTCCACAAACCACAAACTGATTCATGACCTGGGAAAAGGTCGTGGAAGTTCATGGTTTTTGGTTCATGGAATGCGACGAACCACGAATCATGTGGTTCTTTTTTTCAGTTTGTGCCCATGTCTAATTAGAACTGTGTCAGGGCTCTATTGAAGCCAAAGCATAGCTGCATACATTCAAATATAGGCTACAAGTATCCTTCTCCACAAAGAAGGATGGTCTTCTTTACGAGCTAAATCAAGACTGATTCTATTCCCGTTGGATGCAAGAAATAGATAAGGAACTACTTTGTCTTGGTTTAGCAAAGGATGATATACTGAGTTTTGGGAAAGGTGAATCTTTATTAATTAGCAAGAAACATATAAAAGATTTATAAAAACATATAAAAAGATCGGAATGCCCTCAATACACTTCTTATTGTGAACTGTGGATCACTCCTATTTTAACTAAACTGTCTCCTACTGTATCAAAAGACAACATAGTTCCTTATTTGCTGGTGGATCCAAGGATCACGTTGGCTTTGGCCAAGTATCTCTCCACCATATTTTCCTTAAAGAAATAAAGACTCCTTATCCGCTGCTCAAGATTGTTGGATCAAAGGAGCTTGAAAGAAAGGAAAAGAAAGGAAAGGAATTCCCTTGTCGTACATCTAGCCAATCATGTAGCCATCTATACTCTCTCTGTCTCAGAGAGAGAGAGATGTGGAGAGAGAGGAATATTTGCATTTATTGTGAGTATTCTAAAATTTTCATTCTATTCCACTCAAATAAATTATGTTCACCCTATTTTTCCAAATCACAATTTTTCTTTCAAATTTACTTAGCAGCCTTTTCACAGTGTCCCAGATTCTGAGACAGAGAGTGTGATTGACTGAGCCCAGATTTCAACATGGTTATAGAGTTAACCAGGGCTTTTTTCCAGCAGGAATGCAGGGGAACGGAGTTCCGGAACCTCTTGAAAATGGTCACATGGCCGGTGGCCCCGCCCCCTGATCTCCAGACAGAGGGGAGTTTAGATTGCCCTCCGTGCCGCCATGTGGTGCGGAGGGCAATCTACACTCCCCTCTGTCTGGAGATCAGGGGGCGGGGCCACCAGCCATGTGATGATTTTCTCTGAGGGCAACCCCCTGAGTTCCACCACCTCTTTTCCCAGAAAAAAAGCCCTGGAGTCTATAGAAGTCTGCAGTTCTTGCCTGGGACAGGACAGGAGTAAGCGAGTGTGGAGGAGAGTTTTCTTTCTAATGCTTACTGACTTTCTCTGATCTTCAGTATGAGAAGCACACCTGTTTGTCCAAGACACATGTGTAACATATCTCATGATAGCAAAGCTCACTGGGTGAATGGGGGCCAGTCACGGTCTGTTGGAATAAACTGTCCCACAAGATTGTTGTGCAGATAAAATGTGTACGTGTAAAGTACCATTAAGTCACAGCCAACCTATGGCAATTCCACAGGATTTTCTGAACAAGAGATAATCAGAGGTGGTTCTCCATTGCCTGCCTCTGCATAGCAACTTTGGACTTCCTTGGTGCTGCTTTCTCATTCAAATACTAACCAGGCTAGCCCTGCTTAGCTTCTGAGAACTGATAGGATTGGATTAGCCTGGAGCATCCAGGTAAGGGTCTGGATAAAATACAGTAAAGGAAAACTATCTATTCTCCTTGGAGGATATGATAAATAGATGTTCTTATAATCTTTGCACAGTAAAAGAGCACCTTTTTGGATGGACAATGTCCCAGTTCCAGTTACTGCCACCTCAAGTAAAAGGGCTGTAGGAATCATTTGTTGGGAAAGACTTTTCTGCTTATCAGGGTAGACAAAACTGAATGAGATGAACAAATGCTCTGAGTCGGTATTTTCATATTCATCAGAGAAACTTCATTCATTCCAATCCAGGACAAAGTGAAGCTCTCGCCATGGCTATCCCAGGAGACCTCAGGGTCATTAACTCATCTTTTTGCTCTGCCTTGACTGACTGATTAGAATTCTAGTCATTATTAGAATTTTACACATTTCCTGTAAGAAATGCCTCAGAAGTGTGCTGTAGGAATATAAGCCACATTATATTTTATACTGCTATCTTAGGATCCCCATGTTACCTTCAGGCTGTCCTTCAGATTCATTTTAAGATGGCTCTTGTTCCACGTGTCATTTCCTGATCTTGCCCTTGTTTTTTCTTTACTATATATACCACCTTATCTCCTTAAACCAGGGGTTGACTTCCCAGCCTTTAATAGCCTGTGGACATCTTTGGAATTCTAACAAGTTGGTGGGCAGAATCACAAAATGGCTGCCGCAGGAGGCAGAACAAATCACAAAATGTCAGGTAGTGAGCTTATAACATTAAGAGTAACTCTTCAGTATTCCAGACAGAAGCTCTGCTTAACAGGATACCTTTTAACAACAACAACATTCGATTTATATCTCAGCCTTCAGGACAACTTAACGCCCATTCAGAGTGGTTTACAAAATGTGTTACGAGAATCACTCTGTGAGGTGGGTGGGGTTGAGAGGGCTCTGAGAAAGCTGTGACTGGCCCAAGGTCACCCAGGTGGCTTCAAGTAGAGGACTGGGGAATCAAACTCAGTTCTCCAGATTAGAATCCTGCCACTCTTAACTACTACTGGCTCACAAGAGGCACCTTGGGGCAGTGATTGCAAACCTTTTTGAGCCCGAGTGCCCAAACTGCAACACAAAACCAACTTAATTATTTCAAAGTGCCAACACTGCAATTAAACTTGAATACTGAGGTTTTAGTTAAGGAAAAACAACTCATACAGTTGTCCGAACTAATTAACATCTCTCTCTCTCTCTCTCTCTCTCTCTCTCTCTCTCTCTCTCTCTCTCTCTCTCTCTCTCTCTCACTCACTCATTCAGGAGCCATGATGAAAATAAAGCAAGTGAAATCAAAGCAGCTTGCCCTACTTTACACCAGCAGCCCAGCTTGCAGTCAGTCAGTCAGTCAGTCACTCAGGAGTCATGAATGAAAGTAAAGCAAGTTAAATCAAAGCAGTATGCCCTTCTTTACACCAGCAGCCCGGCTTGCAGTCAGTCAGTCAGTCAGTCAGTCAGTCTCTCTCTCTCTCTCTTACTCACTTACTCAGGAGTCATGAATGAAAGTAAAGCAAGTTAAATCAAAGCAGCTTACTCTCCTTTAGAAAGCCAGCCCCAGCAGCCTGGCTGCTGCCTCCGCTTCCTGCTGCTAAAGAGACGGGCAGCAGGGAGACAGCCTTGAGGAAAAGGAATCACGTGGGCAGGGCCAAAACCCATGTGATCTCTGTTCAGAGCTACCGGAACACCGTTCCAGCACATTTCCCCTCCAAATGAGCCCTGGACCTAGCGATCCGGCAACTTGGCTCACGTGCCCACAGAGAGGGCTCTGTGTGCCAGCTGTGGCACACGTGCCATAGGTTCTCCATCGCTGCCCTAGGGAGACAACACAACAACAAAAACACAGAATTCTCCCTGGTGTAATGGAGATAATCAAACCTGTCAATACTGGAATACTACACAATTTTAATACAGAGTGTAAACAGTGAACAAAGTGCAAAGTGCTCTTAATAAATATAATAAATACAAGCCATATACTGCCCCCTCCTGGAGAAGGCATGTCCACTCCTGGGAATTCTCGGCGTATTGCTAACAAACACCACCGAGGGGAGAGACTGCAAAAGCAGAAGGAAAAGAAAAAGAGAGGACCGATTTTTACACACTAAGGACAATTGTGTTGACCATATGTTCATACATACAGTTGATTTATTGTGAGCCTTGGGGCCATTTATATTGAAATACTGAGATTCTGCTTGTTATTTATTGATTGGATTATTTATTCTTGGACTGGAATGTTCATATATTTATTGAATGGATAGAGATGAATTGTATTTATTGTATTTATTAAGAGCACTTTGCACTTTGCTCACTGTTTACACTGTGTATTAAAATTGTGTAGTATTCCAGTATTGCTCTTAACCACTACACCAAACTGGCAATGAACACATTGTTTAAAAATATTTTCTTGAATACACATTGCTTAGATTCAGTTGTGCAGTGACGATCCTTGTCCTGTGGTAGCAGCTGCAGCCAAAGCAACACTGCACAACCAATCAGATTCCAGTGACCAATCAGAAGTTGTGATGGGCAAAACCCTTTATCCCTGCCTACTTTCTAAAAGCACTTGGTGAGTACCAGGAAAGCCGTTGCCGAGCACCATGGCATCCGTGGGCACCATGTTGAGGACTTCTGCCCTGGACTCAACGTGTCTAAGGGCCAAGCTACAAGTGACGAATGACACTTATACGGCAAGTGAACGGACTCATGTGTATTCCTCCCGGTTCACTTGCCCTCCACTTGCCCTCCACTCGATCAATGTGATCGAGTGGAGAGCAAGTGAACCAGGAGGAATACACATGAGTCCGTTCACTTGCAGTTCAAGAGTCATTCGTCACTTGTAGCTTGGCCCTAACAATGCAATATCCGGCTTCAAGATCACAGCGACAGCATATAGCCCATTGACAGGACAACAACAACATACAGTTCAAAAAGGCAGCCATATTTGCCAAAACAATTTACTCTCCATCCAATGCCCTCTGGTATAAAACCAACTACATGTCGTCCTAAATGCAGCAGGTGAATGTGCCCTTAACACTCACTCTGGTAAGCTGTTCCAGAGGACTGGGCCTATCACCAGAAAAACCCATTTGGACAGTGTCCTCCTTCCTGTTACACCGGATCTGCAGCTACAGATAAAATGAAGGCAAGTCCATTCTACCACATCCACTTTCTGCCACCACTTGCATGTATTTACCAAGCCTAGCTCCCATGGAAAAAAGAGGAAGCAATGTTCACTGCCCTGTCCTTAAAGAAGAGATGTCAGTGAAAGAGATACAAATAACTTCTCATTTAGGTTAACCTCTCATTTAGGCAGGGAGAGAATCCAGAAAGGGGCTTCTCTGAGGATACCAGCCCAGCTGATCAGGGCAGCAGTGTGCCACAGAGGGCTGAGTGGGCAGCTGGCCCCCGCCCCAGCAGCTATTCTCTTGAGACAGAATTCCTCATGAATAAGGGCCTGCTTATGAATAAAGAGGGTGTTCATCAGTAAGGCTTGCTCATGAACAAGGGGAAAGAGTAGGGCTGCCAGACCCCTGGCAACCGATGGAAGGGGGGTTGGAAGAAGGGAGCTTGGTGGTGGGTTCCCTACATACTCTACACACCTGCTAATGACATCACTTCCAGTCACAACAGTGCTGATTCTTTAAGAATTGGACCAAAATAGAATCAGCCTTGGTGCAACGCCATCGCTTTTGGGTTGCACCAGAAGGGACATCATTGGCCAGGCATGTGGGTATGTTTCTGCTTATTTCCTTGGCTTGTCTCTCAGCCTACACCAAAGGCAAGCAATATCTAGGTGGATTGCCTCCTCCCACTGATTGCCAGTGATTAGAGATGGGCACGAACAGAAAAAAAAATGAACATGATGTTCATTGTTCATTGCCATCCACAAACAGGGACTCACAAACAACCATGAACATGGCCCTGTTCATGAACATGTTCATGGATGGTTGTTCGCGGGGGCCAGCAGGCTCTCCTCCAGCCATCATCCTAGTCAAGATCCCTACTCCACCACTCCCAGAAACCAATAACAAATAATAGCTTGGCCCCAGAGCCTGGCAGCAGCCCTGGAACTTGAAGGGGTAGATCCCTATCCCACCACACACAAAGAAAATTCAAGCTCCAATGCACTCTGTCTATCAAAATGCCAACAGCAACTCTCTCCCTCTCCACTGTCCGCAAACTAAGCCAGAGCTGGGACCCCCCCTCCCCCCTGCTCTTTGCTCCCTTGTAACAAATTTGGACCTCCACACTTGAAAGGAAGACCAGCCTATCAAGCTAAATTGGGCTTAGATTGGGGTTTCCAGGACAACAGCAGGAGTTCAATCCCTGCCTAAGTTGCCAAGGGAATTGATTGCAGGTGCCAGACTGTCTGGCTTGACGAACAGCAACGAACAAGGCTGGCAACGACCACCTGTTCATTTAGAATGGGGCCTCATGAACAGCTTGTTCGCGAACAGCAGATTGGGCTGTTCGTGGCTTTTTTTGGTTCGTATTGCTGTTCGTGCCCATCTCTACCAGTGATCGGTGGGCAGAGACTAAAACTACTGAGAGATTGCCCACCATTGGTGGAAACCTGGCAAGTCTAAAAAAGAGAAAGTGGGTGTGGGTACAGATACATATATAAAGGCAGAGGGAAGGGGAAAGCAGAATAGGAAGGAAGTTGGGTACTTTGGGGAACATGTTTGTGATAAGAATCTTGGAAGGGAAAGAAAAGAAAGAAAGGAAGAACCAGACAGAGTGGAATTAATCCTGCGCGGCGAAGACAGAAGGCTTATTTCTCCCATGCACCATAAAACACAGCTCCCCTGACAAATGTAATGAATGACAATTGTTTGGTTCTGATGAAAATGAATGGAAATGTTGTTTATTTCCTTGGCACCTGGAAGTGTGCTTTCGAGTGTTCTTGCAACGGAAGAGAACAGTGATACTGTCCTGATGGAATTGTGTCCTAATTTTAAGAAACTGAGTTTGGGGAGCACACAGAAATCTAAGAGCTTGAGACGGGAAACAGCTTTAGACAGCATTTCAGGCCTCTGATGTAATTTAGGACTTGGCTATGGATACCAGACACAAAATGAGCACAATTCGAATCCAGTAGTACCTTTGAGACTAAGTAGATTTCCAACGTGTGAGATTTTGAGAGTCAAAGCTCCCTTCATCAGACACATGGAGTGATGAAGGAAGCTTTGACTTTTGAAAGCTTACATCATGGAAATCTACTTGGTCTCAAAGGGGCTACTGGATCCAAATCTTGTTCTTCTATTACAAACCAACTCAGCTACCTGAGAGCCAAGCTACAAGTGACGAATGACACTTGAACGGCAAGTGAACAGACTCACGTGTATTCCTCCCTGCTCACTTGCGCTCCACTACATGATCAAGTGGAGCGCAAGTGAACAGGGAGGAATACACATGAGTCTGTTCACTTGCCGTTCAAGTGTCATTCGTCACTTGTAGCTTGGCCCAGAGACCAAGAAACAAAACGATCTCTTTCCTTGGTTCAAAATTCAAGCAATGTTCCTTGGCATCATATTTTGCCCTATGGTCTGATTAAAGTATCACTTAAGGGTCTACTTTTTTCTGGCCATAATAGCTCCAGAAATGGACTGTAGTGTTATCCTATAGAACAGCAGTAGATTTTACATTCTCAATTGTCTCCCCTCCCACAACAAAAAAAATAAACCAACTTTATAGAGCAGGCATTAACCCCCTGCAAACAATGAAAAGTCACTCTTTTCACTTAGTGAGTCCCTCATTTTCTACATATCAAACGAGGCCACCAAGGAAACCAAAGTATGTTGTAGTCAAATATGGGCAGCAGGTACTTGCTTGATGATGGATTTAACACTTTGCATATCTTAACATGCCGTGCATAATGCCTGCTCTTTCTGTTTAACCAACACAACATTTTTATATGCCATCTATTAACTTTGTATGTGGTCGTAAATCTCCACCTACGGGTTATCCATTAGGGAGCAGGATCAAAGAGAGCTATTTAATGTGCGGTATTGTACCTTCTCATGGTAATCCCAGCTTTGGCGAGATTTATGAAACTCAGTGGGGTTTATAGAAGCAAACGTCAATGAATCGCTTTAGGAAAACAATCATCTCCAAACGCAAACCATCCCATTTGGGAATAACCGTAGGTGCAGGTAGCTGGAGTAGCTGATGTTTACTTCTTTCAGAGTTAGAAATTAAAAAGGCTGAAGCTCACTTGCATATGGCACTGGATTTAAATGCATGCACATGGAAAATGCCCACTGAGTATCACCCAAAACACAAGTTGTGCAATCCTCAACAGAGTTACAGCCTATTGACTTTGATACCTTCACTCTTCTGAGTTTAATTCAGTTTAAGGTTGTGTTGTAAGTTAATGAAGGACATTAAAGATGGACTAATTTAGTATTGGCTAAATAGGGACCTGCCGCTATTTATTCATTGCACTTATACCTCATCTTTGTTCCATCATAGATTTCAAGATGGCATCCTTAGGGTTCCCAACAACTCTCCAATCTTGGCATTGATCCGATTCAGTCTTGTTTAATTGCAGCAAGGTTGTTGCATTATGTGCTTTTCCTGTGGCCTGGGAAATGGAAGATGCTTCTATAGGATCCTGTAATATCAATGAAGCCTCTCTGGAGGGCTCTCCAAGTATCAGCTGAAAGGAGTGCTCAAGGGAAAGCAAGGGAGCATGTACTCCTTCAAGCTTCCTTGTTGCTCAAGGGGGCAGCAATGGGCCCTCTTCTCCAGCAGGGAAGGGTTAATGGCGGGCACTGCCAGGGACCCAGAGGCCTGGCAACTCCCCAACAATGCCAATGCTGAACTAGGTTTTTGCTCCATCTAACGTAAGAGTGACAACGCTGGCAGCAGCTTTCCAGATCAAGGTGAGGTCAAGAAGTGTGTAACATTCAGACTGGCAGCAAGTCTCAGGGTCAGTCACAGCTCTCTCAGAGCTCTCTCATCCCCACCCACCTCACAGGGTGATTGCTGTGAGGATAATAATAACACATGTTGTAAACCGTTCTGACAAGAAGTTAAGTTGTCCTGAAGGGCAAAAAATAGAATGTTGTTGTTGTTGTTACTGCCCTCTTGAGGTTGAGAAAGCTTTTACTAAGCCAGTTTGGTGTAGTGGTTAAGAGTGGCAGGACTCTAATCTGGAGAGCTGGGTTTGATTCCCCGCTCCTCCACCTGAAGCCAGCTGGGTGACCTTGGGCCAGGCACAGCTTTCTCAGAGCTCTCTCAGCCCCACCTACCTCACAAGATAATTGTTGAGAGGATAATAATAACATACTTTGTAGACTGCTCTGAATGGGTGTTAAGTTGTCCTGAAGGGCGGTATATAAATTGAATGTTGTTGTTGTTGTTGTTGTTATATGGTCTTGCTTAATGCTATCATAACAATCCTGTATGGATTACCTTGATTAATCATTGTAACAACTCTGGAAAGGTAGTCAGTATTTTATTATCAACATACTGAAGACGGGGGACTGGGACTGAAAGACTTGCCTAAGAACTCTTGGGAAGTTCAGGGAAAAGATAAGTTTTGAACTGGAGATTTCCTGACTTGTGTTTTTTAAGCCATACGCTCCACTAGCTTTTGTTAGCAAAGGCTTCTCCCCTTTCCCCCTTCTCCCGTCAACCCCTAAAATGAGGGTCTATAGGGAGAGACAGCTTCTCTCACAAAGGAGCTCCCTAAGTATTTTGGCCTCCATTTACTGAAAGAGCTCAAGTTATTTCGAAGAAGAGGTAATATTCTTTCAGCTCATTTAGTTTAAGTATCTTGGAAATGGAAAGATAACCAAGTGCCCATTATGACAACAGTTGTTTTTCTGGGTAGTCTGGAACCGAAAACACTGTAATATCAATACACATTAGCAGCGTGCCTCCAGTGATAAGCTTTTGAGGCAAGTGCTGAAGGCACTTCAGGGCTGGCACTTTTATTATCAACTCTGGTGGGTTCCAGCCACTGTAGTGACAAGTATTTAATAGCAGTGAGAACTTCAATGAGGTAAGTAAACAGGGAAACTTCAGCTGAGAAGGGATGGGAAATAATAGCTGAGTTCCGAGGGGGTGAGGCTTCTTCTGCCCGTTGATCAGAAGTAGGAAGGTGGTGATTCCAAGCCCTTCTTCCCAGGGTTCTCATAGCACAGGCCATAAACAAAGTCTCCTCCCTCAACTTGAGTCTGGTTGCAGGATTCCAAATGTTCTTTTCTCCAACCAGGGCCGGATCGAGGGGGGGCAGGGGGGGTAGCCTGCCCAAGCGCCGCCAAAGAGGGGGCGCCGGGCGCGGCTGCCAGCTGCCCGGGAGGCTGAGCGCAGGGTTGGGAGACCCTCGCCAGCCCCGCCGATGGGGTGGTTGGGTGGCTTGCTGCACAGGACCTCCCAGCCCTGCGCTCAGCCACCAGCGCGGCAAGCCAGCTGCCCCAGTGCATGCCCTCACCGCTGCCAGCTCCGCGGCTCACCGTGTGCTTGGGCAGCCAGCTTGCCGCGCAGGTGGCACAGGGCAGCGGGGCACGCTAACTGTGCGGAGGGCCTCCTAGCCCTGCACTCAGCTGGCTGCGCAGCAAGCCGGCCACCCCAGCACATGGTGAGCCGCGGAACTGTTGGCAGCGAGAGCGTGTGCTGGGGCAGCTGGCTTGCCGCACGGGGTGGCTGAGCGCAGGGCTGGGAGGTCCCTATGTGTTCCAGATCACACGGGCACTATGTAGTTGATCTAAGATATTTTCCAGGGTTTTTACCCAGTTACTTCCTTATTGTTCTAATTCTACGCTGGAACCACACCTTCTCAGCAGGTCAATCTAGATGTTCTCAGGAGGCCCATGTGTGGTGACAGCCAGTTTCTAGTGTCTTCTCTAGGGAACCTTTAGTCTAAGAGAGATTTCCAGCAAGGAAAGTCACCTTTCCCTTCCATAATAGAAACTGTTGTTATGTCACTGTCAGGCTGCTGGGAAATGTTGTCCATCAGAAATTCCATTAAGATACACTGTAAGGGCTGCCTCTCTCTAAAAGAGCCTGGGGGCTCTGCACAAGCATGAAGAAATAAGTCCAAGAGAAGAAGGAAGAGTCCATCTCCCTTCTGAGCCTCCTCTCAGTTCTGCAATACAAACCATAAGACGTGGACTAAGGTGATGCTCTGGTCCACTGGAGCTCAAGAATCATTTTGAGGTGCTTGAGATGGTGACGGAGATGAGAGTGAAAGCAGAACCACAAAAACCTGGAGGAGGGAGTGAAGAGGGCTTGGGGCCACACAGAAGTGGAAGAAAATGGAATGTGGTGGTCATCAGGGACTCTCTACTTAGGGGTATGGAACGCCATGTGTCCAGGCCAGATCCCCTACTCCGAGAGATGTGTTGCTTGCCAGGAGCCAGAATTCAGGACATTACAGACCAACTGCCGAAACTGATCAGACCAACTGATCAGTACCTGTTTGTGCTAGTGTACGTGTGAACGAATGACATGGCCGTGAATACCATCGCAAGAATTAAAGAGGACTACGAAGCTCTTGGAAGGCAGTTGAAGACAGTGGGGACACAGGTGGTATTCTCTTCTATCCTTCCTGTCAATGGAAGAAGATGAATGGAGCAGACCATACTCGAGGTGAATCGTTGGCTGAGGTGGTGGTGCTGGCAGGAGCGCTTTGGGTTCTGGGACCATGGGATAAGTTTCCTTAGAGAAAGCCTTCTAGCACATGATGTGCTTCACCTCTCAAGGTCAGGGAAGAAAATGTTTGGAAAGAACCTGGAGAGCTTCATCAGGAGAACTTTAAACTGATGCCGCAAGGGGAAGGAGATGATCAACATGGGGATTTCAATGAAACACCCTCACAGGGTGTTTTGTTGTGGGGATGATAATGAAATACTTTGTAAACCGCTCTTGAGTGGGCATTAAGTTGTCCTGAAGGGCGGTATATAAATCAAATGTTGTTGTCGTCGTCGTTATTGTTATCATTGTCATTATCGTTATTATTATTGTTGTCATTGTCATTGTTGTTGTTGTTATAAGAAGTGATAACAGTAGGGGCCCACCTGAGTAGGACAGATCAAACAAAGGTACAAGGCTACAAGTGCCTATGTACCAATGCCCGAAGTATGGGTAACAAGAGGGAAGAACTTGAGCTTCTCTTGCAAACAGAGGGCTATGATATAGTAGGAATTACTGAGACTTGGTGGGATGATTCCCATGACTGGAATGTGGTAGTGGATGGGTACGAGTTGTTCAAGAAAAAATGGAAGGGTAGAAGAGGAGGCAGAGTGGCATTGTATGTGAGGAGAGGGCTTGATTGTCAGCAAGTTCTGGAGAATGTGGTTGACAGCCCAGTGGAACATATGGTGGAAATAAGGGGAGGAAGGAAAAAGGGTATTGTTGTTGCAGTCTGCTACAGGCTGCCTGACCAGGGAGAGGAAATGGATGCTGCCCTCCTTGAAGAGATTGGTAGAGTATCCAGACATCAGAGCCTTATAATTATGGGTGACTTCAACTTCCCCAATGTGTACTGGGAGACAAGCTCGGCAAAGCGACAAGACTCACGCAACTTTCTGACCTACCTGGCCAATAACTTCCTTTTTCAAATGGTGGAGGAAGCCACAAGGGGCTCGGCTATACTAGACTTAATATCAACCAACAGGGAAGAATTAGTAGATGGGGTGAAGGTGGTGGGGATCTTAGGTAGAAGTGACCATGTCCTCCTTGAATTCCAGTTGCTGTGGGGAGCCAAGGAAGTTTGTAGCCAGACTCGTAGGTTAGATTTTCATAGGGCCAACTTCAATGAACTCAGAGGCTTGATGAGAGTCATTCCATGGGGAAGTGTGCCTGAAGGGAAAGGAGCAAGTGAAGGGTGGGCTCTTCTCAAACATGAGCTTTTGGACCGCTGTTGGGAGTAGATGGAGAAACTCTGATGGAGGACAGAGAAAAAGCAGACAGGCTTAATGACTTTTTTTGCCTCTTTTTTCACCCTGAAGAACTCGAGCCCATCTAGAGATGGTAGTAGACATGACAAGCCACCTGGGAGGCTAGTTGACATTGACAGGGAGGTTGTGGAGAGGCATCTGGCTGCACTGGATGAATACAAATCCCCTGGGCTAGATGGGGTGCACCCAAGAGTGCTCAAAGAACTTTTTAGAGAACTTGCAAAGCCTCTGTCCATCATCTTCAAGGCCTCCTGGAGGACTGGGGATGTGCCACAAGATTGGAGAAGAGCGAATGTTATCCCAATCTTTAAGAAAGGGAGGAAGGATGACCCAGGAAACTACAGGCCGGTCAGTCTGACTTCTGTTGCTGGGAAGATATTAGAGCAGATTTTAAAGGGATCAATCTGTAAGCATCTGAAGGAATGGTTAGTGATCCGGGGAAGTCGACATGGTTTTGTCCCCAACAGATCTTGTCAGACCAACCTGGTTTCCTTCTTTGATTGAGTGACGACAAGCTTACTGGATCATGGGAACGCTGTCGACGTGATTTACCTGGATTTCAGTAAAGCTTTTTATAAGGTTCCCCATGACATTCTAATGGGTAAACTGGAAGACTGCGGACTGGACTAGAGGACAGTTCAGTGGATAGGGAACTGGTTAGAGAACCACACCCAAAGAATGGTGGTCAATTGCGTTTCATCAGACTGGAGGGAAGTGTCCAGTGGGGTGCCACAGGGCTCGGTTTTAAGCCCGGTACTTTTCAATATTTTTATCGATGATCTGGATGAAGGGGTAAAAAGGCTACTCATTAAATTTGCTGATGATATCAAATTGGGAGGAGTGGCAAACACCCATGAAGATAGACTTAAAATTCAACCTGAATACTCTGGAGAAGTGGGCAGTTGTGAACAGGATGCAATTCAGCCTAGATAAGTGTACAGTATTACATCTGGGCCACAAAAATGTGAAGCACGAATACTGGATGGGGGATACACGTCTGGGTAGTAGTGTATGCGAAAGAGATCTTTGGGGTAAGAGTGGGCTGTGAACTAAATATAAGCAGTCAGTGTGATGCGATGGCAAAAAAAAGGCAAACTCAGTCTTGGGTTGGATCAAAAGGGCCATTGCATTGAAATCACAGGAGGTCATAGTTCCTCTCTGTACTGCCTTGGTCAGGCCGCACCTGGAGTACTGTGTGCAGTTCTGGAGGCCTCACTTCAAAAAGGATGTGGACAAAATTGAGAGCGTGCAGAAGAGAGTGACAAGAATTATCAGGGGTCTGGAGATGGAGCCCTACGAGGAAAGGCTGAGGGCCTTGGGAATGTTTAGTTTGGAGAAGAGGAGATTGAAGGAGGACATGATTGCTCTCTTTAAATATTTGAAAGGCTTTCATTTGAAGGATGGCAAGGAGCTGTTCCAGTTGGCAGCAGAAGATGGGACTTGAAGCAATGGGCTTAAATTACATGCAGAAAGTACTGGCTTCATATTAGAAAAAACTTTCTCATGGTCAGATTAGTTCAAAGGTGGAAACAGTTGTATAGGGTGGTGGTGAGCTGCCCTTCAATGGCAGTTTTCAAGAAGAGGCTGGATGAATCTTTGTCAGGGATGCTTTAGGCTCATCCTGCATTGGGCAGGAGGTTGGACTAGAAGGCCTGTATGGCCCCTTCCAACTCTGTGATTCTATGATTCTATGCCAAACAGATCAGGAAAGCAAACCACATTTGCACCACCATCTTCACTTCAGATGAGGATAGTTGTGGGTATGCTCAAATTCCCCCAGTTCTGTGCATATGCTGTTCACCAGTTGTGAACAGGGAGCCAATTTTTTGACTGACTTCATTGACCCATTTATGGCTGTTCAGCAGTTGCTTCAATGAATCCTTCCTAACAATTCAGCGCAGCATAACCGATTCTTCTATTTCTTCCTCTCCTTCCTGCTCCCGTGCTTTGCTTTGCAACCAAGTGTTTACATACACAATTCATATGAGTCATAATAAATGCTGTGCTTTAAAAAAAAATCCTGTCATTTTTTGTTCACCGAAGTAGTCCTTAGTGGCGTTTAATGGCTGCCTATCTGTTTGGATCGGCAGCATTTTTGCTCAGCTTCGCAACAACCGGATACAAACCTGTTTGGCAGTTGTTCACATCATTTGGTGCTGAACTGAACAGACTCAGTGATTGTTTCTTATCAGATTAACACAGGCCGTTTTCATGCATCTTACCTGCTGCTGGAACATTGCGCAAAACACCCAGAGGACAGCATTTTCTTGCACGAAATCACGCCAGGAAGATGCGATTTTGCGCAAAACTCCCAAATGACAGTGTCTTCCTGGTGCAATTCCACGTGAGAAGACGCTGTATTCCAGGTGTTTTGCACGATGTTCCAGCGGCAAGTAAGACGTGTGAAAATGGCCACAGTTGAACATGTTACGTTAGACTGCTGAACACATTCAATGAAAAGTTTATGGCATCCCTGGATGGCAGAAGCAAGAAAAGAATGTTTTCTATTATGCCCTGGAAAATGAACTATTCTTCTTCCAGAAATGTCAAAGAAACAGCCTTAGGGACGTTTTAATCTTCCTCCTTGGACCAAAGAAAAGCATCGCCATCTAACCCATTGGCCAAATAAGAACTAGGTAAATTATATATAAAAACAGGAAGCGGTAGGGCTGCCAAGCCCCGATGGCAATGGGGGATCCCCATCCTGAACTCCCACTGCTTGCCGCCACTCCAAGTGGCAGCGGAAAGGGAAAAAATGTCATGGGCATGATGATATCTTTTCCAGGGAAAACCTTGAAATGATGGCAGGTAGGTCTAGGAATAGCCAGAAAATTTACTCCACTGTCACTTTTGAGTTTTTCCTGGAAGTGATGTCATCATGCCCACGATGCCACCCCCTATATCCCTACCCACAATCCTCCCACCAGTTGCCAGGCTCAGTTGTTCAGTCATGTTTGTTTCTGTACATGTCTGGCACAGGAAATACTTCATAAAGTCTCCGTCTTCGAATGCTTTACTTATTTGTCTGCAGACTGTCTTTATCCACAAGTCTTCCACGCAGTTTAACAGCAGATTCCCATAAATATAAAGAAACCAGATATTTCATAACAAAATTAACATAGATTCATAATCCCAATTCTAAACCATCAGCTAACACCAGGGTAAGTGGCTTCTACCCTGAGGATGTTCTGTATTTTAGTTCTGTATTTTATTGTCAAACCCTTCTGAGCTCATGAGAAGTGTTATAGAATTTTTTAAAAAAATAATAAATAAACGGGTTCCAACCCAGACCACCCAAATCGATCAGCTCATCCTCATAAAAAGCTTTGGTGTTCTCCCTGTCAAACTGTGGGGC
Source organism: Eublepharis macularius (assembly GCF_028583425.1). Lineage (NCBI taxonomy): Eukaryota > Metazoa > Chordata > Lepidosauria > Squamata > Eublepharidae > Eublepharis > Eublepharis macularius. Next base: position 14,876,201 of record NC_072802.1, read on the forward strand.
CTCGTCTGGGGAATCAGAGACCCCCTGATGTGATGTGCTCAGAAAGTCAGCAAGCAGTGTGCAGGCAAAGGCACTCTGCACGTTCCTGTACTCAGAGCAATAATGCACAAGAGAGACACGCCTCCCAGGGTGATACCCAGGATGATTCCACCTCTGTTGCTATGGTGACCACAACATCTGGCCATACAGCAGGAGAAAGGTGGGGCACCTGTCAGCCTATTGCCTGCCAATTAAAGCGGAACCTTCAGAAGTCAATGAGGAGTCCTCCATAGCACTCCAGTACCCAGAGGACCGAGACTAAACCTTGACAATAAACTCACCACATTCCTGGCTGGTGACATGAAGTCTGACAAGAGTACTTGTCTTGAGTGTTGATCGCTCAAACGTTATAATCTGTATTGCATGGTGTGTAAAGCATGTTCTTTGGGAGATTTGTTTCATAAGTAATTGCAAATGAACACTTCTTAAAAGAAAAGCCAGTACTTTGAAAGGATAAGCACAGACACAGGCAGTCAGATAGTCCTTATTCTATCTGGAATCAGAACTCTTCAGCCACCCAATACTTTTTCAGCTCTCCAGGAGTGTAATGCTTAAGTTTTAACTGCCATGGGTTAAAAAGATTATGGGGAATCACCACAAAATTGCTATTGTGCAGTGCAGAGGTGGCAAATGGACATTGTTAAATCTTCTAAATGTACTAACATGCCATGTGAAATGAGAAATATCTCTGTGATGACTTTATTGTCCAAACCAAGGCCGTTTCCACACGGCTTACCTTTGCTCGTGAGGACCCGGAAAGTTCCAGGTCGTTACGAGCAAAGGTAAGCCGTGTGGAAACGGCCCAAGTCTGAAAATCAGGAGAAAGACAAGAAGTGTTAGAAGCTCTAAACCCTTTTCTTCCATTTGTAAAACTAACTTTCAAAGGATTTTGCTCCTGGAATGAAGGAATTTTATCCTACATTTCCTCCAAAGTGGTTCAGGTGTTGTATGCAATTCTCCCTTTCTTGAGCCTAAAGGGAAAGGAAGGTCCTACCTAGTAGTAAGCAGGAGAAGTGAAAAGTACCCTCCAAGACCCACATCAGTAGATAAAATAAGAGGTCTCAGAGCTTCTCTTTACTCCCTATACTTTTCTTTCTATCTTCTAATATGACATCTTGGGTGAAGAGTTAATCCCTTCATCTCTCAGGAGGTGGCACCATGACGATAGAATGAAATTCATATTAACAAGGTATCAACCTTTTTCAAGGGAGATAAAAGATCTTGACGACAACGCATGAAACATACCAAAGATTAAATTAATATACCAGAAGCACCTTTAAAATGTGGCATTTTACTGAGCTAAAATCGACAGCGCTGAGCTTCTTTCTTTTTTTTATTTTGGGCTTTTCCTCATGACTTAACTCAGGTGATTAAACCAATTGAAAAAGGAAGGGGGGGGGGAATGGCGAGGGGAGAAAAAAAGAACCAGCCATTCAGATTCACTGAAGTGGATACTCTGAGGAAGTAAAAGATCGGACAGATTTATTCTTGTGTATCCTTCTGTGACTAGCTAGCCGGCTAGCTGTAACGGTAGCTGGGCACGAAGAGAGAGGGGAGGTTTTAAAGTGGAAATAAAATTTCCTGCTCCAATGGAAACCCGAGCCGACAGTCATTAGTCCTTGAGACCAGAGAAAGTTCTGGGAACTTTAGTGCATCAACCCACAGCAGGCCAGCCACTGGAGAGCATGCTCAATTATTTAAGTGCAGTATGTTTCTGACACACTTGTGGTGAATTCCTAATGAAGTGTGCCACAGAGGCAAGCATGCCCTGGCGACCTAAGGGACGAAGGTGGGAAGGGAAGAGGAAGGGAGGGCCATTAAACTGAAATGCAAGCTGCTGAGTTTAGAACTTACAGGGGGAGGGAAAAAACCCTCCTTTGCAAAAACACCTCTAAAGTCTGATAAATTTCCCTCGCCAGGCCCTCCTTTAGGAAGAGAAATGCAGTAGCATACCTGGGTCGAATCCACATTCACCCATTACCCGCATGTTTATCGGATATCTTCCGTTTGCCTCCAATCCGTGATTTTTTTCTCTTCGTTCACATCCCTGCTTCCAATTCGCCTTTCTCGCGCGTCTCTCCGGTCACACGGCCGCTCGAAAACTGCTTTTTTGGGCGGGACCTTTTTCCCCGCCCATTTTTTTAAAATTTTTTTGAGCTCACTTTTCCGTTATTTCGATCTTGTGTTATAAAGAAACATCATTGAAGATAATGATGCCTCTCTTTCCCCCACTGACAGCACTGATGGCTCTTCCGTTTCTTTTTTGGACATTTTGAAGCATGCGGGAAGCTTTCGTGGGCATTTCCTATGCAGGACAGTTCAGTGCTCGAATTTTACTGAAGTTTCACAAAGCCAAGCTTTGGGCGGGTTCAGGCCGGTCAGTCACTTTGGATGAAGAGGCTGGTTTGAAAGGTGGTTTGAAAGGTGCAGTTTGAAAGGCTGGTTTGAAAGGTGCGGGTTGCATGTCTGTGCGAGTGGAGCGTGCCGAGACGCCACCCAGCCGTCCGCTCCCCCTTCCCCCCTCTCCAAGACTGGAGCGGCAGCGCCTGCGGGGTCAAGCCGGCTTGGTGGCCAGAGGGCCGTTTACCCCAAGGGGGGAAGGCTGCGCCCCCTCCCCTCCCGCGGACCGCCGCGCTGATGGGCGACCTCGCAGGGGCAGGCGCCCCGCGAGCTGGGCCTCTGCGTGGCGAGCGCCTGAGCCGGAGTGCCCACAGTGGAGAGGGCGCCTCGCAGCGCAGCGCATCCTCGCCCCCCGGCAGCGCAGCACTGGCTCACTGCAGAGAGAGGCTTGGAGGGACGCGGCTGTCTCCTCGGCCGGCATCCCCGGCCCGCCGCCGCCGCTTCTCTCGGCAGCAGTTTTTAAAATCCCTGTTCATCTTCAGCCCCCCTCCGCGGATGTGCCAGCCCACGGGCCAAGCCACCCTTGCTGTCCCGGCAGCCCCCGCAAGCCCTGCCGTTCGGCTCAGCCGGGGATGCCTCGGCCAGTCCCTTCTCTGCTCTGAGCTGGGAGCCTCCAGCTGCGCCCGGGCTTCGACTCGGTCTGCCGGGCACCTTCTTGACCCCGGCGGGAGAGGAGGCGAGCGATGAGCCCGCCGGCTTCCCAGCGCCTCCAGCCCCGCCGCTGGGGCGGCCCTCGGCAGCGACTGTTTTCTTTATTTTGAATGATTGATTCACTGTAATTTCGATATTACAGTAATATAAAATAAAAAAATAAAAAACAGTTAAAAAGGAAGTTTTGCGAGTCCGTTCTGAGGATGGATTCACCCCAAAATGATTTTTCAAACTACCAGATTTGATTCAGAAACAGCATAATCAATAAATCCAATGCTATGAAGTCAAAAACAGTCTTTTGCAGACTACGGAGCACTTGCAAGTTGAATCAGCCAATAGGAACTCTCGGAACGGCCGGAGAGACAGGAAGGGGGGGTGGTTTTTAAAAAAACCGCGTAAATTGCGCATTGGACTGTTCACGGCCACCGTGAAACTCCCGTTGAAAAACTGTGACCACATATTCGGGAGAAATGCGAATGAAATGCGTCTGTTTAATGAGGTAATGTGACCGGCACTCAAGATTGCGGGGAGAATGCGGGGAAAACGCGGAAAAAAAGAAGTAATGTGGATTTGGCCCTGTTCAGAAACAACTCATCAGCAATCCCTGATTGCTATAGGCACTTTGGGATTTTTTTTGGAAGGGTAATGAGTGCCACCACAAAATGGCTGCTGGTGGAGGTTGGACCAGTTACAAAATGGCTGCCATGAGGGAAATTATATAAGGTTAGAAGGTGCTATGTCAAGCAGCCTTCTGTGATGGGGCAGCTATTCCAAATGGGTGCTTCCTGCAGTCCCAAAGATGTTGCCTTCTGAAGCATTTCTTGCTCTAGGAAATGCTTTGCTTTGAGGAAGAAGAACACATTGGTGGGCTTCAGCACTCCTCTAGGCACCATGTCAGGGATCCCTGGCTTATATGTTCTGGATGCTGTACTAAAATGTGGGTCTTAGAGCCAAACTAGAGTTTACTTTTTTGCACAAGTTTACATGGGTGTTCACTTGATCCCCGCAACTCAGAACAACACTGGGGCGGGGGGGCAGAGGAAGGTCCCTAAGCAATTTTCACATGCAAAAACCACATTGCAGAGACTTATTTTGCTGATTTTGCTGCTCCACATGGAGTATTCTGTGCATATGGAGCAGCAAAATGGGCAAAATAACTCCCCAGTGAGATTTTTGTGTGAGAAAACTGCTTAGGGCATAAGCATGAGCCCTGCCTCCCCACACGGTACTGTTCCAAGACTGTGTGGATATGGGGTTCAAGTGAAAACCCATGCAAACCTGTGCAAAAAAGTAACATTTCATTTGGCCCCTTGTCAGGGCCATATTAACCCATGGCCAGGCCCTTAGGCTTTTAGGTATTTTGGGCCCCTCCAGCACTTCAATCTTTCACCCCACTACAGCTGACAGCCTGACCCTGGTACGGTAGGCTCTAGACCGCAGTACATAGCCCTATGTCCATTTTGAGAGGATCCTGAAGAATTCTATTTACATTTTTTAAAATATTTTTATTGCACAAGTAGAACTCTTCAGGAAAGCACATTTTGGGGGTATAATTTTTCAATACTGTAACATTTTGAAGTGAATAAAATTTTATTATTTTTTAAAAATATATAATTTATGGAGACAATATATAAAAGACAATTTGCTTCACTTCAATAAGGAAGCAGTTAATTATCTTAGTAATAGAGGTTATATAAGAGAATCAATTAATTGCAATTTATGTGCAGGTGTGCCTCAGCAAAAAAAATTGACAGGCCCCTAGTTCCTGCGGGGCCCCTAGGCTTTGGCCTAGTCAGCCTTACGAATAATACGGCCCTGCACCTTGTTGTGGAAAAATCCCTTGTTTCCTACAGTTTTCTTTGTAGCTCTGCCTGGGAACGTAGCAGCCCTCTTAACAAGAAAGGCTGGTCATCGCCTCAATTGCCTCCAGTATTTGAACCCCCCTCCCCCTTTGCTGCCTCCCCAAATCACGGCTGTAAAGGAAGGTTACTGATTGATCATCCCATTACAAACTGGCGAGGGTGCCAAGGAACAGCCTGGTAACAAGTTGAATCAGAAAATAGTCTCCAGAGAAGCAACATTTTATTTGGAAAGCAATGGATTTGTAATGTTTTGATTTAAAATCCAGAAAACAGAAGTCACTGCATAGTTATTTTTTTTCTCTAGCAATCCAATTAATGCCCACATCAGAAAAAAAAGGACGTCTCTGAAGCAATGCAGGCTGTACTTTAATTCTTCCTTTAGTCCCACCCTGCCTCTGTGAAATGTATGCCATTTCTCTAAGAACTTCCCCTCTTCAGGTTTAACTAGGTACCTTTTTGCAGCTCAATCCACACCATGCATAATTCTAGTGACATAAACTCTGTTTCAAGTCCAGACTCTTTGAAGCCTTCTTGCTCTCCCTGCTCCTAGATTTTTTTTTTCCTTTGCAAAAGCTTGGAAGAATCTCTAGAGCCCATTGCTATCAACATCTGCCAGAGACACGAGCTGCTATTAGTCAAGATGTCTTCAATAATGCACGAAAAGGTCAGCAGTCCAAAAGACTTCATGGTCTAAGCCAAAGAACCAGGGCACTTTTTCTCACTGTGTCATTTATTGACACACTTCATATTTCTTCTGATTAATTTTGTGTCAGTGATGGATTTTTATTTTTAGGGCAAGTGGACAGTTGAGCGCCTGGTATGTACAGACTGGATTCTGTGTATTAACAAGGTTAGTTTTTTCCCCCTGTAACCGTTATACTCATTACAGCAAGTCCTGACCTAGGGGCTACAGAGTGTTTTGGGGATCGCTAGTACAGAAATTCATGTATTTATTGAAGTAATTTTTTTTAAAAAAAATAGTAATAATCTCATAAACCAACTGCTACTCTTGGCATCTATGTATGTCCACTGCGATTTAGATAGTAACAGTGCCCTCAACAGAATGGTGGTGGTGGTTCTCAGCTGGCAGTACACGCATTACTAATAGGACACAAGTATTCTCGGTGGGACTGAGAGTTTTCCCATAACAATTATTTAGAATTAGCAACAATGCCCATTGTTGGGGGGGAAAATACAATGGACTCTAGAAAAGTGTTTCAGTCTATTCAGCTTAACAGCCCATAGGCCATTAAGAATTTAAAATAACAGTTAAAGAAATGGTTGCCACGTCTACAATGCAGTATTTACAAAGGCTACTCAGTAAGAGTCTTAGTTTTGAGGTGTCAGGAATGTTTGAATGCCTCAGTAGCCATTTTTTAAGAATCTCTCTCTGGCTAGTTCATGCTTTGGACAGTGAAAGGTATGGGGACAGCGAGTCAACTTCAGCCAAAGGGCAGTCACAGAAGCATTGATCCAATGATATCCTGAGGAAGTGACCCTTCATTTGAGCTGTCGGCAATGCGTTGCAATGTGCAGCTATGTATGACCGCCTCCATTTTGGGAATACCAGCATACTGAGGTAATGAGGCTGGTTGAACTGGGTAGGATTTTTAATTCCCACATAGAGCAGGGAGCATTTTCATGCTGCGTCTTTCAGAAGGTAGTCCCAGTCCTGCTTAAGCAGCTTCTCTATAAGTAGTTCTCATCTTTTCCCAGTTAAAGCTCTTGGGTCCCATGGACCTAATTTGTTCAATTCTGTGTCCACAGTTTTGTTCCACCTTAACCAGCAGCACAGAATCCAGCCAATGGATTCTCTGGAAGGAGATGCTGCAGGGGATTTAAACTGGAGGCTTGCCTAAGCCAGGTTCCATTCTGTTCCTGGCCTAGAGAGAGACATTGAGAGAGTCGCTGTCACTCTGGTGTGGCCTGGGACTTGGCTGGTCTTCTGGATCTTTCTGGACTGAGAGGATTCCCTGTGCAGTGACTGACTGAAGCACCACTGGACTTCGGGAGATTGGTAGGCAAGTCAGTGACTGACTCACTGGGTTTTCTTTTTGGGGGGAGGGGGTTGGTTATTTGTCTTGGTGGGGGGGAGAGAAGGGAATTTTTTTAAGCTTTGGTTTTAATTTTTCCTTTAATTTTTTCCCCCTTGTTGAGGCCTTGAGTGAGTGAGTGTGTGAAGATGCATTTAGTTTGGGGTGGCTTGGTTAGCTGGGTTTGAGTGCTTTTCCTTGCAAATCTTCTTTTAATTACTGTTATTTTGTTCTGTATTTGGTATTTTACAAGTTATTGTTGGGGGGCTGTTTTTTAAAGTTCTTGGGTGCTGTTTTCAAGTTACTGTTGGGGAGCTGTTATTGTTGTGGGATTGTTGGGGGGTATTTTACAGGTTACTGTTGGGGGGCTGTTTTTCTTGGTCTTGTTGGGGGGGACTATTTGGTGTTTTATAGTTGTTCATTGCTATTTTAGGTCCTGTTTTTAGCTGTTGTTCTTGTTTTAAAGTTATTGTTGGTTCTAGTTCTGGTTGTTCTCGTTATGATTGGGGGGCTTCTCTGTGTGTTGGGGAGGTGTGAGTGGGCCTGAGAGTGGGCTGCTTGCTTGGGGGGGGGGGTTGCTTTGATTATCTGGACTTAAGTGGGTGGGACTGAGGACCAAGCTACAAGTGACGAATGACACTTGAACGGCAAGTATATTTCTCCCTGTTCACTTGCCTTCCACTCAATCCACTTGCCGTTCAAGTGTCATTCATCACTTGTAGCTTGTCCCTGAGTGTTTTGATTTCATTTTAATTTTGGTTTTGCTTCTTACCAAAAAAATTCTGCTGTGTGAGGTGTGAGTGGGCATGAGGGGGGGCTGCCTGCCTGGGGGGGGGGTTGCTTTGCTCTTTTCCTTTCTTGACTTGGGGTGATTTCTTACAGTTGTTGTTTGGATATGGTGTTGATGTCTGGATTTGGTGTTCCTTGGAATAGCTGTTGTTTTACAGTTAGGGTTTGTTGTTTACTGCTGTTGTTTTGTTGGTTGAGGTGGTGGGTTATAGCAGTTGTTTAGAAGTTGTTTAGTAATAGCGGTATTTGGGTAGTATTTGCATGCTTTGGGTTTCTGAAAACTGTTTAGTTTTAAATAATATTTTTGTAAATTAGGCTAGTTGTAGGCCTTTGCCATTCTTTTGCCCTCTAAAGTAAATTGTTAGGGAACCCAGGGTAGTTTTCTCCATTCAATAGGCTTTTGTAGGAAAAGATTTAGTGAGAGTTAGGTAAGGGACTGCTCAAGTTATATTCATATAAATAGGCTGCCCATTAGTTCTCTCTTGACTAGGGTTTCTCTGCCCACCTCTGGCACCCTTGGAGCCAGGCTGGGCACTTTTTTTGTAATAAGCTTCCATTTATATTGGGAGTTAGGGCCAGCTTGATTCCTGAAGAGGAATTCAGCTGTTTGGTGGTGTAGGTTTAGGGTTAGGGCACCACCTTTGGGGGGCACAAAGATAAATAGGGCTGTTTAAAAAGAGATTTCTGACCATCTCCAGGAACAGAGCCTCAAAAACAAAGATCTAGAACAGGTAGATAAGTTTTTAAACTAAAGCTTTTGGCTAGTTAGTGTAGGTTCAAAGAGGGGAACATTATGAGTGACAGGAAAGCTGAGAGGGGCTCTGGGGGAAAGGTTAGGGCTAAGACTAGAGGGGTAGAGGGGAGGGGAGGGGGAACAGAGGAGCAGAGGCCCTCCCCTGCACTGCTGCCATTCACCAGCCTGGCTCGCAAGGCCCTCTTTCTTGAGGCAGCTGCTGAAGGGCCACCCCCAACCCAGGTGTTTGAGGCAGGAGCTGGCACTGGGCAGGGGCCAGCAGCTGGAGGAGGGGTAGCATGTGGTGTCTCCTGGGATGGACGTGTGGCACATCGTATGGACACATAGGATGTTGGAGGAACTGCAAGAGGAAACCCCTGCTGGGCTGTCATCCCCTGTTTTCTCTGAGGCCAGCAGCCGGCCTCTCACAGCTGTGCAGGAGGAGAGAGTACTGGACGAAGAGGAAGAGAGTAGTGGAAGAGCCCACATCTCTGCACCTTCATCCTCATCTGTGACTGCCCAGCCGAGGCACAGTGTGTCTGCCCCAATCACCTCACAGGAGGTGTCTCCTGGAGGGCCCATAAGCCCCTCCCGTGTGCGGCATGGGCCCCCCACTACCTCCAATGTCTGGAATCAATTCCAGAAAACAGAGGACCCCGGTTTGCCCAGTGCAAGCATTATAGGCAATGGATCAGTCAAGAGAGGGATGTTAACCATCTCCCCACGTCTGGCATGTGGAACCACCTGAAGAGGCAACACCAGGTGGTGCTTCCTCAGGGGTGCCAGCTAGCCAGATGGAGGCAGGCTCCTCTGGTGCTCTTTCCTCACAGCTTCCTGTAGGGCAGGGATGCCAAGCATATCTGACAGAGATGCTTGGTACGCAGGGCACTAGTGTGTCCAAAGGGGGGATCCAGAAGGTGAGCAGGTGCATCAGGCACCATATTATCAACATGATTGCTGTAGATGGGCAGCCGTTCTCCATAGCTGATGACTTCAGCTTCTAGGGGCTGCTCCATGGTGCCTATCCCTGGTACATGATCCTTGCTCACACAACATTGAGCAGGACCATGGTGCCCTCATTTTTCAGGGCTGCCAGGGACCACGTGAAGGCATGGTTGTCCCACACTACTGGGAGAACTGTGAACTTCATGTCCAACATCTGGACCTACTCTAGTGTGCAGCATGTATACCTGTTGCTTACTGCTCACTGGTGGCAACCCAAGGACCTTCAGGGTGGGGGTGGGGTGCCCAGTTTTAGGAAGGGATGGATGGGAGACCACTGGGCTGGCTACTGCAAGGCCTTGCTCCATGCCAAGGTTCTCATGGTAGAGAACATCGCAGCCACCTTGAGGAGAGAGCTGGATGACTGAGTAGGCCAGGAAGGTGTGACCATGGGATGCATAGTGACGGATGGTGACAGCAGCATGAGGGCAGCGGTGGCACTGGTGGGCCAGGAACACGTTTACTGTGTGGCCCACAAACTCCATCTCATGGTGAAGTCTGCGCTTGGTTTAGGCTCCCCCAGGGAACCCTAGGACCCCACAACTCGTGAGCTCCAGTGTCACCTGCAGAAATGTCAGAGACTCATGATTCACATCTCACTCAGTGTGAAGTCCACTCACGAACTATGCCCGAAGCAGGCCAGGGCAGGCATGCCAGAGCATCGCCTGATCTCTGATGTTGTCATTCACTAGAACTCCACCTGTGCCACGTTGGAGTGCTTGGTGGAGCAGCAGGCCACTGTTGGAGGCAGGAGGGTGAGTTCAGCCAAGAGGATTGGCTCACCATCTCCCAGACAGTGGAGGTCCTGAAGGACTTCACTGGGGTGGTCTTGTCTGACAGGGCGACCCTGGGTCTGGTGCACATGCTCCAGAGTTCAATGGCCTCCTTTATGGACCCAGATACACCACGTGTAGCCTTGGTTCCAGGAGTGTGTGTGCTTGTGAAAAGGCTGCAGCAGGGCATAGCTGCCAAGCTAAAGGCTCTCATGGAAAAGGAGTCATACACGTTGGTGACCATGTGCGACCCATGCATTAAGAGCACTTTTGCCGAGTGGGACAGAACCTCAGAAGCACCAGAGATGCCCTCTGTCTGTGGGTGAAGCGTAGGCAGGCCAAGAGGGGCCACCTGTCAACAGAGGGGGTGGGCGGGGGACCCAGCCTTCTCATCCCCCTTCTGAGCAGGCTCCCCCCATGGCCACCATTGGGATGTCCATGGAGATGAAGATGCTCCGGTGGGCTCTCGGGCCCTCTGGGATCATGAATCATGTGAGTCAGGATTCGGTGGAGGCAATGATCAGGGACTACCTTGTGGAGCCCTGCAAGTTGCTGCCCACCAATCCACTGAGCTACTGGGCCAAGAAGGAGGCGGTCTGGCTGGACCTCTCCCTTGAGGCGCAGTGGCTCCTCTCATGCCCTCTGATGAGCTTGGAGAGCAAGCATGTCTTTTCTTATACAGGTGACATTGTCAGCTCACATCGCAGGCGCCTTCTCCCACGGAGAGTTGAGCAGTTGGTCTTCCTGAAGGTCAACATGCAGCTCTTCAGTTTCTCAGGAGTGGACTTAGTAAATGAGGTAAGCCCTCCTTCTGGCCTACATCCTTTGCGAGTCTAGGAGCTGGGGAACAGCACTCTTCCCATACTTTAAATTAGTTAGAGCACCAGTAGAAAGAGGGGCTGTTGTAATACTGTAAGTCATGATTTTATAGTGATGGTGTGGATTGTGATGGTTAATGCTGTTATTGAGGAATAAAATTTTTAAAAATTATTTTTTTTGTGTCTTGTGTGTGTGCTTATCTGGTGCTAAGATAAGGAAGAATGGAGAGTGGCTCGCCAGCCAGCTCTGGGGGTGATGGAGGCTTTTGGGGTGCATGTCTTAGCTTCTGCTTTGCTTTCCCAGGGAGGAGCTTGTATCAGGGGTGCATGCCTGTGCTGCATGGCACCCACCCTGTGCATAAGTGCCCCTGGGAAGAAAATTTTTTAAAGTTCTCATCATAGGGAAGAATGGAGAGTGGCTGGCCAGCCAGGTCTGGGGGTGATGGAGGCTTTTGGGGTGCGTGTCGTTGCTTCTGTTGGGCTATTGGGGGGTGGATTGTGAGTGGCTGTGGCTGCGGCCATTGGTAGCCACAATCCATGTCTTTCTGCTGTGTGGGAGTTTTCCTCACAGTAGAAATATAGTGTGGGGTGGAAACCACCTTTGGGGGGCATAAAATGGACCCCAAAGAGCAATCTCCCTAAAACTCGGGAGTGGCAGGAGAGGTAGGATCAGGTCCCCTGAAAATTGAGTGCATTTTGCTTGCAAAATGCCTCCCCAAGCCACCAAGAAATCCTCCTTGTTTTCCCCCTTAGGGAATAATGGAGAGTGGAGGAGGATGCAGGTACCTTCTTTGGGGGGCCAAAGTCCAATTGTTCTGAAACTTGGGGAGGTCATTAGAGGAGAGTTAGGAAGGTCCCCACCAAGTTTGGTGTGATTAGGAAAGAAATGCCCCCCCCCCCCAGGCTCCCAGAAAGCTGGGAGCATGTTTCTCATTGAAAATAATGGCCAAATCTTTCCTAATCACACATGAAGTGACCTGAATTGCGATTTCCGAAGCAGCTTGTCAAGGAGTTCGGGAATCACTTGATTCTGAATCTTTTTCCTGATTCAGGTAAACCGAATCAGGGAAACTGAATCACCCTGCCACTGCACACCCCTAGTCGGGATCGATGAGTTCTGGCATTTTCATCCCCAATGCTGTCATTGGAGGCATTACAGCACCAGCCCTTCCTTCTTTCCTTCTTTCCTTCCTTCCTTTTTGCACATGTGATGAATCAATGCATCGCTGGATCAATCTACTTCCTGGATCCCTCCTTCTCAACCCATTGGTGCATCAATCCTATGCTGGATTTTTTTTAAAAAAAGAAATTTAAAAACAAGTGGAAAGGAAAATGGAGAGGAAAGAGGGGTGGGGGAGGAATGGAAAGGAGGAGGAGGGAGTAGCTGGATATACAACAGTGGCCAACCACAATGAAGTGGGCTGGCAGAGGATGGGAGGGGAGCAGAAGATGGTAGAACACTAAAAGATGGAATAAAGAATGTGCATGGGGAAACAGCAGGCTGGAAAATGGATTTTTAACAAAAGTTGGGTATAAGTGCTCCCAGGAAAGCTGCGGAAAAGCTGCATAGTAGCTGGAGTGACTACCTATGGTGGCAAATTGGGTGCAGATGGTCACTCTGCAAGCTTTGTGTAAAAGCAGAGAATTAAGGATATCCATGCCACTTACCAGCTTCCAGCAGGAGGGCTTCCACTGATCCTCTGGTGGTGCTTGAATGAACAAGGGGAAATAGGAAAGGGGAAATAGCATTGCATGATGTTGCAGTGTCAATCCTGACAACAAAAAAACCTGAAAGTGATGGCACCACATCATGGTGATGCTCTAGGAATTCTCGCTGCCCCCCAACCTCTATGGTTAACCCATAGAGATTGGTAGGATTAATAGAGTGTCACTATGATGCAGTGACATCACTTCCAGTTTCCCAATTTAAAACGATGTTACAGCAGCAAGTAACATCATTTCCACCCATCCCTGCTCCTTGAGTTTCCTGATGCTGGACCATCAAGGTCCAGCAATCTTACAGAGAACTGAAGCTGTGTCTCCCACATCCTAGTCAAACACTCTCACCATTACACTACACTGTCTCATGAGCAAGGCTTTTTTTCCTGGAGCATGGAGTACCAACACCTCTTTAAGGAGCATCAGCATCTTTGGAACATTTGGAACTTGGCCTGAAAGAGGAGATCGTGAGTTTTTAAAGGAAAAATGCACTGATCCTGAGGGTATTGGAAACTTTATCCTCTGTCCAGGGGTCATTACTAGACATGGGCACGAACTGCATTAAGAACTTCAAAACCCATGAAATTGGCAATCGCGCGATCGCGATCTGGCAGTTCGTGATTGTTCACAGCAAAGGAAACAGCGTTCGGAAGAAGCCTGGTTCGGTGCGTTTGGCTTCGGTTTGGGAAGCCAGACAGTCAGGCGCCATCAATCAATTCCCCTGGAAAAGGAGCCGGGGGAATGCCTGAACTCTGTCTGCGCTCCTTCTGTCGCCCTGGAAACCCGAATCAAAGCCCAGCTTACCTTGATCGGCAGGTCTTCCTTCCAACCATGGAGCTGCAAAGTGGTTACAAGTTGGGAGAAGACACCCGGGGGGAGGGAGAGGGGGTTTTCTGTAGCCATGGGCACTCCAATCTCATCCCTGCAAACCCTGATAGGCAGCTCTCATGGCCAAACACAGAGCTCCTGTGTTGCTCTATGGGACCTCAGCTTATAAAAAGCACTGTGCTCCTAGGCTGGCTTTCACTTTCTGCGAGCAGTGGAGTGTGAGAGCTGTTGCTTGCTACTTGCTAGCCTTTGGGGAGAGACAGAGAGAGTATAATTGAGCGAGTATAATTGAGCTTAGATTTTTTGTGGGAGTTTCCTGGGGGCCTCAGATTGGAGAGGGTAAACTCCAAGATCCCTATTGCAATCTGGACCAAACTTGGTTGCTGGCTGTAGGAGAGCCTGATACACACTCTCGGTGAATATGGGCTCTGTAAGTGCAACGGGCCATTCTGAGCACCACGAACCGGTTTGGCAACGGGAAATGTCCGTTGCGGTTTGCAACTTTGGGATCGTCATCAACACCGAACCACGAACAGTGGATTCGTTAATTTTTTTTGGTTCGTGCCCATGTCTAGTCATTACCATTGATGACATATCAATATCCAGAATAATCAGTAGCTGCATTTATGTAGTAGTAGTATTTTTATGCCAGATTTTCTATAGCGAAGAAGCTGAGCTGTTCCCAACTGAACAGAATTATCACCGAATGTAAGGAGGAAAAAGAAATCTAATTAGAGGTATGTTTGTTGGGGTTTTTGTACCCAACAAGACAGCAATTATGCTTTCTTCTGCAAGACGAATGATCTATAGAGGAACATTAATAGAAGGCCACAACGACTTTTAGGGAAAACTAATCTGCCGATGTTCCTCTCCAGTATGCAGCAGCAGAGTCAGAGAGGAGCCGAGAGGTCACCCCAGAAGTTAGACGAGGAAGAAAAAATGCTGCCGTCTGTTCCTTTCTTCCCATCTCTGGCTGGTCTTCTGGAAATTGATCTACAATAACTGCTGCTAACCAGGGAAGCACTTTTCTGCCATCAAATGGGGTTCAAAAGCCACATAAATAAATATACATGAACTAAACAGAAGCAGCTGGAACGCTCCCAAAAGGGACCTTTAACAACCTCTGAAATGAAAAAGAGCACGGCAGATCAAAGGATCATTATTACGATTAAAGGCTTATACCAAGCCTGCTGTGAAATTTAAGCTACTGAATGTACAATGTTGTCGGCCCACAATGGAATATATCAAATGGAGTATTAATTCTTAAATGAGTGTCAAAGGAGGGGGGAGAAGATAGAACTGATTCTGGAAACCCTGATGCTAGAACTTTTCCTTAAACACATTCTTAAAACACACGGAAGAAAGTGGCACATTAAACAAAAAACAAAATGGAAAATCTTTTCTGGGCTGTACCACTTTAAATCACTGTGGCTTAAATCATGTCTTTAATAATCCCCTCCACAAACAGTTCATGGGGGTTTATTTTAGGGAGGAGTAAATTTCCCCTATTTTGTTTGTTTTTGCATTTGTTTATATTTTTTGTCAAGTGGTTTTGTATTTTTCACTTCATTACTGGTTTTGTAGATTCATCCCTATTATATCCACAGGTTGTATAGATTCATCATGTAATTTATACATCAAGTATACAACATTTATGAACATTATTCATCAGTGTAGTGTGCCTATTTATTGATGCACAAATAATGTTGGAAAACGCTGACACTTACGGGGGAGATGGAGTGAAGAAACAGAAACTGACACAAAATGAAAGTTTCGACTCACACTGGCAGATGCAAAATCGAAATGGCATTTGCATCAAACAGCGAAATTAAAAATCATATATTGTTTCATTACGTGGGGCAATAATAATGTAACTGCCCCACCCGGGGTCCTCAAAAGGCTGTTCCACATTATTTTATTGCATGTATGCAGCAGCTGCAGCCCCTAAATTAAGCTGCTTGCCCACTCTTGCCTGAAGATGCAGAAAACTGGAATACTGGAAGGGGCGCTAGGGACATTCATAGCCTAGAAATGTACAGATTACGATAGCTTTGGTCACGGTGGTATATTCTGTTGGAAAGAGAGGTCTCCCTACTTATGGCCATTTCCACACGGCTTACCTCTGCCCGTAACGACCCGGTAGATCGCGCAAAAAATGCAGAAGATCACGTTTTCTCGCATGAGATTTGTGCAACGTCACGTGACGTCGCACAAATCTCGCGCGAGAAAACACGGTCTGCGTTTTTTGTGCGATCTACCAGGTCGATACGGGCAGAGGTAAGCCGTGTAGAAACAGCCTATTTGTAGTTGTCGTTAAGACATTTAGGAAGTAATCCTAAGCAGATCTACTTGGAAGTCAGTCCAACTTTAATCAACAGATCTTACTCCAAGGAAAGTGTTGTCGGGCTTGCAGCCCACATCACTTAAAGCCACAACAAGAGCCCCGACAGATCAGATAGTCCAGCATCCCATTTCTCACACTGGCCAACCAAATGACCCTTAAAGTCCAAGACACTAGGATATCTCATTCCGAGATACGCTGTCTTTAGACATAAAGTTTCTTTTTAGCCATCAAGGCTAATAGTTAGGGGTGGATCTATTCTCACTGAATTTGTCCATTCTTCATATAAGGTCATCTAAGCTGGTGAGCCATCTAAGCTGGTGGACCCCATCCTATAGAATTCCATAAATCATGTGTTGTATGAAAAGAACTTTCTTTTCTCCCTCAATTCTACTGCCCATCAGTTTCATTGGCATTTTGGGAGGGAGAGATTTAACCTTTCCTTATAATGAAGGTAGTTCAGGTAGGTAGCCTTGTTGGTCTGCAGTATAACAGCAAGATGTGAGTCCAGTTGCACTGTCGAGACCAACAAGATTTTCAAGGTTTATCTGAAGAAGGCGGCTTTGACTCTTGAAAGCTTATACCCTGAAAATCTTGTTGCCACTGGACTCAAATCCTGCTTATAATCAGGGGTCATTTAATAGAAAACGAGCTGGAGGAACTCATTAGCATAACTCGTTAGCATATGCCATGCCCCCAGAAGTGTGTCATTGCCATAACTGATTTGCATATGCCACACCCCCGACCACCTATCCTGGCTGTTTGGGACCCTATCCTGGCCATTCAGGGCCAAAATTGGACCCAAAATGGCAAAAAGGGGCTGAAAATGGCTGAAAAGTGGCCCCAAATGGTCAGAATTGGGCTGCTGCTGAGCGAGAGAGTGATCCACCGCCCATAAGAGTCCCAATCCTGGCCATTTTGAGACCAATCCTGGCTTAGGCCCAATCCTGGCCATTTTGGGCCCAATCCAGGCCAAAATGCCCCCAAAATGGCCCAAAATCAGGTGGGTGGGGGCCACTTGACATGTGACCTCTTTGGAGAACTACCGGAACTGTGTTCCTGCATGTTCCCCCTCAAAATGAGCCCTGCTTATAATGAATTTTGGGTTGCACCCTTTCTGTACCTTTCCCACCTCTATGAAACCAGTTTCAAGATGGGGTGGTGAATGTTGTACATATTATACCAGTTGTATATTATATAGGTTGTTCCAGTCATGTACGCACATCAGTCTGACAGTGGTCTACTGTTTCCCAAGATCTGGAAAGTTTGGGGTCCATCCATCAGCCAGACATAATGTATTGCTCCCAGTTATATAGTGATCCAGCAGATACTGAACTATCATATTGAAATAGGACTGGAATAAGTTTTACTTTGCTTGGATCATGTCCTAGAAATTTCAAATTGTATCCCAATTTTTCCCCAAGGGATTCCAGAAACATTTTCTTTTTGAAAGAAATCAACAATATCATTGATTTCCAGTTACCCACAAGAGCAGCAATTCCCAGCCCCTTTTCTAATGGGATGTAGATTACTGAGATTGCTTTTGATTGGATTACTCTTCGCTACCTAATAAGTAACTGAGATGACAGCTGTCAGAATTTTTCTGTTACTTTTGTTCTGCTTGCTGCTCTCCTGGGAACCTTGTTCCTGAAGCAAACTTTTGAGACATGTTCTACACAAACGGTGCAAAAGATGGGGCTCTGTTTCTCTCCCAACGGGGATGTTAACAATGTGTATCCACAAAAAACATCTGTATTTCACCGCAGATGTTACCATCCTATGCAATTAGCCGGGAACAGAGAGATTTGGCTGACTCACCTCTGAAGAATGTGTCACATGAAAAATCCCAAACATCTCTCAAGAGCACTTTCTATCTAGTCGGTTGCTGTGGTGACTTGTTAACCTTGCATTGGGATCCTGGAGAGTAGCTGCTATGGAACCCACCCTGTGCTTTGTCTCAGAGCCAAACTATAAGTGACATCTTACACAGGTTGGACACTAGTCGGCTTCCCTCAAGTTTTGATGGGAAATGTAGGCGCCCTGGTTTTACAGCTTGGCTCTCCATTACAGCTGCAAGACCAGGATGCCTACATTTCCCATCAAAACTTGAGGGAAGCCAACTAGTGCCCAACCTGTGTAAGATGTCACTTGTAGTTTGGCTCTCAGAGTCTAAAGCTGACAAAACACAAAGAAGAAGAACTGAAGAAACGCCAAGCATCAATCCTCTTGTCAGCTAATAAATCCAACATCACAGTTATGTCTAGGGAGGAACTGGTATATGAAGGAGGCTGATATGTTTTCTGAAGCTAGGACTGCTTCAAAAATGCACTCATCCAATTTATTCCTGGGTTTTGACATTCTGAATTATATGGTCCTGGTCCCAAAAGGAAGTGTTTAGCACTTGGAGCAAGCCCATTGGAACAATGAAAGAAAAGAATGAAGTCTTTTCATCCCTAGCTGAGACACACAATTCCTCAGTCTTCCTAATGCCCACGAGTGCCTATTAGAGATTGGCACAAACTGGGGAAATGGTGGTTCGTTGAGGTTCGGTGTTTGTTGCGTTTCACAAACCATGAACCACAAACCAGCATGAAATTGCCTGGTTCGCAAACCGGTTCTTTTGGTTCATGAATACGTTGCTTCCGGAGCAGCAGAAGTTCTGCAGAAAGCCCATCCCCCCATTGCCTAGGAAACTGATTGATTGGTACCAGGCTGTCTGCGGTGACAAACTGAAAAATGAACCAAATGAATCATCCTAAAAATCATAGTAGTTTGTTGTGGTTCATCAGAAATGCCCTCTGATGAACCACCAGCTTGCAAACCAAAAAACTTTGGTTTGTATTTCAGTTTGTGCCCATCTCTAGTGCCTTTCCCTGGGGAAAAATGTCAAATAAACACCTGCATAAGTCATTCATGGCCACACCTAAGCCAGAGTCCAAGGGCCGTTGCATGCATCTCCTTGCATCATTGTTTGTTTGTTTCCTATTTTTATCCAACTCACCCCAATGGTTTTCCCCTCTTCCATTTTAGCCTCAAAATTACTCTGTGAGGTCGCTAAAACTGAGAGAGAATGATTGGTCCAAGGTCATCCGATAAGTTTTGTGGCAAGTGGAGATTCGAAGCTGGGTCATTCCAATTCTAGTCCAACACAATACCACAGTGATGCCCAATAGGGCACAGAATGGGTGGATAATGTAAAAATAAATAAATGCCAACAAATCACAACTAACTTATGGTGACCCCTCAGGAGACAAGCAGAGGGGGTTCTGCCATTGACTTTCTCTGCATAGCAACCAAAATTTAACACAGACTGAGTGAGTTCGGCATTCGCGAATCAGTGGGTCGTGGGACACTCATTTTCCAGTGACCCCACAGACTTTTCAGCAGTCTGTTGGCCTGTGAGCCATTAAAGTTTCCCTGCCTCACTGGCAACCAGTGCCGGGAGCTCTTTAACATTTAAATCCCCCCTTGCTCCAGCTGACTGGCAGGTCTGCCAGTCAGCTGGAACAAGAGGGGTTAGAGTGCTCCCGCACTGGCCTGGAATGATGAACCGGTTGGTTTGCGAATTGGTGCTGGCCTGTGAAAAGTTTGTTGTCTGTGAAATGCCATGGACCACGGACTCACAGCCTGTGGGTTTTTCTCGGTCCATGTCCACCTCTAATAGCAATCCATCCACATACTGTGGCCAACCCTGCTTAGATTCTGAGCTCTGACAAGATCAGACTAGTCAGGGCTCTTTGAGATAATGTAAGAGTTCACTGATCAGTGATTACTGAGGACTAATTTCCTCTAAATTCACATGAAGATATGAAGCTCCTTTATAAGACGTCAGTATATTGTTTAATTTAACTGGAGGTGGCTCTCCGAGGTCTCAGGTCAAGGTCTTTCACACCACCTATACCTGGCCCCAGGGCTTTTTTTTCTGGGAAAAGAGGTGGTGGAACTCAGTGGGGTTGCCCTTGGAGAAAATGGTCACATGGCTGGTGGCCCTGCCCCCTGCTCTCCAGACAGAGGGGAGTTTACGGAAGATCAGGGGCTGGGGCCACCAGCCATGTGACCATTTTCAAGAGGTTCCAGAACTCCATTCCACCGCGTTCCAGCTGAAAAAAAGCCCTGCCTGGCCCTATTAACTGGAGATACAGGAGATTATACCTGAGAGGTTCTGCATGCAGAGCAGAGGCTCTGTGACTAAGCTATGGCCCCATCCCGATGGGATTCACACTAAAATAAATATGTGTTCATCTTTAAACTAATGATGCTATAACCGAACTGGGCAGATAAGCAGAGACTATGCAGTAGACAGCTCTCTGGCTTGAATGCTGTCTAAGTCAGAGGTCAACGGGATGGGTGAGTGCTTCCAGAAGGCCAGAGCCTTGTCAGCACAGTCTAGCATACGGTACCAACCACATTCGTGGTCTGCCCATATTTATATACATGCCACGGAGCAACTGAATGTTTCATGCTGGTGTAGGTGGGTCCACAGAGAACAGAGATGCAATTGAGCTGGAAGAACCAGAAGCTTCAACAAACACATGATCCAATTTGGGAATTAATTTTAGAAAAAAATCCTGAGTAAAACAGAATTTGGGAGGAGAGGAAGACAGCGCAGAGAGAAATCCTGCAACTGGAAAGGAACAATGCAAAAGAAAATTGCCCAGCCCCAGCTACTTTTACGGGAACCTTTGAAATCTATCCTCATGTTCCTCTCCAGCATCTTTTTACTTCCAGGTTAAACTGGCACAAGTCTTCTCCATCTGTCCGTCTGTCCGTCCATCCCCCTGCCTGCCCATCCATTTGTCTGACTATAAATGACTCAAAGAAAAGAATCACATTAATAGATCCCTGTCAAACAGAAATGCAACATGTGCTCCATTTAAGTTTAGCAAAACTTGTTAGACTCACAGTGGCAAAGCAGCAGAGCTAAGTGCCTGCTTTAAAAGCCAGAAATCAGATAGGAAAACACTGAAGAGGAACAAGGTTAAATGGCATCAGAGCAGAGGGCTGAAAGCAGGTCAATAATTGACCAGACAGGACAGAGACGATGAATGGAACATGGTTCAGGCCCAAACCACTGCACAGCAGGCCGCCACAAGAAAGGTATTGATGGTGGCTGAAGTGGCCAAGGGGGAAGAAAAGAAACATAAAAATGGGCCGTGATCAGTTTCACAAAGAGAAATGCAAGAACAAAGGCGAACTAAAGCCAAGGGGAACGTTGTTTCATTGGCAAATCCCCGAGCACAGGAGATGGAAGAGGCAGAACAAAGGGTACAAGATAGCTCCAGGGCACAATAGCAATAACCAGGAGAAGCACTGCCGATCAGCAAAAGAGATCGTCTTTGCCACTGGGAAGGGGGCACACGCAGGCTGCACTGCCGGCACAGAGCTTGATTTCTATTGAACACGGCAAAGGTTTACAGCACAATTCAGATGCTTCCCAAGAATTGGTGATGATGACCAGGGGCCAAAATATGCACTATGTATGACATGAGTTGGGACATGGGATCATATCCTCTGTTAGCAACAGATGCAGAGGAGTTAGCCGTGTTAGTCTGTGGTAGCAAAATCAAAAAGAGTCCAGTAGCACCTTTAAGACTAACCAATTTTATTGTAGCATAAGCTTTCGAGAATCAAGTTCTCTTCGTCAGATGCATGGTACAGAGACTCTGTATCATGCATCTGCATGCATCATGCAGATGCATGATACAGAGACCCAGTCTCTGTATCATGCATCTGACGAAGAGAACTTGATTCTCGAAAGCTTATGCTACAATAAAATTGGTTAGTCTTAAAGGTGCTACTGGACTCTTTTTGATTCTGTTAGCAACAGAATCAGCTCCCTTCCCTCCCCTAAGTGAGAGCCTTTTAAACACTTAAAGAAAGCAATCATGTCTCCTCTCAACTTCCTCTTCTCCAAACTGAACATTCCCAGGTCCCTCAGTCTTTCCTCGCAGGGCTTGGTCTCCAGGCCCCTGATCATCCTGGCTGCTCTCCTCTGCACCTGTTCCAATTTGTCCACATACTTTTTGAAGTGAGGCCTCCTGAACTGCACACAATACTCCAGGTGGGGCCTGACCAACGTGGTATATAGTGGGATAATGGCATCCTGTGATTTGATGCTATGCCTTTGTTAATACACCCCAAGATCATGTTTGCCTTTTTTGCTGCTGCATCACACTGACTTCTCCATTTAGCTTCCCATCCGCCCATATCCCAAGATCTTGTTCACATGCACTGCTCCCCAGAAGTGTATCCCTCATCAAGTATGAAAGCCTTGCATTTTTGTTACCCAGGTCAAGAATCCAGCACTTATCAGAGTAATTCTGAGTAATTCACTTTGAAAGTACTGATCTGCAAGGCTCCAAAGGCTGCAAGAGAGAGGAGGGGCTTCTCTCCTGTGCCATTTTTGCCAGCAGAAGCGGCCACAGGTGGAACCTATTTGCCTTGATGCAGTTTCCACTGGCAAAAAACAGCATGGGGGAGAAACCCAAAGCCCTTCCGCCCCGCTTGTTGTGTTTGGAGCTGCACAGAGCAACACAATGCTTTCAAAGTGAGTGAAACTGATCCAACATGTGATGAGTCAGGTCAGACACCCATGTCCCGAATCATGTGACACCTATCACATTTTTTTGGTTCAAAGTCTTCGCACTCGTTGGCTAGAATTCTGGAAACAGGCTTATAACTTTTCTGAGCAATTGAATACAACCCTGCCTGTATGCTTTCCCTTATTCTTCCACGAGAAAAACCAACTAGAGAGGGTTAGATCCTGGTGCTTGCTTCTACTCCCACTGCATTCTTTTCAGTCCTCCACTGCAAGACATCTTTCTACAGCACTAGGAGCTTCCAGTCGTGCATCTTATACTGAGCTGAAGCAGAAGCAAGGCTTAGGGTCCCAGTCTTCCTTTTTAAAAAAATGAAAATTACAAATTCAGGGTAGGGGGCTGAAATATCCTTGTGCTGAATGGTACAATCCTATAGTCAGGGCTTCTTTTTTTTGGCAGTGATACTCACCAATATTGGGTACTGGCATCTTTTGGCTGGTCTCTCCCAATGGGGGAACTGATGGAAATGAGCGGTGGTGGTAGAGAGTGCTGTCAAGCCATAGTTCACTTCTGGCAACCTTTGCTGGGATTTTCAAGGCAAGAGACTAACAAAGGTGGTTTGCCATTGCCTGCCTCTGCAACCCTGGTCTTCATAGAAGGTCTCCCATGCAATTGCTATCCACAATCAAACTTGCTGAGCTTCCGAGATCTGATGAGATCGGGTTTGTCTGGGCTAACCTGGTTAGGGTTTATATATGGATACCAGCACCTTTTGGGGGGGGGGAAGCACTCACCTATAATTCTCTTGCACTTCTCCCCATATCTGCCTAAATTCTACTCCCCCCACTGCTCTAGGGGTTTACAAAATGAAACAAATGAGCTGAAAATACACCTGGAAATCACTGTTTGGTTTAGTTAAAGCAGCTTCTGGAATGATGAACCAATTCTAGGGAACCAAGTTATGACGAGGGGTTGTGCATAATGGAAAAAACAAGCCCCAAATACAAACAAAATTCAGTAGTTTGGCTCATTAAAGCAGTTTCTGGAATGCTGAACCAAATCTGGGAAAGTAGATTGGAACAAGTATCTCCCATTAAAAAGCTTGTATGTTTTGTATCTTCAGCAGCAGCAGGGCACTGGGCTCACCTCACAGGGCAGCAGTTTGTTTTCCTGAACAGTGCCAATCAGATCCCCGGGGAGAGAGACCTCACATTATTAATTAACTCTGTTGGCAGCAAGGAGAAATGAGACCAATGCACAAGAGTGCATCTCCCCCCTCCCCATAGCTACCCGGGAAATGGCATTCTCTCCCTCCCTCCCTGCCAATCAAGTCCTCGCAAGGGCAGGAAATCTGCCCACCTCCTATTAGCTTTAGAAACGTTTGGAAAGGAAACTTCAATCATAGGCTGTACATTGAAAGACACTTCCCTGGGAGTACACACTATTGGATAACATGGGACTTACATCTGCATAGACCTGTTTAGGATTGCTTCCATAGTCTTCCAGGGATCTCTTTTTCTGAGAGTCTCTCTACACAAGATGCCTTGGTGCATGTTCGTCAAGTGTAGGGAGGCACAATGTTAGCCAGGAAGCATAGTTTAAAAAAACAAAGGCAAACAAGATTGCAGCTCAGTTCATTTCATCTTCACCTCCCTGAAGGTTCCATCAATTTCACCTCTCCAGTCTAAAACTGTGTGGGATTGCAACCAGAGGGCAGTGAGGAATGGAAATGGGCTTGAGCCAGGCTTGGACCTGGAGAGGTGAGAATGGGCTGAAGTTTCCCTTCTGGCATTTCACAGCCCCTTCACACAGCTCTAGTGTATAGCAAAGCCTTTCCCCTCTTGCCAGCTCTGTCCTTTTGAACTACCCTTCCCGGCTAATATTGCATCTTCTGACACATATTCTTCATGTGTCACTTGTCTCGTGTAGAGAGAATCTGAGTTAAAGGTTAAATGTTTACTTGTTCCCCATTTCAAAAACAATCCTGCCTGCCCCCATAGCAAAAAGAAAACTTACAGGGAAAGATAGGGCCAGGGGTGGATTCAGACAATCATTCTGCCTACCTGCCTGAACTTGTGTGATGGAAAAGATGGGTGCTGATTAATGCAAGAGCTCCCATTTTGCAGCAGAATGCCGAGAGTTTTTTTTTTAAAAAAAAGGATTTGGATTTGCCCCTCGTGGATATGAAATGGCAAAGCGCAAGGAAATATGGCAGCAACAGGCAACAGCAGGATGCAAAGATAACAATTTATTAGCATTGTAGAAAAGGAAAAACGTGATCACGAAGCAGGATTGTTTTTAATGTCAAAGCATTGTGCTGTTTGGAGTGCTTTCCAGTTTGGGCTCCCACCCTGGTGCCAGAGGCCCACCACTACCGTTTTGCCAGCCAGTTTCCTGCCATGATGTGCACCTACAGGCACCCACCTTCTTTGGGGTCTGTTGTTGTGTGTCTGCGTTCAGGCAACTCTCCACTCAGAAAATACCAATAACAGTAAATAGTTCATTTGACGACTCCGGATTCAAAACTTAAGTAAAACTGTTCTCTGCTTGCACCCCTACTCCACTCTATGGAGGTTCTCCAACATGTCCTCATGAAATTGGTATGGATATAAAAAGCTGTTGGGCTAAGGCCACTGGTCCAGCTAGGTCAATCCTGCACAGTGTCTTAAAGGATCGTTTCAGGTGGGTTGCCATGTCAATCTGTAGTAGAAAATCAAGATTTGTGTTCAGTAGCACCTCAGAGACCAACTAGATTTCCAGGGTGTGAGCTTTCGAGAGACTGGCGAAGGGAGCTTTGACTCTTGAAAGCTCACACTCTGGTCTCTAAGGTGCTACTGGACCCCAATCTTGCTCTATCTTAGTGAAGGAACTTTCCCAACTGGAGAGATACCTAGGCCTGGGACTTCGTGTTTCCTTCCATGAGTGGAAAGTACACTTCTTTTCGATCTTCACTGCATGCCAGAGCACATGGTATAGTTTACCATAGCCCTTGGAAAACTTAAACTGTGTATGAACCAGTGAGGAGCTCCACTCTTGCTGATAACAGAGTCAAGTCTTCAGCATGGAATTCCACAAGTTCATGCAGGTCTATGCTGCTAACCGGATACTGCACAAAAATAGATTAACATCACATAATGACATATGCATAGGAACCTGCCGTTGACATTTTTAGGTCATTAGTCCTACTCTGGCTGCTAGCAGCTCTCCAAAGTCATAAGAAAAGGTCTTTCCAGTAGGAATAGCATGGATAAAACTTAACACTGTCCGCATACAAAGTATGCACAGAGCTATGGTTCCACACCAGGAAATAAAGTCATCTGTCAGCCACAGAATTAATATGATGCCACTTAGGACATGGAATGATATTATTTCATGGCATCTCCAGTGAAAGGTTGCATACAAAATGCAATTTATGGAAATAAATGGATATTTTCAAAGGGTCATGAAATATAAACTGAGGGAGGGGGAAGAACAGCTTTTTGCGGGGGGGAGCCAACTTGACTATGTTGAGATGGCCTGTACTACTGCAAACATTCAGCCAACCACACAACAGAAAGCTGCTTGCTGCACATGAGCCACAACCACAAGTGTTTCTAATTCATGTTCAGAGGTTCACATTTCCTTTATTTTCCTACCGTAATTAATGTAGATAAATTGTTTTGTGAGAATTCATGTGGTGCTTAAACGCTTTCTCAGGGTTTTTTTTTTTTTAACTTGAGTGATTCTGCCAAACAAGATCCACAGAATACAACTTTTAATATTGCTTGGAGGGACTATACTAGGCCTTGGCTCTGTCATCCATTTCCAGTTCTGTCATCAGCTGTCATCCATTTCCTATTCTCCTGTCAGTTTTGCCATTTGATGGTCCATCCATTTCTCTCCCAGGGCTCATCCATCATTTTGCCAGGAATTCCACCTTGTAACATTACTTGCTATCTCATTCTGATTTCATATTATTGGGCGATATGGAAATGTGATGGGAGGGTAAAGGAAAGGTGGGAGGAAACCTCCCCTCCCAACTTTAAGACCCTTGTGCATTTGAAGAGCAGCAACGACAGTTGCGAAATGCTAGAGCTAGTCACAATTAGAAAGCACAATATATTGTATACTGAATGCGAGCTTGTGTAGAAATATGTGCGTAGGTTCATGTAGGAGGGGAGGTTTAACAATTGGATTCCTGCTACCAGCACATCGTTGCTGGGACAGATGTTACTGGATTTTGTGAACATACTGTTTCAAAAGTTCAGGTTTGGATCATGGCCAAAATGGCAGATGTCTCTACAAACCAAAGATGTTTCCCACGTTCTTCTTATCCTAAGCTATCTCCAGATGTTGGGAGTTCTGATTACTTGCTATCTAGTTTTGTTTCCAAAATGCACATGCGAGTTTTTCTGTAGCTTTCTCATTTCTTCATTTGTGCCTTTTCTCCTTCTTCACATTACTGAGTCACAAAGGGCATGGTTAAAATGCTGCAACAAAGCTATTTTGATACAACCATGTAGATGTCACATTTCTTTTTGCATTTCTTTTTCACCAGTTCAAAGACTATCAGTAAAGCACCACATAAAAACGATCCTGATGCAACCATTTATACATTCATGTCAAAATCACCTTTTTGCAATGTTTAATAATTGTGGACCCTGACCTGGATAGCCCAGGTGAGCCTGATCTCATCAGATCTCAGAAGCTAAGCAGGAGAAGTCTTGCTTAGTAATTGGATGGGAGACCTCCAGCAAAGACCTGCGTTGCAGAGGCAGGCAATGGCAAACCATCTCTGTTAGTCTCTGGCCATGAAAACCGCACCAGGGAGCACCATAAGTCAGCTGTAACTTGAGGGCACTATCCACCACCAATAACCGTGTGCTTTGGCAGCAGCCTTTATACATCCCCTATGCTCCAGATATGTAGATGACACCACGTTACTGACAGAAAACAGTGAAGACTTGAAATTACTCCTGATGAAGGTTAAAGGAGACAGCGCCAAAGCAGGATTACAGCTGAACATCAAGAAGACAAAAGTAATGACTACTGAGGAATTACACAATTTTAACATTGACAGTGAAGAAATTGAAATTGCTAAAGATTTTCTATTCCTTGGCTCAATCATCAACCAAAAGGGAGAGTGCAAACAAATCAGAAGAAGATTGAGACTTGGAAGAGCAGTCATGAGGGAACTAGAAAAGATTCTTAGGGGGACCAAGATCAAGATAATCCATGCTATAGCATTCCCCATTACTATGTGTGGATATGAAAGTTGGACAATGAAGAAAGCTGATAGGAAGAAGAAGAAAAAATTTAAAATCGATTTTATTGGATGAGGTGATATAAAATAGTTGGTTAATACATACAACTTATCCAAATTAAACCTTTCTAAATATATAACCCCACCCCTCCCCTCCTCCTTTTCTCTATTGACTTCCAACAACACTCGAACCCCCCCCCCCCCGTTTATTCATAGAGATTATTATTTCACTATAATACAATTATATTACGTTACCCATGGTAGAGATCTTATATATATTCCCTTCATTGAAATCTTACTTAATAAAATTTAAAATCCCTCCAAAGACCACAATTGTCCTTTAACATCGCATTTCTTTTCCAAATACTTCTTAAACTTCTTCCAGTCTTCCAGAAAAATTCCTGGATCTTGCTCTTTCATATTCCTAGTTAATTTGTCCATTTCGGCCATGTACAAGAGCTTTCTTGTCCATTCTTCAATATTCGGTACTTCTTCTTTTTTCCAATATTGAGCATATAAAATTCTTGCTGCTACTATCATATAATACAACAACATCTTATCATTTCTATTAACATCTTCTAAATGTAAAGATAGTAATAACATTTCTGGATTTTTAGGAACATTGTATTGTAATATCAAAGACATTTCAGCACATATTCTAGACCAGAAGTCTCTAGCCTTTTGGCAAATCCACCACATATGAAATAGAGAACCTTCATGCTCCTTACTTTTCCAACATTTATTCGATAACTTTGTTAGCTATGGCTAATTTTTTCGGTGTTAGGTACCATCTATACAGCATTTTATAACCGTTCTCTTTAATACTGGTACAAGTTGATATTTTTAAGGTATTTTTCCATAGTTGTTCCCATGCTTCCATCGCTATTTCCTTATTACAATTTATGGCCCACTTTACCATTTGCACCTTGACTGTTTCATCTTCTGTAAACCACTTCAACAACAACTTATACATTTTAGATATTGCTTTACTATTATCTCCCAATAATAGTTCCTCTAGTTCTGAATTTTTAGATCTAAAACCATTCTTTCTATGTTCTGAATCAAATAAATCTTTAATTTGTCTATATTGTAACCAACCATATTTAAATGGCAACTCCTCATTTCGCTTCAGTCTCAACCCATCGTTTTCTAACTCTGTTAATTCTTTGAGGGTAAGCCATTCCTTTCCCTGATATTCCATATTTGGGTTGATTACTTCAGCTGGAACAATCCAAAGTGGTTTCTTTAGCTCTATAAATTTCTTATACTTGAGCCAGGTTGACAGTAGATTTCTTCTCAGGTAGTGGTGCTGAAACATTGCATCCATATTATGCTTCCCGTATCACATATATGCATGCCATCCAAATAGTTTATTATGTCCTTCCAATGTTAATATCTTATGATTGGTCAAAGACACCCATTCTTTTAGCCACACCAAACATATCGCTTCATGGTAAAGTCTTAGATCAGGTAACTGCATTCCTCCTCTTTCCTTAGCGTCACAAAGAACTTTCATCTTGACTCTTGGTTTCTTTCCTGCCCAGACAAATTCTGATATCTTCCTCTGCCATTTTTCA
Organism: Eublepharis macularius; assembly: GCF_028583425.1. Classification (NCBI taxonomy): domain Eukaryota; kingdom Metazoa; phylum Chordata; class Lepidosauria; order Squamata; family Eublepharidae; genus Eublepharis; species Eublepharis macularius. The sequence continues at coordinate 14,905,547 of NC_072802.1, forward strand.
AATTGTTTCTTATCTTTCACAATTGGAATTGTTTGCATTAAAAACATCACTCTGGGCAGTACATTCATTTTAATTGTGGCAATTCGACCTAACCACGACAAATTTAATTTATTCCATTTTATCATAACTCTTTCAATTTGAGTCCAGAGCTTTTCATAGTTATTCTTAAACAAGTCTATATTTTTAGCTGTCAGCTCTATCCCCAAATATTTAGTTCTTCGCAGTTTGTTAATTCACTTAATTCTTGTTGTTTCTTCTTAGTCATATTTTTAGTTATTATTTTTGACTTCTTTTTGTTTATGTAGAAAACCGGCAAATCTCCAAACTCCTTTATTTTGTCCAGCAGTCTTGGCAAGGTTTGTAGAGGGTCTTCCACTATAAACATCACATTGTCTGCAAATGCTCTCAATTTGTAGGAGGATCCTTTTATTTTTATTCCTTTTATACTATCATCTTCTCTAATCCTCCTCAATAATACTTCTAAGACCATCACAAACAAAAGCGGCAATAGTGGACATCCTTGTCTGGTTCCTTTCCTTATTTCCAACTTCTCTGTCAGGTCGTCATTAAGACATATTGTTGCCCTTTGTAAGTTATAAATTGTTTTCACTGATTGTATAAATTCATTACCTAGATCCATCTTCTCCATAGTTGTGAACATAAAATCCCAGTTCAAATTGTCAAAGGCCTTCTCTGCATCCGCAAAGAAAAGGCCAACTTCCTTATCAGGTCGCTTATCGTAATATTCAATAGCATTTATCGCTACTCTCAGATTGTCTTTTAACTGCCTGTTTGGTAAAAATCCAGCCTGATCTGCTGATAGGAAGAAAATTGATTCATTTGAAATGTGCTGGAGGAGAGTTTTACAGCCAAAAAAACAAATAAGTGGGTTCTAGATCAAATCAAGCCTGAATCCTCCCTAGAAGCTAAAATGACAAAACTGAGGCTATTGTACTTTGGTAACGTTATGAGAAGACAGGATTCTCTGGAAAAGTCAATAATGCTAGGAAAAGTAGAAGGCAGTAGGAAAAGAGGAAGACCTAAAACGAGATGGCTGGACTCAATAAGAGAAGACACGTCCTCCAGTTTGCAGGATCTGAGCAAGTCTGTTAATGATAGGATGGTTTGGAGGTCTTTCATTCATAGGGCCACCATAGGTTGGAGGCAACTTGACAACACATAACATAGCATAACTTGCTTCAGGCACTGTGTAGGATTAGAATTCCACTTGAAGTATGAAAGCAACTCTGAGGTTATGTTCTTCAATACTGAGAGTGGTTGTCAGAACAAAAGACAGACAGTAGAACAGTTTCGAGGGCTGTAGGATTGATAGCTGGTGTAGGTATGAGCTGTGAACTTAAAAAGTACCAGGTTCAAATCTAATCCAAGCTGCAAATTCATTAGACAGCCTTTATCGAACCATTATTCTTTCTATTCCCCATTCTCCATCTGCAATATGAGAGCAATAATCCAGACATATTTTATAGGATCTTGTTTGGTTGCACATACAAAGGTAGGCACATCTACCTATCATATTCTTCTCCCCTTCTTCCAAGGAGCTCAAGACAACATATATGGCATCCCTTTTTGCCATTTTATCCTCTCTGAGATAGGCTGGGGTGAGAGGCAGTGGCTGGCCCAGAGGCTTCTGGGGCAACCAGAGATTTGAATCTAGCTCTCAGGTCAAAATCCAGCATGCTAGCTATTACACAGAATGGGTTCCCACCAGCTCACAATGTCATGAGAGGATGGCCCTGGGAGGAAATCATTTTATATTTCAGTATTGTTGTTAAGACAGATGTGAAAACGAGATCAAAAGATCAGAATATAAAATAACTTTCAGTCCCACTTTTCTTTGATTATGGAGCTAAAAGCAGTGTATATGGTCCCAGCAGATTTCTCATTCAGGCACTGACCAAATCCAGACCAGCACCAAGGTTGCTACAGCGTATGCTCTTCAATGGTACCCTTTTACTTCTAGAATAGGTTTGCCAGGTTTCCTACTGGCAAGACTCATTGCCTGCTGCTGCAGGCAATTACTACATCTCTTTGGTTACAACCATAGAGTCTCTGGTGATCTCTAGAGCTACCATTTGCAACTTCTGGGTTGTACCCTGAAGTGACATAGTGACATGGATGACGTTGGTGATGTCACATGCACACCCTCCTGTCCCTGCCCCCAGCTCCAGCTCTCCCATCCTCCAACCCTATTCTGCAACTAAAAGTTGTAAATACTAAGAGGCATATTCAGGTTGGCAATAGTGTTCTGTTGGTGAGGAGGGAAGTCATTGATATTCCATTTATCCATTCTCTTAGGGCAGTGGCCCTAAAAGTACCATTTCTCCACCTGAAGCGTCTCTCAGAGCTATTCCAGAGGGAAAATATTGTTCCAAAGTCCTTGTCAGAAGTGCGGGTTGCAAATAAACAGGTCCCATGTCTGACCTCGAAAAAATTTTCTTCCTTCTACCATTCCAAAGTGATTGCTTGGCTTTAACAGACTCTACGATGCTGTTCCCCTTGAAATGTTAACAGCCCAAGTGGTGAGAAGCTGGCCTGAGGTTGTAACATTCCCTGCACAGTAATATGAACTATTAAACAAATGGTGCTGTGTAATATCCTTTCTCTGAGTGGAAATGCTCCCATTTAGGTAAAAATTTCAGCCTGCTGTTGGCAGTTACCAGACAGAATGGCAATGAGAAATAAAATGGAAAAGCAATAGAAGTTTGACTGAAATTGAAATTATGAGTCAGCTGGTGCCATTTTCATATCCCCAAAGGCAAACATTAGCAAAACTTGCCACTGGAATGGTGACATCTAGAACTAATGGGGGAAGCCACTCCATTTCCTGAATGTTAGCACCAGGGTGCTTCCAGACAGAATTTATTTTCGTTTTGCTAAATGCTATACAACTGCTACCTTGATTCAGTTCTCACTGCACAATACGCAGCTTCTGTGCCATAGATTGCCTCTGAAGGTATAGCAGTGCTCTTCAGGAATGCAGAAAAACAAAATGTCAGACTTGGGCTGTTTCCACGTGTCCTTAGAGGTGCGGTTCACCCTTGGAACTGTGGTGGCTTTCCCCAAGCATGCACGTGTTATTATTTGCCAAATGTATGCATATTGGTTTTTTTACCAGATATTCCTCGTATTTCCCGGGACCGCATTCGCTCTACCATTTTCTTTTGTTGCGGGTTATTTTTGCATTTTCTGGCATGTGATTTTCAAGTGTTTCTGAAGAAACCTCCTCCTCTCTCAGTCTCTGTCGAGTTCTTCTCCGTCCTGGAGCTCTTGCCCATCCTTCTTCACATTTCTGCTCAGCCACAGAAGCCTGCTTGCAACAATAGCTGCAGGGAATCATGCATACGTGAAGTAAAAAAAATAAAATAAAAGGTGAATCGGGTGCTTTTAGTCTATGACGATGAAAATGCCCAACCTCCTCTCCAAAACCACTTTTTTGGGGGGACTATTTAGAGGTTTTCCTGCAACCTCACAACCAAAGGTAAGCACTTGTGGGTCCTCCTGAATGTGGAGGATGGGTTTTTGGGTTGAGTCAGCAAAAGACAGACCTAAAGTGGGGAAAGGGCTGGAACAAGGGGCTGTGTGGAAACAGCCTTGGTTTGGATGTTTCTGCTGGGGACAATTCACTCATACATGTACAGCCATCTGTATATGACAGCCAAGGAATAGGGGGGGAGTCTTTATTTTGGAGGTGTGACCTGAGAGACAAGTGGTAGAAAGGCATTAGCAGCATCAAACATCTGCCATGATGAGAGCAATTCTCAGCAGGTCTACTTGGAAGTGAGTCCCACTTTATTCAGTTCCCAGGGAAGTGTTCTTAGGATTGAGGCTGACGTCTACACTTTCCCTCATTGCAATTATACTTATGACGTCTACAAAGGCCAGTGGGAGCCCAGTCCCTCAAGTCAGTTTTGGGGAGGTTCTGAACCCTCGCCCTCTGCCCACCAACCCTCGCTCTTCTCATACTTCCCCACCTCTGGCTTCCCACACATCTGCTTCTTGTCATCAATTTCCCTTTCCATGTTGCTGGTTTTTAAAAAGCATAGCTTGGAGTCTTCCTCTGCTGTTATTTATTTATTATTTGAAATATTTATATCTCACCCATCCAGTAGGCTTAGAGCAGCTAACAGCAGAAATTAAAACCAAATATCCCAAATGATATTTACCTCATGGAGAAAGGCAAGTGGTACATGGAAACCACAGACAGGACTTTTTCAGTGAACTAGGGAATGCTGTCATGTATATGACAGCCAAGGAATAGGAGGGGGGGGAGTCTTTATTTTGGAGGTGTGACCTGAGAGACAAGTGGTAGGCAGTGGGCCAGCAGGAGCCTACATGGAAACCACAGACAGGACTTCTTCAGTGATTGCACCCCAACTAGGGCATGATGTCATCCAAGAAGTATGACTGGTGCTTACTATTTTGTCTTTGAGAGTGGAGAAGAGTGCTCATGGAGAGTGCCCTCAAGTCATAGCTGACAGATGGAGACCCCTGATGGGGTTTTCATGGCAAGAGATTAGCAGAGGTGGTCTGCCATTGCTTGCTTCGGCAGCCCCAGTGTTCACTCGAGGTCTCCTGTCCAATTACTAATTAAGGCTGACTCTGCTTCTTCTGCTATCTGCTGAGATCAGGCTCACCTGGGCTATCCAGGTTAGGGCAGTTACCACATTAGGACTTTTTTAAAAATTGCCCATGCTTTTGGCTGTATTTTTGTAATTGTTCCTGAGACTGCCTGAGCCAGTATGATATTGTAGTCAAAGCACTGGATCAGGCTTGGAAGATCTGAGTTCAAATTCCTACTTTATCATGAAGCTCATTGGATGATCCCATTGGGCCAATCACTCCCTTTTAATGAAAACCACCTCACAGGTTTGTTCTGAAAGTAAAATACAGGAGGGGAGAACTAAGAACACTACACAGAGCTCCTCAGAGGAAGGGAGGGATAAAAATTAGGGATGCTCTGAATTTCTCTGTGAGATTTTTAGGCAGACAAACTTAGAGTCTCTCTGCATGAGATGCCTTGGCTCATATTGGATAACATTGGACTTAATTCTGAATAGACCTGTTTAGGATTGCATCCAGAGTCTTTCAGGGAACTCTCTTTTCTGAGAGTCTCTCTACATGAGACTCCTCAGTGTGTGTTCGTCAAGTGTAAGGAGACACAATGATAGCCCGGAAGCATAGTTTAAAAAGAGAGAGCCGGCGGAGATAGCTCCTCAGAGGGTTTGTCAATTTCATCTTTGCCTCCCCAAAGGCTCTGTCAATTTCACTTCTCCAGTCTAAAACTGTGTGGGATGGCAACCAGAGGGCAGCGAGGAACGTAAATGGGCTGCCTTCCAGAGCCAGGCCTGGACCAGGAGGGGTTCTAATGAGCAGAAGTTTCCCTTCTGGCATTTCACAGCCCCTTCACACAGCTCCAGTGTATAGCAAAGCCCTGCCGCCGGCGCTATCTTGGTAAACTACCCTTCCTGGCTAACATTGCATCTCCCAACACATGTTCTTCACCTGTCAGGTGTCTCATGTAGAGAGACTGTTACCTTTTGTAAAAATCACTACCAGACCATTAGCCAATCAGGGATATGATGGCATTGTACAGCTCAAACATTTGCCAAACACTACATTTACAGTTTCCTGTTAGTCAGAAGTTAACTCCCACCTGACTGAGGGGATCCGCGGGGAGTGTCCTTATCCACTCTGCCCCCCTCAGCAAAACAGCTACGTAATGAATAGCAAAAGGGCGAGGAGAAAGAGTTTGTTTTTCTTCCCTTCCCTCCTTGCAGGGGCTGCAGGGCCAGAAGCAATGCTTGATCCCTGCATTGTCAAAAGGAAAGGAGGAGGAACTGATTTCTTTCCAGTGCTCTGTAGCCCAAACCAACAGCTTGGGCGGGGAAAAGAGAAATAAATTAGCTGGGCTCCTAACCCCACCCTCCTCATTTGCTCATCACTGCAAGTATGCAACCCATCAAGGTTTCCACGATGGATGATCAGACAGTCAGCTAGGAAGCAGCTCCAAAAAAACCTTCACTTTGGATATAATGCAAACTGTTCCCAGCAGGAGATCAGAAGCCAAGTCCTAATGGTTCACTGATCAGAAGGAAGTCAGCTTCTAAAGGCTACATGTAGCTTGTCACTGCCAACATACACAAGTTGCAAATATCTGAACAGCCCACCAATTAATTGGCTGACAAATTAGGAGTTGAACTGGCAATTGCTTGAGTATTTCTAATAAAAAATTAGATAGATTTTAGTTGTGTGGCTATGTTGGTCATGTTTATTATATGTTTCTAAGCCTATATGCCGTGGTATATTATTGGGCATTACTGCTTTATAGTTTTATGCTATGTCTCTAATTTTCCAAACTTTCACTTTCTGTTCCTTCTTGTCTTTTACTTGCTTGGGTTATTTGAATTGAATTATCATTGCCAGGGCTTTTTTTCAGCTGGAACGCGGTGGAGCGGAGTTCCGGAACCTCTTGAAAATGGTCACATGGCTGGTGGCCCCGCCCCCTGATCTCCAGACAGAGGGGAGTATAGATCGCCCTCCATGCCTCCAAGAGGCAAGGAGCGCAATCTAAACTCCCCTCTGTCTGGAGATCAGGGGGCAGGGCCACCAGCCATGTGACCATTTTCTCCGAGGGCAACCCCCTGAGTTCCACCACCTCTTTTCCCAGAAAAAAAGCCCTGATCACTGCTCTTGGCAGTTCTTTCCTTTTGGACTGACAGTTTGCAGGGCCAGTGTCAAGGGGGTGAGGAATGAGGGCATAGCAACAGAAGACACAAGACAACTTGTTGAAATTAAGAAGGGCACAGCTGTATCGGTTTACAGTTTATGGAGTCTTGGCACCACATAGGGGATGGATTCCACCATTGGCTGACCCACCTGCCAGCTGATGACCCCCCTCGCCCTGTAGTCCACCTGCTGAGAGGGACACCATAGGATGACAGTAAGTGAGATTCCACATGGGCACACACCTCTGTGTGAATCTACGGGCACATGGGAATGAGTATGCTATGATAGCCCCTGAGCTGGGTATGTTCCTAACATGCCTCACTCCCCAAGAACCCTTAAGGAGATCCCCAATAATGGGAAAACTGGACTCACAGGCCATGCTTTTTTGGGGAGAAATGGGTTAAAAATAGCTAAAATTCACATTTGCAATGAATCAATAGAGAGCCAGGTGCCTGTTTACTTTTAAAAACAGTTTACTTCTAAAGGAAAAAGGTGCACAGGGTTCCTACAAAATAAGAAGCTCTGTAAGCTCTATCTTGCTGCTACATGCTACAAACTTAGACCATGTGAGTAATGGAGATTCTTCCTCCTTCTTTTCGACCCCCAGAGAAATCACCTGACGCATTGACCAATAACAGTTTACAAATACATCTCAGTTTCCCAGGCTTTGAATCAGATAAGACTATTGGCTCTGTGCCAGGTTTTCTTCCAGGTCAACACAAACAATAGAAACCAAATCCTGATGGACAACTCATTTTGAGTGGATGGTCAGAATAGTTTGCTGGGCTGGCATCAGAATCCACATGGACCTATATGAAGAGAGGCAGTCCCACAGATATGACCCCCAGGTCATGAGGGCCTTTACAGATAATAACTAGCACCTTGAACTGAACCTAGTAGCAAACTAAGAAGTTAGTGCTTCAAAAACAGGTGCTGTACTTTCAAATAATCTCAACCCCCGTAAAAAAACAGGCAGCAGCATTCAGGACCAGTTGAAGGTTTTGTCTAGGCTTCAAGGTCAGCCCCATGTAGATCACCATACAGTAATCCAGCCTAGAGGTTAAAGTAATATGGACAAGCATGGATACGCATGGGGCACAGTGTCTCTTTCTTACTTTTGCTAAAGTAGACTGATTATAGCAAAGTTTGATTACGTCTGACAAAGAGATTATTGAGGGCAAAAGGGTGACATATCCCAGCCATCCTTCTCAGAGCAAACACTGTTAACTGTGTAAAGGATCTACTCATTATGAGGGTTAATAAAGGATAAAATGACAACGATCTACTCTGAAACAAAGCCTGAATTAATGAAAATGCTGTGCCTTGCTGGTGGCATGCTAAATGTTTCATTTTTTTAATAGGATGTTTATCCTGACACAAGGAGAAAGTAATTTCCTATTGTAGACTTTATGCAGAGGATCTATTAAATTAGCTTTCAAAGTATTTGCAGAGCAATAACTCAGGATTGACTGGTGGGAATCTTATAATCCTAGAACGTGACCCAGCACAATATCACTCTTGTTTCATGAGCAAAGATTAATTCCATGTTTTTTTTCCTCCTCCATGACAGTGAATACCGTACATGACAAATAATGCCCTGTAAACACATTTGAATCTTCTTTAATCTCATACAAATACTTTCAGGAGGCCAGCTCACGCAATGTCCTCTAACAGTGTCCTAGTATCAAAAATAATCAAGGAAATTGTTCCTGGTGAATTAAGCAGGAATCCTTCCTCTGTACAAGTTAGATTACATATTATTTTCTTCCTTTCTTCCCTTTTCTTTCTCCACTTAGCTTAAAATGTTTCTTCACTTTATAACTGTCTCTACAATTGAATTTGAATTGTCTTGCCTAAAAATGAAGGAAACAGCGCTCTATGATTTAATTTGAAATGGTTTTCCTAATTTCCAGCCACACCAAAGGGGGTCACTGTATGTTTTCAGTACATATCACTGTTAGAAGATTAAATTCTTTTGATCGCTGTTTCTGGAGCTCTGTTGTAAGCACTGAAGCCTCTTGGCAAGTTCTTTTTTCTAATTTAGGCTCAGTTCAGACATAATACAAAATCATGCCTTAATTCAGGTAACTATGGGTTGTGTGAGTGAATGTGGGCCATAGTATAAGGGTGTGCAGAATGAAACAAGCAAGTTGGAAATACACACTAAAATCACTGTTTCATTAAGTGGCTTCCAAAACTGTGAATCCAGGAAACCACGGTAGAATGACACCCTCCCACCGAAAAATTTGTTTTTTTGTTTCGTTTTTTGTTTGGGTTTTTTTTTTTGCTTATTACTATGCAGTGGCAGCAGCAAGCAGGAATTCAGCAGCAGCATCTTGTTTTCCTTACCAGCACTATCTAACAATCAGATTGCAAGGGGAGACACCCCTTACATTATGTTATACCACTAATTAATGCCATTGGAAGGAAGGGTTGGGAAATTCCTGGAGATTGGGGGGGGGGCAGAACCTGGAGGGGGCAGAATTTGAGTAGGGTAGGGATCTCAATGGTGTGTAATGGCATAAAGTCCACCTTCCCAGAAACCCATTTTCTCCAGGGGAACTGATCTCTATGACCTGGAGATCAGTTGCAATTCCAGGAGATCTCCAGCTACCACCTGGAGCTCGGCAACCCTAGGAAGGGGATGTGTACATGAGGCACGAGTGCATTTTTTTCAGCACTACTTGGGCAATGGCATTGTATTCCTGCCAATCAGGACCTCACAAGGGGAGGAGCACTAACCCCTTCCTACCTATCAGCTTTGAAACATTTCTTTAATTCCATTGGAGGGAAGAGGGGATGTTGAACCTTTTTTATTTATTTTATTTTTGATTGATGTTGTTTTTAGTTAAGTATGAAAACAATGGGCCCAGACTCTCATTTCCCCACCCTCTTGAAAAGAACAGTGTGCCCATATGCAGCCAACACTCACCTTGCCTTGATGCCCTCCCCAAGCATTCTTTGGGTCCATAAACACTGAACCCCATTGCTGTGTGTGCTCAAACTCAGTGGGCCAATGGTTTATAGGAAGGACTGTGTTCTGTGCAATTTTGGTGCTGTGTGTTGACTGCAAAAACAGCTGCCCCAAAGAGGCTTGAAGATCTCATTGCAAAGAACGGGGCCAAAACGCATAATAACGGGGGGGAAACAGATTTGAACCTAACTGGCAATGCCCCACCCAGAAAACACCAATAACAGTAAATCGTTCATTCAAAAACCCCAGGTTTGAAACAGAAATGAAAACATTCTCAGTGCACACTATTATCATTATGGTTACCTAAAGTCCATCAGTCATCTGACATGCAAAGATAGTCATGCTGGCTTCAACCTTTGTTGTTTCCTGCAGCCACCCCCTCTAGAGAAATCTCTCACCAGAGCAAAGGCAATTAAACCAGCATTTTTTGAGGCCAGTCATGAACTGAGTGATCATCTGCAAGCCCAATCCTGATTCCACAAAGACACTATGGTTTTGCATTATGTCTGAATTGAGGCATACCCCTCACAGCCTCATCAGTAGAGGCAGTCATTTCCAACAGGAGTCCCCTGAGATGTAACCTTGGGAGGCAAATTTCACCCTATGTTCCTTGGAGACCACTTCGCTCAGCACGGAAACATCTACTGGTGGTTCTCGGCCCCAAGGAGGCCCGTCTTGCCTCAACCAGGGCCCAAGCCTTTTCGGCCCCGGCCCCAACCTGGTGGAACTCTCCGTCTGAGACAATTAGGGACCCGCGGGATGCATTAACATTCTGCTGGGCCTGCAGGACGGAGATGTTCTGCTAAGGTTTTTGGTGGTTGAGGCAGACGAGCCTCCTCTTCAGCCTCCCACTGGGGAGGGGAATTCCCCTCCCGGTTTCTGTTTCTTCTTCTGTTTGTCATTCGCCATTGCGGGCCCAGCGATTACGCGAATGGTGCAACGCACTCCATGTTATGAATTTTTTTGCCACCGGTTTTAACTGTTTTAAACTTGCTGTTTATTTAACTGTTATATTTTATGTTGTATTTTAACTTGGATGTGATCCGCTCTGAGCCTGAATGCGGGGAGAGCAGATTATAAATCAAATAAATAAATAAATAAATAGAGTATATTTCTGCCTTCTGGTAACTTTTGGGGTAAGGGAAAAGAGACCTTTCATCCATCCAACCTACTATTGTGTATCCTGGGACTGTCAGTCAGCTCTTCAAAACCTGCTGTCTGAGATCCTTGTAGTTGGAGACTGAGCGTAGCGGGCTTCATCTAAAGCATACTGGGCTATGGCCCATGAGAAAGTAACCTTTCTCACTTGTGCAAAATCTTTTTCAGCTGTAGATGCCGGAGATTGACCCAAAGACCTTCTTCATGCAAAGCATGTCCTCTGCTACTGAATTCTTTTTTTTAAAAAAATCCTTCTTACTGAGAAATGTCCTAGGTTTAACATGCATACTTAATAGAATTTGGGGGAAATAACCCTTCTCCAAAAAAAGATTGTTGGCTTCGGCTGAGGGAATGATGTTTCCCTAGGTACTGCAAAGCATTAATGTATTGTGTCAGATTCAAAAAGAAAGGAACAACTGCAACAAAAGCCAAAATATAAAAAATAAAATGTTGCAGAAAAGATACATATGTGTATGTGAGTCTCTCTACCTGAGACATCTGACACATGAAGAACACGTATAGGGAGATGCAATGTTAGCCAGGAAGGGTAGTTTAAAAAGAGCCATGGGCAGGGAAAAGGCTTTGCTATATACTGCAGCTGTGTGAAGGGGCTGTGAAGTGCCAGAAGGGAAATTTCAGTCCATTCTAACCTCTCCAGGTCCAAGCCCAGCTCTGGAAGGCAGCTCCAGCACATTTCCATTCTTCGCTGCCCTCTGGTTGTGATCCCACACAGTTTTAGACTGGAGATGTGAAACTGATAGAACCTTTGAAGAGGCAAAGATGAAATTAGCAAACTCTCAGAGAAGCAATCTCCACCATCTCTGTCTCTTTAAACTACGCTTCCCGGTTAACAGTGTGTCTCCCTACACTTGACGAACACATGCCAAGGCATCTTGCGTAGAGAGAATCTATATCTCCAGACACAATTTAAAGGAAATCTGTTACCTGTGATAATGTGATGATAACCATTCATAGTCTCTATTCAGTCCCAGCTTGACAGAGTCAAATTTGTATATGAATTCCAATTCAGCAGCCTACAGACAGCCCCCCAATCTTAAACGACTTCTCACTTACAATCATGAATCGGCCAGCAGAGTCACCAGCACAGGTACCAGGCCCTGCAACAGACCCAGATGCCAGCTCTGCCCCTATATCTACCCAGGGAATACAATTACAGGACCCAATGGCATCAACTACACTGTCTCTGGCTCTTACAGCTGCTCATCCTCCAATCTGATATATGCCCTCATGTGCCAACAATGTCCTTCTGCTCTGTACATTGGACAAACCAACCAACCTCTATGCAAAAGAATAAATGGACACAAATCTGACATTAGAAATGGAAACGTCCAAAAACCAGTGGGAGAACACTTCAATCTACCAGGACATTCCATCAAAGACTTAAAGGGCGCTGTGGTTCAACAGAAACCTTTCAAAAACAAAATCCAACGGGAGGCTGCTGAACTGGAATTCATATGCAAATTTGACTCTGTCAAGCTGGGACTGAATAGGGACTATGAATGGTTATCACATTATCACAGGTAACAGATTTCCTTTACAGAGGCATGGTCTAGGGGAGCCCAGTGACGCCTGGTGTGGGCTTTCGGGGACCACAGTTCTCTTTGTCAGATGCATCTGGCAGGGAGAGCTGTGGTTATCGAAGGCTTATACTACATAGGAATTGGATGCCTTCACTGCTGCAAACTAACACGGCAAACTGACTCCACACCAAAAGGAGATGTTTACATTTACTAGCAAAGGAATGTTTGGGTTGCCTCCCCGCTAATTGCATCCTGTCCCCTTGTGATATATGTCCCCTTCTTTTCCCCCTCTCTCCCCTCCTCTTCTGTATTTGACCAGTTCGGATCATGCATCTGACGAAGAGAACTTGATTCTCGAAAGCTTATGCTACAATAAAATTGGTTAGTCTTAAAGGTGCTACTGGACTCTTTTTGATTTTGCTACTACAGACTAACACGGCACATAAAATGTTATCAAATTCCTCAGCTGCCTGGCTCCAGATACTAACTCCACCCTACTGGGCTAAACCGATTAGCTCATGGGGGTTTCACCTGCAGTTTCCTCCCAATTGCCTTTGCAGCTTGGCTAGCTTATCAGCATCTGGTTTTGAGCCATAACTCACATTACTTGGCTTTATAACTCCTATGATGAGAGCAGAATCTGTCATGTGGATTTCTCGTTGAGCCGTCAATGATTACAGGCTCTAACCCTAGCTACAAATTTACTATCTCACTGCAATAAGCCAGGATGGAACTTTTTATTGAAACTACGTGTCTGTCTATGAAAGTGAAGGAGAGAAGGAAACAATGGCCGTTTCCACGCAGCCGGTCAATCCCACCCTTTGCCTGCTTTTTGTGTGTTTTGCTGAGTTGCTTCGAAAATGCAACCTCCACAGCCCACCTTGTGGGAGGTCAGGCACTTTCGTCATCGTCGCCCACCTTCCTTTCAAATGTTTGTTGTTGTTGTTGTTTTGCACATGCGTAATTGCCTGCTGACTGCTTCAGTGGAGGAGCTGGGCTGTGATTGGAGGATTCGTCAGAACTTTTTAACCATGCACATGCCCAAGAATACAGAAGGAGCGCTCCATCGGCCTGTAGCAAAAGAAAAGACCAGGGAACATTCAGTCCCTGAAAAGACACTGAAAAAACGGAAGCCAAACGGTCTGCAACCCTTTTGAAAATGGAAACATCTGAAGTCAAGGGGAAAAGCTGCCAGTGTTCAATGAGTGGCCCATCCCTTTAAGGATGTGTGGAAACGGCCAATGTTATGGAACAATTGCAGGTGATGATCCCTTGGAGGCTTCTTTGGAGGTTCTACCTCTGCTGAGAATCCGTTCTGTAAGCATGCATGTGTTACAGAAGCCGTGTGCAGGCAACATATCAAGGGGGGAGCCAATATACACAATGGTAGAGTAAGACCAAGAAAGCTAGCTTTGCTTCATTTGTGACTGGTTGTATAGGTCCTACAGTCACCTACATATTCACCAGAATATGGGCACAGTAAGGACACTTATACATATAACATGTGTATGGGCTTTGTCCCTACATTGCACAGGCAGCAACCTGACCACGGACCAAACTTGTACATACGTAGGCACATCTCAGCAATTGCATGCAGGTGAAGGCAGGGCTAACACACTTGGCTGTGAGTCAGAATACTTGATCCTGAGTTGAGGTGAGGCCAGCCTGATTGGAGAGAGAAGGGCCAAGTGTATTCAGTCAGTAGTGGGAGAGGGGACCACCGGTACCACCTCTACCAACACCTGAATATTTAGGATCGCCTTTAGATATGTCACCTGTATAGGGCTGACATTGTCTCATATTGTACAACAGCAGCAGAAACTATACTTGATGCTTTCTTCTTCTTAATGCTGCAGTCTCATGATTTTTAATTTTCCATTTTATCGTTTGCGTCTTGGTCTATTTTCCACTACAATGTTAGTTTATATGCTCTAGAAATAACCAAATCTCCCCTTTGCCCCTCTCTCTTTCACGCTAAGATCTCTGCTGCAGCCTTCCAAGTGCTCCCCCGCCCCTCCTGCTTTCCCCCTTCCTGTTGATAGCTGTAGGTGATCACAGGAGAGCCTGGCTCTTGTGAAAGTTGACAACCATCTCTCCTGCCAGGTGTAGCCAGCCATGTCGGCATGATGGAGAAGCTTTGAACTAAAGGGTCCCAGTTGACACCCGCCACTCTCTGTTCTGGCATGCCTGGCTAGAAAGATCCTGCCCTAAAGAGCTTACATTTTAAGTAGACAAGGCTGATCAAAGCATAGGAGCAGGAACAAAGTCAATCGCTCAAAGCTAAGGACAAAGAAAGGTTGGAATCGAGTCATTTCTCAGTATTCCCAGTCCAATTGGGCCATTTTGATATGCCCGAGCGTCCTGAGCTGCTCTTAGAATGAAAGGCGCAAATGTGCTCCGGGTAAGTCCCGTTGTGGTGTTTTGATGTGCAGAAATACTCGAATATATTTTTTTTATCCCAGAAATCTCCATCCCAACTTTTCCGTGCCTTTTGAGTGCCCCTCAACCAATCAAGTATTTAAAGATATTCATAAAAAGTATTGATTAAATTCCACTCCTGGTTCAGCTGAATGCTAATTGGAACTCTCTATGTTCTTGACTGCCTGCAAAATATTGGGGGGGGGGGGTGATTCACACACACACACACACACACACACACACACACAAACAAATTGGCAGTTTTATTTTTTTTCTGTTGTGAGCTTGTTAAAAAAAAAAAGTGGTTGCTCCAATCCAATCTAATGGATAACGAGGCTGTTCTGGAGGTTGCCAATTCCAGGCAATTCCAGGCTGGGGAATTCCTGCAGATTTGAGGGCAGAATTTAAGGAGTATAGGGACCTTAATGGGGTATAATGTACAGAGTCATAAGAACATATGAAGAGCCCTGCTGGGTCACACCAGTGGTTCATCTGATCAAGCATTCTGTCTCATACAATGGCCAACCAATTGCTATGAAGGACCAACTACAGGGCATAGAGGCGGAGGCCTTCCCCAGGGATTACCTCCTGGCATTAGTAGTCAAAGGTTTACTGCCTCTGAATGTGGAGGTTTATTTTAGTCACCATGGCTAGTAGCCACTTATAGATCTCTCCTCCACGAATCTGTCTAATCCCCTGTTAAAGCTGTTAACGCCTGTGGACATCATGTCATCCTCTGGGAGCAAATGCCATATCTTAATCACTTGATATGGAAAAAAAAAGATGTATTTCCTTTTGCATGTCCTGAGTTTACTGCTCATTAGCTTCATTAGATGCCCTCGAGATCTAGTCTTATGGGAAAGAGAGAAAAAGTTCTCTCCGTCCACCCCTCTCTACCCGGTGCATAATTTTATAACCTCTATCATGTCCCCCCTTTGCCATCTCTTTTTTGAACTGAAAAGACCCAGACTCTTCAGCCTTCCCTCACAGAAAATGATAAATAAATAACATGTTGGCCCCAGAAAACTAATTAAAGGATTCCACAGTTGGGCTGTTAGCAGAGTATATTGTTTGCAGTGAAAGTATGATTTTAGATTGTGTGAGCTGGTTCTGCTGGCTGGTGTGTGTGCAGCAGAGAAAATAACAAACCATACACTAGTATATACTTAGAAAGGACATAAGAGTTCTTTATTATAGGAACTCTGTACTCTGATAGGAAAGGAGGAGAGATAGAGCCTATCTACCTATCTAATCTAAGGATGGGCATAGATGGCAGGACAAGTCCTGCATTCATGGTTGCAAGATGGAGATAAGGGAGAAGGAGATGGTGGTTGTAACAAAGCCAGGAAGAGAAGGATGTCATGAGGAGGAAGTCCTGAGAATAGCAATCTACACATCAAAGGATAGTCAGAGCAGTAAACAGATGCCCTGACCTCTCTGTCTTTCTAACTCTATTCCTTTTATTCTCGCTTCCTGTCATTTCACCAATTTTTAATCCATAGAAGGACCTTATCTCGTGACTATTAAGTTTACCCAGGAGTCTTTGGTAAGGAACCTTTTCTAAAACCTTTTGAAAATCCAAGTAAATAATGTGTTTCAGGTCGTCCTTATTTACACACTTTTTCACTTTCTCAAAGAACAACAGAAGATCGATGACGCAGGGCTTGCCTTTCCTGAAGCCATGCGGATTTTCCCTCAGCAGGCTTTGTTTCTCTATG
Source organism: Eublepharis macularius (assembly GCF_028583425.1). NCBI lineage: Eukaryota > Metazoa > Chordata > Lepidosauria > Squamata > Eublepharidae > Eublepharis > Eublepharis macularius. The sequence continues at coordinate 14,922,103 of NC_072802.1, forward strand.
TGCTTAATAATTCTATCTTTGATTACAGCTTCTATTAATTTGCCTGGCTAAGATGTTACGCTAAGAGGTCTTTATTTTCCTGGTTCCTCTCTGGACCCCTTTTTATAAATCAGTGTACCATTTACTACTCTCCAGTCTTCTGGCGTGCTGACTTTAGTGATAAATTAGTAGATCAATAATCTCACATTTGAGTTCCCTCAGCACTCTCAAGTGTAAGGCATCAAGACTCAGAGACTTACTGAGTTTTTTTAGTTTCCACAATAGGTCTGAAATTTTATCTCTCAATTCCTCAATTTAACTCAGTTCTTCAGACTCCCTCTCTGAAAATCGTGACTGTGGTATGAATAAATCCCCTACACTTTCCACAATTAACACTGATGCAAACAATTTGTTGACCTTCTCTGCCATCTCCCTATCTTCCTTTGGAAGTCCACCATCCGCATCTTATGTAAGGGAACTGTTCTCTGTATGTAGAGTAGAGATGGGCACGAACAGCAATACGAACTAAAAAAAAAACCACGAACAGCCCAATCGGCTGTTCATGAACAAGCTGTTCATGAGGCCCCATTCTAAACTAACAGGTGGTCATTGTAAGCCTCGTTCGTTGCTGTTCGTCAAGCCAGACAGTCTGGCACCTGCTATCAATTCCCTTGGCAACTCAGGCAGGGATTGTCTGAATTCTGTCTGAACTCCTGCTGTTGCCCTGGAAACCCCAATCTAAGCCCAGTTTAGCTTGATAGGCAGGTCTTCCTTCCAAGTGTGGACTGGAGCTCCAAATTTGTTACAAGAGGAAAAGACCAGGGGGGAGGGGGGCTCCCAGCTCTGGCTTTCAGGGAGAGACAGCTGCTGTTAGAGAGACAGGGAGAGCGCATTGGAGCTTGAATTTTCTTGTGTGGTGGGATAGGGATCTACCCCTTCAGGTTTCAGGGCTGCTGCCAAGCTCTGGGGCCAAGCTCTTATTTATTATTGGTACACTTCCTGCTGCCTGCTCAGGTAGGGTTTCTGGAAGTGGTGTAGTAGGGATCTTGATGGCTGGAGGAGAGCCTGCTGGCCCCCACGAACAACGAACAACAAACATGTTCGTGACAGGATCATGTTCGTCAGTGTTCATTGTTCGTTGTTCGTGGATGGCAACGGACAACGAACACCATGTTTGGGGGGGTTTTCTGTTCATGCCCATGTCTAATCTAGAGATCAGCTGTGATTGTGGGAGAACTCCAAACCCCACCTATGCAGCAAGATAAGCTAGGGGAAATTCTGAGGTGGCAGAATGAACTGTACCACTTCAGAATACAGGTCAAGGTGGCACTTTTGAATGTGTCCCCATGTAATTATCACACTGCCAACACCAAACTAGCATGTAAGGAAGAAAACTTTCTAGTCCAGCCCTTTGCTTCCTATGGTGATAATCAGTTTGTGAGGAGTTTTTTAAAAGTATGGATTGGATTCTATGGATATTACGTTAACTTAAAAGAGGGATGATCTCACCCAATTCTTCCCTTCACTGATATCCTCCTGATCTGTGTTGGTTGTTTGTCTGCAATGGCCCCAACCCCCATACCTTAAAGAGGACTGCTGAGGAAAGGAGAAGGTAGGCAAAGCTCTCCTTCTGTTACAAGAATGTTCATAAGATCCAGCCCTATTTTTTAAAAAACATAGAAGAGGAACCAAAAATGTGATTTCCTCAAAATTGCAGTCCGACGTGGTACAGCCCATTTTCCAACTCCGTTCTACTACATGTGTAGACCAGACCTAGAGCTGCTAATTTATAATAACAACAACATTGGATTTATATATCACCATTCAGGAGAACATAACGCCCACTCAGAGCGGTTTACAAAGTGTGTTATTATTATCCCCACAAAAAACACCCTGTGAAGTGGGAGTGGCGGAGGGAACTCTGGAAGACGCAAGGTCACTCAGCTGGCTTCAAGTAGAGGAGTGGGAAATCAAGCCCGGCTCTCCAGATTAGAGTCCTGCCGCTCTTAACCACTACACTAAACTGGCTCTCACATTCTAGGTGAAGTTGGACTGCTTCTGGTCCTATTTTTGAAGTGTGTTTGCTCTCCACCAGTTCTTCATCAATATTTCTAGCCGTTAATGATAACCTCTATGCTGTGTATTAGAAACCGGAAATATCTTGGTTGCTAGGAGACAGAAACCTTCTCCCCTAGCTTTTGAACATAAATATAATTCTGCAACATCTCCTTACAAGAAATTTGCATAAGTATTTAGATAAATGAACCCAAACACTGAGAGGAAGCAGATTTGTATGAGCCAATTCTAGGTTGCCAACTCCAGCCTGGGAAATTTCTGAAAATTTGAGGGGCAGTGCTGGGGAAGGTGGTTTTGGAAGGGGAGGGGGCTTAGAGGGAATGCAATACCACAGAATCCGCCCTCTGAAGCTGCCATTTTCTCCAGGAAAATTGATCTCTGTAGACCAGAGATCGGTTGTAATTCCAGGAAATCTCCAGGCCACACCTGGTAACACTACCTACTTCTCATTGAGTCCCACTTCAGGATGTAGAAATGGAGTCTCACTTGGCCAAATGCTCTCCCATATTTCAAAAAAAGTCCTTCCATATAGAATATTTAAAGATGATAATAATAATAATAACTACAACAACAACATTCGATTTATATACCACCCTTCAGGATGACTTAACACCCACTCAGAGCGGTTTACAAAGTATGCCATTTTTATCCCCACAACAAAATACCCTGTGAGGTGGGTGGGGCTGAGAGAGCTCTGGAGAGCTGTGACTGGCCCAAGGTCACCCAGCTTGCTTCAAGCGGAGGAATGGGGAATCAAACCCGGCTCTCCAGATTAGAGTCCCGCGCTCTTAACCACTACACCAAGCATGTCTACTCAGAAGTACATCTCATTCAAGAGGGGTTTCCCCCAGGAAAGTGTTTATTGGCTAGCAGCCGATATGTCCGAGAGAAAACTTCTAGCCTAGACTTTCCCCTGGCTAGGGATGTCCAGCCTCTTGCTATAGTGGGAGGCCTCCCGGCAATTCCCTTTGATACCCACCAGTGCCTCAGACAAAAGGCTAACAGTTGCCCAGTGGGAGCAGGACATTCCCTGCTCCCAGATGCCACCCCCCACACACACACACACTCATCTGGCCAGAGGGGGGGCACGTGGAGAGTGGGCCTAGGAGCACCATCATTCCCGACACAATAAGAAAGGGAAGGCCCCTGCAAGGAGCTGATTTGATGCCCTTCCCTTGCATGCCCTCTCGTGCCTCTCTCACAACCACCCTGTCCCCCAGGGTTGGGCTCCGGTGGACTTGGAAACCCTACTCAGACACCAGTGGAAGAAATTGGGGGGGGGGGCTGGTGTTAGGGTTGCCAGAGTCCAGGTAGTGGTTGGAGATCTCCTGAAATTACAGAGCTCTCCAGCCGACAGAGAGAAGTTCCCCTGCATAAGATGGCTGCTTTGGAGGGTGGACTGTATGGCATTATGCCCCGTGGAAGCCCCTCCCTTCCCCAAACTTCACTCTCAACAGGCTCCACCAAAAATTTCCGAATTTCCCAATCTAGAGCTGGCAATCCTATCTGTTATATTGGCATCATATTATCACACAAACATCACTGAAGAGTCAGTTTGGTGGAGTGGTTAAGAGCGCGGGACTCTCATCTGGAGAGCCGGGTTTGGTTCCCCCACTCTTCCGCTTAAAGCCAGCTGGGTGACCTTGGGCTAGTCACGGCTCTCTGGAGCTCTCTCAACCCCACCCACCTCACAGGGTGTTTTGTTGTGGGGATAATATCATACTTTGTAAACTGCTCTGAGTGGGCATTAAGTTGTCCTGAAGGGTGGTATATAAATCAAATGTTGTTGTTGTTGTTGTTGTTACTTACAGTTTAAAATGGAAGTGACACATGATGTTCTAGCACTCCACAAAAACTCTGTAGTCGAACCATAGTGTTTTGTGAAATGTTAGCACTTTCCCCATGTTACTTCTGTTTTAAACAGGAAATTACATTGGCACACCAGTGCAATGCCAGCATACCAGATCCCTTCCCCGATTGCTCCCGGACATTGCTGGCTGCAGCTGGGCAACCCTATCCTTTGCACCTACTTTTCTACAGGCAGAGATTTTTAAAATTTATATATAGAAAAGCATTCAGCTATGTGACCCCCATTTGGCAGTCTGAAGTGGTATAGGCCACGCAGAGGCTGACCAGCTCATCAATGACAATGAGAGAGAGAGAGAAATGAATGGGACTTAATGAAATAAGAGCTTTAGCTGAAGCTGCCGCCATTCCTTTAGAGGGTGCCTTGTAAGGACAGGCCCAACACAGAGAAAGAGAGAGTGCCCGGATGGGGTTGAGTGAAAGACACATCAATAGCATGCTATAACTAAATCAGGAACTTCAATGACGGGGGAGTCAGAGGAGGAGAGAGAAGTCTAGCCACTCTGACGGCTGACGTTGGCCGTGTAAATGATTTACCAATGTGACTTTGCATGTACAGCTATAGGGTTCCCAGATGCCCGTCAGTGGTGGGCAAACTCCCAGGGGTTTGCACCCTTGCCTGCTGATCCACCAGCGATCAGAAGGAGGTGGCAAGCCCCCAGAGGTCACCCGCCACTGGCAGGCCCCCCAGGAATATGCATGGTGTGTGCACTCCCAGGGGGCACGACAACATCAGACCTGGAAGTGACATCGTCGTGCCCCCCATGGGAGCGCTCATGCACCACCGGCATGAGGTAAGTGCCAGCTCCCCCTCTGCCAGGAGGGTATAGGGACCTGGCAACCCCATTCTACATGTAGGTCAAGAATTGGTTTGCCTCTTCCGTACAGCTCTTTCTTGCCAGACTCAAATGCTGCCCCAGTCAGGTTGTAGCTGCACAGTCTCGTTGGCAAAGTTTTCTTTCAAACTTACGCCTTGCAGCTAGTTGCCGCTTTTGCACCTGTGCTTTATCAATCTTTCTCATACTGCACCTGCATAAACAACTCTGGATCCAGATGTTTGGCTGCCAGTCAAAGACATCAAACAAAATGCCACAGGACACAAAGACAGACACCAAACGGGTAAGAGTGAAACGTGAAATATTACTGTTTTCCAAATTTCTTACTTAATAATACGTCTTTCGAATTGGTGCAGTGGGAGGGTGCATGCTCAGTCAGAGGTTATTACCTTGTAGATACATTCAAGATGTTCAAATGCAGAGCAAGAGCCCACTGAACGTTTGTCTCCTGTGACTGCAGCCATCAGGACATGTGCCAAAATAACAGGTCCTTAAGCTCATCTATGCATAAGTTATTTTGTCTTGCCACTAACAGGCCACACACTTCCATCCATGGGAACCGGAGGCAGGTAGCAAAGAACTGTCATGGCAAGAGCAGAAAGAAAGGGGTAGGGATGAAGTGGCCTTTACACCAGGATCAAAGAAGGCTTCCAGTACAATCCTAAGCAGAGTTACTCCAGTCTAAGTCCATTGAAATCAATGGGCTAAGCCTGGAGTAACTCTGCTTAGGATTGCACTTTGTCATGTTACTGTTCAGAATGAATTGTGTACAATGTGTTGACCTTGAAGAAGCATTTAAAAGGTGGTTTAAACCTGAATGCCAGCCAGTGTGCTAGACAAGAATCAGGTTTCAAATCTGCACTCGGCCACTAGCCCCTGGGTAACTTTGGGCCAGACATTGTGGCTCGTCTGACCTACATGAAAATTTGATTCTCTGTTTAAATATTCATATCCTTGTAGCCAGGGCTTTTTTTCTGGGAAAAGAGGTGGTGGAACTCAGTGGGTTGCCCTCGGAGAAAATGGTCACATGGCTGGTGGCCCCGCCCCCTGATCTCCAGACAGAGGGGAGTTTAGATTGCCCTCCACTGAGTGGCATGGAGGGCAATCTAAACCCCCCTCTGTCTGGAGATCAGGGGGTGGGGCCACCAGCCATGTGACCATTTTCAAGCGGTTCCGGAACTCCGTCAACCGTGTTCCAGCTGAAAAAAAGCCCTGCTTGTAGCTCAAGGTGGCTTACAATCACAATTAAAAGCAACACAATTTAAAGCCTACAAAGTAAAACCCCAGACAAACCCCCTCGCCCTCAAAAACAATACCTGAAGACTATGCCCTATTAAAAAATAGGGCCAATAAAATGGTCTTTCAGCACCTACTAAAAACGGAGTCCCTTTCACCTCCTTACAGAGCCTGCTGCTGGCAAGGGCCTCTTATAGTCCTTGGATATGCTTAGTTCTTGTGGCCCCTTCTTACGCACCCAGCCAATCGCCACTTTGGGGTCAGGAAGCAATTTCCCCCCGGCCAGTTTGGGTAGGGATCCTGACGGTGTTTTGCCATCTTCTGGGCATGGAGCAGGGGTCACTGGGAGGGTGGGGAGATGGTTGTGAATTTCCTGCATTGCGCAGGGGGTTGGACAAGATGAGGTCCCTCCCAACCCTGTGATTCTATGATGTGGGCAAAAGGCAGCCTCTCTGCAGTAGCTGGGCTGCATCATTCAGTCATGTTGACCTCCAGTCAGGCCAGGTGCTGCAGACAGGGTTCCCAGGCTGCAGTCAGCCATCTCCAGGGACATTTAGGGGGGTGGGTACTGCTGCTCCACTGTCATGCCAGTGCACTGACATCACTTCTGGCAGAAACAAGAAGTGACATCACGGGACACACTAGGATTTGTCAAATCTCTTATTGTACAACCATAGTTTTTGCAAATTCTAGAGCATCCCATGAGGTCACTTCCTGTTTTCACTAGAAGTAACATCACTGCACCAGCATGACACTGGTAAGCACTCCCATTTATTCCCACTGGTGCATCAGATGCTGGTGGGCAACAAACCAGGTTGCCGGAAGGTCTGTTGTAATTAGGGTTGCCAGATCCTTAGGGTTGCAGGAGTGGGGTGACTTGACACTTACCTTGTGTCTTGTCCATGTTCCTTTGCATACATGCTCCTGGAGCTTGCATGGCATCACCACACTTCACATGAGGCTAATTCTGGCCCATTTGGGACCAAAGTTGGTGTGCACCGCGCATGTTCCCGGGGTGCCTGCTGGTGGCAGGCGACCTCCAGGGGGCTTGCCACCACCTGCTGATTGCTGGTGGTCTGGTGAGCAACGAGGCAAACACCCTGCAGTTTTCCTGCCACTTGCAGGCACCTGAAACCCTAATAGTGGGAGAGCTGGCAACCCTACCTTTGGGGCCAATACTTAGCTCTCCCCTTTATTGCTGCTGCAAAGGAAAGATTTCACGTCACTCACAATATGCCAGGCCTGAACAATTTTTTTTATTCTTGTTTTGCTTCGAGTTTCCCTCTTTTTTTCATTTTGAGAATCATGGCAGTCAAATAAATGGTGTAGAGGAACGGAAGCAAAGTAACCTGTTAATTAACACGATCTTTTTTAAAAAGTAGAAACAACAATTAACTTGAAATTCATTCATCTCACTTTTGCAACAAGAGCTGCATGTGTCCCTACAAGCTCTTGTAACTTTCTTTATCATGGCTTCTCAATTTGTTTTTTAATATTTCATTATTTTGATTGTTAATCATTTCTAGTTCAACAGATGCCCTTGCCGGCAATCAATCCACGGTTTTTACGAGAAGCATTCTACGCAAATGAATATGAGAGGTTTGCACTTTCATTATAGGATAACCAGTTAACAATCGATCTGTGTGGACCCAGCTGACCTGGCAATTACTGGTTTATTGGTACAATTCAATGCATTAGAGTTATTAATTTTACTTATTTAGGCTTTTTATTCTTATGTTTGGCAGCTCTATGGGAGAGAATTGAGAGCAATCCATTAATAATAATTACCAGTGACACTGGAGGTGCGTGAGTAACACGTTGTCGAAATTGTGATATTTTGTTCATGGACATAAGCAAATTTAAATACTTCCTCAGTTCCAGGAAACCCATTCCTTTAATCCATCATAGCAAAAGGAACGTGATAGCTTATGCCTGCACAAAAGGGAAGGCTTCGTTCAACAGCATTAAAATATAGCACCAAGATTCTCTGTTCTAATTGCCTCATTTGTTTTCAGAGAAAAGAAACAGTGGAGGGAGCAGTTAGAGAAAGTTAACTTCATCTCTGGTAGGATAACAATCCATTTCCTCACAAGGATAATGTGCAATGTTTATCAACATGTACTGATCAATACTGCCTACTGCGTCCCATGGGACTTTTTGTGTTTATACTGGGGTGAAGTTTGAAAGGATTGCATAGCACATGAGAAATATTGCCCCGGTGTGTATTGTGCTTTTGCTACATCACCTTCGATGCATGCAAGTCCAATCTATTCTCATTTGTCTCCTGCGTGTGTGTTTACGAGGGGCAAGACAGTGGAAAAGATGCACATGTATGCTCCTCACATCTTTCTCATGCAACTCTTATCTTTTTACGCAACAACAAATGAGCACAATTCAGCCCAAAGCTGAGCATGTATTTTGAGTTCAATGAGAGAAACACGATGTTCCGTTCCCCTAAGGAAATTGATGGGGCTTTAAAAGTATTTAATTTTGGTAGAATCATGACAGGTGTATGAAACTGCTCTAAAATAATGGCCACTTAAGAGTCTCTCTACATGGGACATTTGACACGTGAAGAACACGTGTCGGGAGATACATTATCTGAGACAGGCAGTTTAAAAAGACAGCTGGCGGCAGCACAAAGGCTTTGCTATACTCTGGAGCTGTGTGAAGGGGCTGTGAAATGCCAGAAGGGAAACATCAGCCCATTATAACCTCTCCAGGCCCAAGCCCAGTTCTGGAAGGCAGCTCCAGCCCATTTCCATTCCTTCCTGCCCTCTTGTTGTGATCCCACACGGTTTTAGACTGGAGAGGTGAAACTGACAAAGCCTTTGGGGGTGGTGAAGATGAAATTGACAATCCCTCTGAGGAGCGATCTCCACCGGCTCTGTCTTTTAAATTACACTTCCTGGCTAACATTGTGTCCCTACACTTGACAAGCATGTGCCGAGGCATATTGTGTAGAGAGACTGTTACATACTAGAGGTCCTAATGAGTTTGGATTTCACCATTGTGCCTAGCTATCCCAACTGGTTACATGTGGTGTCCTCATCACAACATCCCACTCAAAAGAACAAGACCCTACGGCATTCCTTTGTCCCATTCACAGCACGCCCCATCTTTTATGGAGTTCTTGGGAAACAACTGTGCTCCATAAACACTAAAATGATACATCAGGGCTTTGCCATTCCTTTCTAGGGCCGTTACTGGACTCAAGGACACGCTATCAATACCAACAATACCAGTACCTAGAAGGGAAGGTGAAACTGATAGAGCCTTTGGGAGGCAAAGAGGAAATTAACAAACCCTCTGAGCAGAGATCTCCCTGGCTCTGTAGACAGGAGAAATTAGCAAAGCCTTCCAATCTCTTTTAAAACCCAGCTTCCCAGCTAACATTGCGACTCCCTTCACGTGCTCCTTTTCATGTAATTTGTCTCTTATAGCTTGGCTCTGAGTTCTAAACCAGTTGAAGCTTCTAAACTGCACATACAGTCAAATCAAGATATATTTTGGGGGGGGGGGGAACTAGTACATCAGTAAGGTTGCCAAGCTCCAGGTGGTAGCTGGAGATCTCCTGGAATTGCAACTGATCTCCAGGTGATAGAGATCAGTTCCCCTGGAGAAAATGGGTTTCTGGGAAGGTGGACTTTATGGCATTATACACCATTGAGATCCCTACCCTACTCAAATTCTGCCCCTTCCAGGTTCCACCCTCCCAAATCTCCAGGAATTTCCCAACCCAGACCTGGCAACCCTGCGCATGCACACTCTCAATGTAGAAGGGGGAAAAGATGGAAACAAACAGAGGAATCCGAATGTTCTGGCAAACTGTGCCTGCACAGCATTCGTTCAATATTCAAAACAAAAAAATAATGGCTCCATGAAGGATTCCTGCCAGATCAGGTCTTCTTCAGAAGCAGGTTCAGCCTGAAACAGAGAAGTCTAGAAACAAAGTCAGGTGAAAATAGTTTCAGAAAAATCCTTACACTCAGAAGCCCCCCCGGCCCCATTAGCCATTGGATCCCAAGAAAATCCTTTTTGCTGCTTGGGTTGCTTTTGTTTGGGTGTCCTTGTAGAAGGGGAACACTTATAAATCAGGGGTGAGACTCAGCCCTGCCATTACCTGCCACCACCTGATGGCACATGGGGTATTTTACCCACCACCACCACTACCATCTCTAGAAAAGTAACCTCAGACCCTTACAGATGCTGCAATATTTAGTGAAACTTCCTCCGTCGTGGCAGTGGCAGGGTGCGGGGGGGGGGGGGGTCACGTATGTCTCTGCCCAGCCATCCATGCCAATTTTGATTCTACTGCTCAGTGCTCGATGCTCGATGCTCAATGCTTGATGCCAGTACTTGTAAACAGAATCTTGTTGTACTTTGATTTGCTCTTTGTTGGTGTTATAACTGTTTCTCAAGCTTTACAGGTGGCTATCTACTGGACTCTACTGTTATGACCTTGGGCTTCCGCTTAGGCTTTGATATGTATTTCTCCTTGGCAACGAAGCGTGATAGCACAAATATGTAAAATGTTCTCACAGAGAAAGAGTGGGGAAACTTTGTTGATAACTAGGAGGGGGAGGAGAAGAATGAACTAGAAAAGAACTGTTTCTTTCTCGTGTCATCATTCTGGTCAATCTCTAGTCGAGCTGCTTAGATGTTTATATTACTCCTAAGTAGACCTATGGAACTGTATATTGAAATGGATTTCTGAATAAAATCCATTTGACTAAGTACTGGTGTCTTACTGCAAATGTGCCAGAGATCTGTCTGCAGTATCCCGTCATCCATAGACTGAGAGCCAAGCTACAAGTGACGAATGACACTTGCCTGGCAAGTGAACAGACTCAAGGGCCAAGCTACACATGACGAATGACACTTGAACAGCAAGTGTATTTCTCCCTGTTCACTTGCCCTCCACTCAATCCACTTGCCGTTCAAGTGTCATTCGTCATGTGTAGCTTGGCCCTCACGTGTATTTTTCTCTGTTCACTTGCCCTCCACTTGTGCTGGAGTGCAAGTGAATGGCAAGTGAGCAGGGAGGAATACACATGAGTTTGTTCACTTGCCAGGCAGGTGTCATTCGTCACGTGTAGCTTGGCCCTGACTGTGGGCAGGGATGTACATCTCTCTGCAGCTTTCATCAGAACACTTATTGAGTCTTTTACGAAGGATCAGCAATCAGCTTTTAATTTTAAAAATGCACAGAAGGGATAAAACTAGCTGATCAGGCTATGTCAACAGCAAAACAAAACGCAAGGGGGCAGGAAACTGAAGGCAGAAGTGTGTGCTGCAAACACCTCTCCCTCCTCGTCTTCTTGTCAGGCATGCACAAGCAGACTTCTGTCTCCCTTGCATCTTACATGACATCTTTGGGGTGGATTTTAATTGCTGTAAGCCACTTTGGGAGCCCGTCTCTGGAAGGTAGAAATATAATAAATAAATAAACAGGAAATTGTTCTCAACTGATACTCAAGGCGCAGCCGAATATGATGCGGCTCCGGTTAATCCAGGTAAACAGAACAGCATATATTGTTTTTCTCTCGTTCCTGTCACTGAACCAAGCCAAGCTTATGTTAGGCCATGACCAATAAGCCTCAGTTCTCCTTCCTCTCCTTATCATTGTGAGACCATGATTTTTTTCTTTTCGCTTGCTCTGACAGCTAAGCCCTTTACTACACAATTGAAGCAAGCAGCTTATAACAAAAACATAAAAGTTGCATTGCTCAAGCTGTACACTTTTTAAAAGGGGCTGCCAGACTGAGATTTGCTTTGCCAATTTATGAGTGGGGCATGGGGATCTTCCAGGATTACAACTCTAGGTGACAGATGCTTTCGCAAATGGATTCTTTGGCATTATACCACTCCGGGATCTTCCTGCTCCCCAGATACCACCCTCCTTAGGGCCAAACTACACATGACGAATGACACTTGAATGGCAAGTGTATTCCTACGTTCATTTCCCCTCCACTTGCTCTCCACTCGATCCACTTGCCATTCAAGTGTCATTCGTCACTTGTAGCTTAATTTCCAGGAATTTTCCAATCTGAATTTGGCAACTCTGTTTGCAAGAGTGTTGTAGAACCATGAGTCCATTCAAGCTTCATTCCTATGCTCATTTCTTGGGAACAAACACCCCTGAACAAAATGAGATTTACTTCCAAGAGACTTTGGGCCAAGCTAGAAGTGACGAATTACACTTGAATGGGAACAGACTCACATGTATTCCTCCCTGTTCACTTGCGTGGAGCTCAAGTGAACAGGGAGGAATACGTGCTAGTCTGTTGCCATTCAAGTGTAATTTGTCACTTCTAGCTTGGCCCTTTGTTTCCTTCTAATTATACAGTCTTAACTTTCTTCCGGGTAACTCAGAGTGGTGTACATATTTCACTCTACTTCCATCTTACTCTCAGAACAGGGCTGCCAACTTCAGGTTGGGAAATTACTGGAGATTTGGGGGTTGGGGGTTCCAGATGGGGTCCAGAGAAATATCACACCCCAAGGACAGGGGGGGGCACTCAACACTTGAAAAAAATTATAACGCAACACCACTTTCGAGGCTGGCTGCCAGCCAGCCACTCCCAGGTGGCGCACACAGGAACCCGGGCGGCCAGCCAGCCACTCCTGGGCAGCACCACATCGGTGCCTCAGTGAGCAGGGTGGGTGGGTTGCCACTTTCCTGGGAGTGCCTCCAGCAGGGGGTAATGAATGAAAAGGCCAGTTGGTGCTGCTGTCAGCTCCTGCAGGCCTGCGTCTGGCCACTCCTCCCCCAAGCAAAAAATACCGGACATTTATATGTCCGATATTTTAGCCACTTTCCCCAAAGAGAGTTGAATAAAACATGGGATTGTCCAGTGGAAAACCAGACACCTGGCAACACTATTTGTTGGTTGGGCCATATGAAGTACAGGGTTTGGGGACAGAAAGAAGCCCAGCAGGATATAATGCCATAGAGTCAAACCTCCAAACCAGCCACTTTCTCCAGGGGAACTGATCTTTGTAGTTTGGAGATCAGTTGTAATTCTGGAAGATTTCCAGACCCCGCCGGGAGGTTGGCAACCCTGCCTCAAAACAACCCTGCAAGGTAGACAGGGTTGCAAAAGAGTGACTGGCTCAAGATCAACCAGTTTATGGCAAAGAGAAGATTTGAATCCATGTCTCCCAATTCTAGTCCAAACAATATAGGGGTACTCAATCTTCATTTTGTGGAGAACCACATTCCCAGTTATCATTAACTGAAAAATCCACATCCACTTCTATCCCTGGCATGAGGCCTGCACCTCTGGAGGCTTGCAGCTTCCCTGTGACTCTGGCACTGGCTGCTTCATGCCAGTGCTGACCACCTGCCAACCACTTTCCTGAAACATGGGGCAGGTGCCATATTAGGGAACAGGGCCTAGAAGAGCCACCGGTGGTATCTTTGCTTTCACTACCACACCACACTGGCTCTTAGTTATCAGGTGATTTATTTTAAGCTCACCTCTTCCTCTAAGTAAGGAGCTCAGGGAGATTCAAGTGCAGTTTGATCCAACCCATTTTTCCATTTGTTTATACTTCTGTTCTTTGCTGTCCGCCATTGGTTCTATAGATTTGTTTGTATTATATTTGCATGTTTTATATAAAATTTAGACACTAGACATGCAATGCACATCATTTGTATGTACAATGCGGATAAAATGTCTAAAGCTGATTTATTGGCACATGAATAATGTTGAAAAATACATTTCCTTGGTGGGAGGAAATGTAGTGTGAGAAACCAAAAAATGAGATGAAATAAAGAATCTTGAGTTTGATTTGAACAAGGGAGAAGTGAAACCAAAAATCAGATTTTGAAAAAGCAGAGATAAGAAATTCAAAACCAACTCAACTACCAACCTCCCTAGGCTTTGCAATTCACAAGTGATTTGGATCTCTCGTCTTACCCTAACAGGGCATCAGGATCACTTGTGAGTAGAGGTGGGCATGGACTGAAAAATTGACCAAAATTTGACATGGACCAGCTCAGTTTAGTGTTCGCGAACTGGCAGATTGTGGGATGGGCATTTTGCATGGATGCGATGTCTTTTGGTCCAGTCCATCGGTCCGTTAGTCCCTGAAAGCAGACATCCCGGAGCTGAGCAATCAATTACCTAGGCAACAGAGGGGATGTCTGCAGATCTTCTCTGTCTGTCAAATAGAGAGCTCTCTTTTTCTCTATGAGAGTAGAAGGAGTAAATCCCACACACACCCCACCTCTCAGGCAAGTGGTTTCAGTTTCCAGCAGGCAGTAAGACCAGGAGAAACTGCAGCGTGGATTTTTTAGTCACAGAGGGAGGTATTTAAAGCTTTTGCTTGAGATTCTGGCTGCTTCTGTTCCACAGCCAGGCTCAGGGGCTAAGCCTGTGAGGACTCACAGAATACTTTTATATATTATATTTATTAACAGTATCATTATTATTTAGAGCACTTGTCCCAGCTGGGAAGGTGCCTGGGTGGGTCAGGGCTCTGGACAACCCCCTGTCCTTGCCAAGTGCAAATGCACCCCCCCCCCCGCCCACAAGGGGACTTTTAACCTCCTTCCTCATGGATCCTCCTGTCCCCTAGTCCACCAGTGCCTGCCGCCTTCTGGCTGCATCCCAGCAGAGGGACTCGTTGTCCATGGCTGGATTCATTCCAGTAGGATCTCAACCCCACCCCACCCCCTTGGGAATTCCTTGCCACTAGACCATGAGGATCCGTGGTCTTGAAGCATTTTTTGCTCCCTGATGGTGCAACAGAGCGGTGAGTGCATGGTTTTTTGGGTGCTATTTGTGGCAATAGACATGATATGGGATTGTGTGATGGATTTTGGGTAGCCCCGTGTAAAAATCAAGAGGATCCATGAGGATCTGTGCTTTTGAAACATGTTTTTGCTTCGTGGCAGTGCCACAGATTGGTGGGTGCATGATCGTTTTGGTGCTGTCTGTAGAGTGGGACATGATCAGACATATGATGGCCTTTTTGTTTTGTTTCAGTATAAAAATCGTATGAATTCATGAGGATCCATTTAAAATCATCTGGATCCGACTTTTACCCACTCCCTTTGATCTGTTCCCAGATACCGTCATTCCACTCTGGTGGAGTGTGAAGGGGACGGTCCTAGGTTCTCTGGAAGTGACAGACAATGGACCAACAAACTGGTCTGCGAACCAGGGCGGGTCCATGAAAAGTTCATGGTCCGTGAAACACGAAGGGCCATGGGCCATTGGTCCATGTTTTTTTCCTGGTCCGTGCCCACCTCTAGTTGTGAGCAACTAGCAATCTCTCCCACGCCCAAACCCAATGTTCTATGCTAGTCTGCTTATAAAAGTTTGTTCAGGTTCAAAAACAGACTGGGAGAAGACCTGGGCTGTTTCGACGTGGTCTAAAAATAGTCCGATACTCACAGCTTGCTGCCAGCTTCCTCGCACAATTTCTGACATTTTGTAACAGGTGATGTCAGAAATTGCATTCTGATGTCACCCATTACAAAACGTCAGAAAGCTCACGAGGAAGCCAGCAGTGATCCGTGAGAATCACCCTGTTTTTAGACCATGTGGAAATGGCCCAGGTGTGAAGACAGCCATTCAAACCAAAAAAAATCAATGATTTGCACAAGTCTTTCATATAGGCCAAGCCTAAGTAGTTCTTAGGACCCCATCAAACGGTCTTTTTGAAATACAGCAAAAGTGATTCCTCAGTTAAAACAGTAGGTAGGAACTGAGTACACACAACTCCATAATTAACGCCCCCCCCCCCCAAATTAAAGCTTCGGAAGAAATGTGTCTCTGTTAGAAGAGAAACAACTAGTGCTGCTGATCACTCCACCCACAGGTAGGCTATGATGGTCCAGAAGGCTTCCAGGTAGGTCCATTACAAAATAGAAAAGGAAGAGAAGATCCAGCTAGAGCCCTTTCAAAACAAAGTCAAGTCAAGGGGGAACTCCCTACCAAATATTTAGTTTCCCTCTTTACATAATATGCCTTTACTTTGCATTCTTTTTTGCATTTTTGTGTATCTCCCTCCAAAACTCAGAGACATAACCACCAATGAAAAACAAGTGCAAAAATGTGTGCAGTTCCATTCCACAACACAAACAACTCTGATCTGAACACTATTTGCTGTTAAGAGGGTCCGACTAGGATATGGGAGACCCAGGTTTGAATCCCTGCTCTGCCATGGCAGCCTGGTGGCAAGCCTTGGACCAGTCACACCCTCTCAGCCTAACCTACCTCACTCTCAGCCTAACCTACCTCACAGGGTTGTTGTAAGAAAAAATGAAGAAAAGGAGAATGATGCAAGCCGTTTGGGGACACCATTGAGGAGAAAGGCAGGGTACAAATGAAATAAATAAAGATTGGGGAGATTGTGAAAACCTCCTCAGTGGAAAGGAGGCGCTATTTTCCATCTCCTCATCCTCTAACAGTAAATACTGCTGTAATTGATCGGGCTGCAGGTATTTTACAAGAATGTAAACACCGCCATTCTTAGAATAAAAATTCTGTTAAATATTTTGAAGAGTTTTTTTTTAAAAAAAAATGGTTTAGTCAGTTTATTAAGCCATCTGCAGAACAGGTTGTTACAGGGTTAACAATTCCAGTGTGTTTGTAATGGGAGAGCTTGCTGAATTGTAAGCACTCATGACTGACTTTATTTTTTATCTTTCATAAACTCCACTGAATGCAACTGGACTTACTACTAAATACGGGAGCCTTATTTCTTTTTACAGCCTCCATATACATATAACATGTAAGCAATTAGGAGATCAATTTGACCCGATATTGAAAGATTGTGATAGCTTATCATTGCAGGTGCTGTAAAAACGAAGCATTTCTCGTGTGAGGTGTCACTTGCAAAAACGACTACTGGTAGGGGGAGTAAAAAATACGGTGTGCTAAAAATGTGAGAAAAGGCCTTGTTTTGCCATACTTCTAGGCTGGAGCCTTTACATTCCTCTGTCAACCAGAATGTACTGACAAAATATTATGTGTATGTACTTGAGCAAAAAATTATGTGTATGTACTTGAGCAAAAAATATTATGTGTATGTACTTGAGTCTCCATGCAAGGCTACAGGGTTCTCCTTTCCTTTGTTTTTGCATCACAATTAACAATAATAGCTTCAGAGTGGTCCATTTTCCAGGTAATCAATGGGGCCTGGCAGTTGTTACAGTGAAGAGAATTCCTGGGAGGCTACATATTGTCCACTGTTAAGTCTACAGTTGTTCCCTCTAATCCATTGACACCGTGAGGGCAAGCAGCAGTTTTAAAAGGGCCTTTATTTACACCTCATTCATCATTCTTAACATTTTCTCAAATCTGTGTTGAATACTCCAAGGTGGAGAAATAAACCAAGGCTAAAGTGTCTATACTGCTGCCTCAGCGTATAAATTCCCTCGGCTTCTCCCAGAATGGAACACAAACCAAACCATATTTTCTTGCTCTTCACATTTATGTTAAACCATTTGCGCCTGACCTAGAAGGTTACATTGCTAGAGATTTAGAGGGAACATTGTAATTCCACTTCTCCTGGACAGTTTTGTGGGGAGTATTTTTTTTTCTCCTCTCTCTCTCTATTTGTAATATGATTTCAAGTATTTCCTTAGGAGAAACAAATTGAAAAATGCTACCATTTCACTGACACAGAACAATACTGCATATAGAATTGGGGTGCCCAGCTGAAAAAATCAAAGGAAGTTCTTCAGGATCCAGATAAGCTCTATGGCGAAGCAGCATGCGGCTTTCTTTTCTAATTTTTAAATTATCTTTTCTGGCCTTCAAGAAGAAAGGCCAAAAGAGACAGAACAGCACCCCTTCCTCACCTAACAGAAGTACCTCAGGACTGCTCAGGCTTCTTTGGTTACTAATTCAGCAGTACTAAGGGTGGAATAACATGTCACCCAATTATCTTTTTTAGACTGTGTGGGGACTTTTTTAACGTTAAAAAGTTCTTTAAAAGAATCATAGAACTACACGGTAGGGTTGCCAACATTCTGGAGATTTGGGGCGGAAGGTGGAGTTTGGGGAGGGGAGGAACCTTAGCAGAGTATAATATCACTCAGTGTATAATACCACTAAGCAGAGTATATTGCCTCCAAAGCAGCACTTTCTCTCTGTAGTTCAAAGATAAGTTATATTTTTGGGAGGTTTCCAGGCCCCCACCTGGAGGATGGCAACCCTATCTAGCTGAGGCTGTGGTTTCAGGGGGAGATGGGTGAGGGAGGGCATTTTTTGCTGCAATGTTTAAAATTAACCCCAAGCTGCTTTCACACGGCGGTAAAACATGAGCACCACAACAACCACAAGTTTTCTCATGTGAGGGCAACAACAGCACAGAGAGTGAGAAAAATGACTTAAGATGCCCCTCCTTCCCCACTATAAATGTTTACACCACATTTTATAGTGACATTTATTTCTTTATTTCAAATTTGTATTCCGCCCTCCCCACGAGCAGGCTCAGGGCGGATAACAACATATTAAAAATACAATAAAAATTCATCTACATTAAAACATCATTAAAACAGCAGTGTATTTCTATTAATACACATTTAAAACAGGACGGTGGACAGCCTTCACAGGGAGGGTTAAGATTTTATACACCCATTTTTTCAGGCCAGCAGAGGCCCAGCCTCAGCCATTTGCCTGGAGGAACAACTCTTGTCTTGCAGGCCTGGCGAAAGGATAGTAGGTCCTGCCGGGCCCTGATCTCAGCAGACAGAGCGTTCCACCAGGTGGGAGCCAGGATCAAAAAGGCCCTGGCTCTAGTCGAGGCTAGGCAGGCCTCCTTGGGGCCAGAGACCACCAACAGCTGTTTGTCCCCTGATCAGAGTGTCCTCCAGGGAATATATGGGGAGAGACGGTCCTGTAGATACGCTGGTCCCAGTCCGCACAGGGCCTTATGGGTCAATACCAGAACCTTGAATCTTATCCCATACTCCACTGGCAACCAATGCAGCTCGTGTAAGATTGGTGTTATATGCGCTTTATTTGGCACTCTCGTAATAACATGCACCGCTGCATTTTGTACCAGCTGTAATCTCCAGGTCAGGCTCAAGGGCAGACCCGCATAGAGCGAGTTACAGTAATCTAGCCTGGAGATTACCATTGCTTGGATCACTGTAGTTAAGTCACGGGTAGGCAGGTAAGGGACAAGTTGCCTGGTCTGCTGCAGATGGAAAAAAGAGGACCTGACAACCACTGTGACCTGTGCCTCCATTTTCAGGGAGGCATCCAAGATCACCCCCAGGCTCTTAATCCTTGGAACTGGCACTAACGGTGCCCCATCAAGGGCTGGGAGCCAAAGTCCCAAACCTAATCCCCGTGGCTCAAGTACAGGACCTTCGTCTTCGTCAAGTTCAGTTTCAGTCAACTCTGCCTCAACCAACCAGTCACAGCTGCAAAAGCATGTTCCAGGACATTTGGGGCTGAGTCAGGCTGTCTGTCCATCATCAGATACAACTGAGTGTCATCTGCATATTGATGACACCCAAGTCCAAAACTTCACACCAACTGGGCAAGGGGGCGCATATAGATGGTAAACAACAACGCGGAGAGTATTGCTCCCTGTGAGACCCTGCACACCAAAGGGTGACAGGATGACAATTTCTCCCCAAGCGCCACCCTCTGTCCCCGACTGTGGAGAAAAGAGACAAGCCACTGTAAGGCAGTCCCTCGTATCCCCACATTGGCATGGCGGTGAGTCAGAAGATAGTAATCGACTGTATTGAATGCTGCCAACAGATCCAATAATCGAGCCACCTCGATCCAGATGTCTATGAAGATCGTCTGTGAGGGCGACCAGCAACGTCTCCGTCCCATGTCCTGGGGATGTCCCACATCCTAAACAGAATTACATCCTTCTAGGACCATTGACTTCAACAGACCTAAGGCACTTCACATACACTGTCTTACAACAACCCTACAAGTTAGGCCAACACTATTATTCCCATATGGTTTTTTTTAATGAAATAGCAACTGAGATCCACTGTCATGGAGCACCTAGAGTGTAGGACTAAAGCTTGGTATCAAATCCCCACTCTGCCACGGAAGCTCACTGGGTGACTTTGGACTAGTCACTCTTTCTCAGCCTAAAATTCCTCACCATATTTTTGTTGTTAGTCAGTTGTTGAGCCAGTTGTTGTTGAGAGCCAGTTTGATGTCATGGTTAAGGGCGCAGGACTCTAATCTGGAGAGCCGGGTTTGATTTCCCACTCCTCCACTTGAAGCCAGCTGGGTGACCTTGGGCTAGTCACGGCTCTCTGGAGCTCTCTCAGCCCCACCCACCTCACAGGGTGTTTGTTGTGGGAATAATAATGACATACTTTGTAAACCACTCTGAGTGGGCATTAAGTTGTCCTGAACGGTGATATATAAACCGAATGTTATTATTATTATTATTATCTTTCAGTGAACATGAGGAAAAGCCCCAGGTTTGCAGAAAAATCTGAAAATCTAAAATAAATAAACAAACAGGGGTGTTAAAATCCTCCACATTGATAGAAGCAGACTAGAACTTACCTCGTGCACATGTTGTGCATGTACTCTGGAGGACTTCTTTGTCACGCCGGGAATGGCATCACATACACATACCAGCCAGGTAAATGGTGGGGGGGGGGGCAGAGTCTGGGAGCAAGGGATCCCCCCAGCCTCACCAGGGAATGGGATCCATTCCTTAGTATCTAAATATATAAATAAATAAAGTGAGCAGATTGCCTAAGGCTCTGTGAAAGATGCAAGCAACGAAATCAAGGCCTTCCTGAAAGACCGCCCACGTTCTTTGCCAGTGCTGCGCCCGCACCCAGGCACGTTTAAAGTCTGTTAAATGCCACCGGTAGCCATCCCACTTCCATCACTTCGTACCACCCCTGACAGCCTGTCCACCGCTTACCTTCAGTTCTCCAAATTGTTCTTCCTGCCCTTTGAATCGAAGGGCAGCGGAACCTTCTGCCATCCAATAATCTCCTGGGCCATGCTTTGCAGGGCAACGTAGAACGAGCCTCACGTCTTGGCCTAGAGGGCTTTAAAGGCGTCTTTGTCCTTCTAGCTGGCAATACCGCTACCTCCTTTTGCCAATTACTTGGCATACTGCAATAACATACATCAAACAGGAGCCCTTTAAACGCTACATCTCATCTCGCTGTGTTATGTTAGAAGTCAAAATATATGCAGGCAGACATGAGAAGATTCCTTCCCAGGCAACTTCTGTGAAGATCTCTCTTGATGGTGAGCAGGAATCTGCTAGCGTTCAGCTTGTTCTTCTGAGCCATTTGTACAATGCTGGTTTTGCTGATGGCCTGGTAGTCAATAAAGCAGGTTTTGAGCTCTTTGTGAAAATGGCTCTTTAGCTCTGGGATAATGCTATACAAGGAGCTCTCCATTCTTAGTTTCTCTGACCCTTTGAAATTCTGGTTTGCATTTGCAATTGAAAGCATTAGCAGCTTTTGGGGTGGAAGGTTGTTCAAACTATGAATTAGTGAAGGGCGAACATCCCTGGGCTCAGCTAAAAACTGCACACATTTTTGCAAGCATCTTTGTTGAATGCTAAAAACTACGCATGTGCATGTTTGATGGGAAGCTCACGAAAAACACAGAAATATACACAGGTGCCATTCTGTTTCCTCTTTTCCCATGTCACAAACCTTATTATCCCCAAAGTGAGCAGTGTTATAGGCCCAAGGCCACTGTGAAGTTGCTGTGCCTTTGCCTGGAGATTCCATCCTTCTCCCAGGGCAGAAATGACAGATCTGATACACTTGAAATAGGTAAGTGTCCCATTCAATAGAATAGTGGAGAGTAACAGAGTTCATTGGGCTACTGCCATGAAAGGAGAAAAAAATGATCCACCTTCTTAGAAAGAACTCTTCCCTTTCCCAGTTATGCCAGATACTTGAAGGGGAGCACAACCCATTACTTCTGCATTTCGTCAAGAATAACTTCATTCCTGGTGCAACACGGGTGCATGTGGGGGCTCTCCAGAGCACGTGGGAGTGCATTTTGCCCCCAGCACTGCATTCTTACACCTTACTTCCCCCTGCCGGCCAGGTCAGAGGTGATGTGGGGAAGAGGCTGGAGACAGGGAAATGGCAAGCCTAATAGGACCTGAGGGGGGTCCCCAGCCACTGCACCAGGTTGCAGAACTTGTATCTTATTCCCAAGAGCAGTAAAGACTTCACCCTTGAAGTAGTGAAGCCTCCAGTCTTTGCCTGCTTCTCCTAGACAGCTGTGTCTTCTCTCCATGCTTCACGTTCCCCTGCATTTTCATTACTGCTTTCCACTCTACCCCCTTTTCCAGGGGCGGCACAACGATGTCACTCCTGGGAGTGAAGTCATCGTGCCGCCCCAAGAGCTCTCCTGTGTGATGATGTCACTTCCCAGAAGTGATGCCATGAGGAAGGATCATGGGAAGGCCAGAAAGGTAAGCACTGGGTCCCCCACCTCCCACCAGGAGGCTAGGGGGACCTAGTTGACAGGCACCAAATCACACTGGGATAATGAAACAGTGGTTATTCTCCCTTTGAAAAAACTGTGGTGTGTTCTTTGCTTTGAGCAGTGAGAAGGGCCAAGGGCCGTGCTGTTGAGTTTAATTTCCTTTGGAGCAAAGCATACTGAGATTTCTTGCAGCGTTGCTTTATTTACAAACATAGTCTGGGGCAGTTTTTTGTCCTGCCTTCCTCCAAGGAGCTCAAGGCAGAGTACATAATTCTCCCTTCCATATTTTATCCTCACAACAACCCCACAAGGTAAGGTAGGCTGAGAGAGAGTTGCTATCCCGCTGTCACTCACAGAGCTTCAGGGGAGAGTGGGGATTGAACTCACTTCTCCTAGGTCTAACCATTACACCATGGATCAAGCACCAGTATTTGCATCTTTTTCTCCATAGGATAAATAACAGCAATGGGAAGAAAGTTTAAATCGAGAAAACAGTGTAAGGGAAAAGGTTTAACACCTAGCATCCAGCAGCACTTCCCTGTTACCACAAACGCACACACCCTTTTAGCTAGTTTGGTCTTTAAAAGATCTTGATCACAGATCTCCTGGACCAAATTTAATTTGGTCCAAAGAGGGGAACAAAACAATACATAAGGAAGGTGTATGAGGTATGGAATATGCAGAACCCGTAACCTAAGAAGATATCCCTGCTGTATCACTTTCTGGGGAAAGGGACTGCTTGCCACCTTTATATTACTAATAATTATAGAAAAATCGTGTAGATTCTTCCAACCAGAACAAAAGGGGAGAGAGAGGAGGGGGGAAATCAAATACATTAGAAGAGTGAAAAGACTTTTCTTCCACAGAGTTCTTGGGAATCAATTTAAATTCATAACCAGACATCACCTCATTACCACCGCGTAGGTTTGCTGAACTGGAGGGGGGGCACATTAAAAATCATGTAAACAAAAGCGGCTACTAATTTAACATGGCCAATAATGCATCCGCTATTACCTAGCTCCCAATGGGAATGTGTTTATCATTAACTCTCAGCTGGGTGCAGTTATATTTAATTTGGAAAAGAGGCTGGAAACATCGAAGCAATACTTGTTGGTTTTTGGAGACAGAGACTGTAAATCTGCACGCTCTGTTGTCACTGATTTTTTTTTCCATGCACCAAGAGAAATCCCAGGGAGGCAACTTGGACTGCATATAGGTAGGAATAAATAAATGCAGCCTCTGCATCAGGGTAGATGGTCTCATTTGTGCTGCCTTCCCTCTGTAAATGCAGAGCTTTCCTAATGAGCATAATTCTGGATAATTGTAAGCAAGCATAAATTGTGACAGTCACCTTATCCTAGGAAATTATGCAGGTCTCACTGCATGGCTGCAGCTGCAAAAGAAAAGAGGCGTCCACCATCTACCATTATATTCAGGTATGGCGATGGGACTCTGCATGAGTTAAGAGAACACTGACATTTCTGGAGGGAGATTAATAGCTCCATTTAGTAAATCCGGTTTCTTCTCCTTACTACATTCCAATGAGGAGCTCAGAGCTTTGACCTTGATCTTGGCAACTGATCCCTTCCCAGAGGCTGGCAACAGGTCCTGGCATTATCGGAGAGTTGCCAAGGCCCACAGTCCAATTAGGGGTGCTACTACAGATTCTGAAAGACTCTTAGACCTAGTGCTCCTCATCTCTCTTTCGGCTTGCTTGCTCATCCTCCTTGAGCCAAGAAGCAGTGACCGGAACTAAGAGACGAAACAGCAATTGCTGTTCCTGGTGCCTTTTCCCTGTGGATGGCAGTTCAGATGGGGTCCAGAGGGAAAGCAGAAAAGCAGACAGCAGTAATTATGGCAGTGAGGAGCAGGTCGGTCCACTAAAGGATGGAAGTCCACTGAGGTCATCCATCCACCCACCCACCCATCCACCCATCCATTATCTTTTTACTCCCAGGACAGCACACCTAGTTCTTGCCTCCATTTTGTCTCATAACAACCCTTTGGAGTAGATTGTATAAGTCAGTAATGCTTTCTAACTCAGAAGGACCCTCTTCTTGCTGTCCAGCTGGCCTCAGCTCTACTGCTTGGATCCACCAGTAATTCCTACAGATGGAAGACGTTTACATCCACAGAGCACAACTTCCTTATCTCCCAACTCCTGCTGCAGCCCAAATGCCTTCTGAAATATTTCTTCTAGGAGATGAGACCACCCAGGAACAGCATAAGGGGGGTGGGGGGTCAGAGGTTTACTGTAGGATGGGGAAATCAGTAAAAAAAACCACACCCCTTTCCTCTGCATAAACCCTTCATGGGAGCGAATCTTCTGTTTGCTGATATTTGGCTTGGTTGGCGTTTTCTTCGCCACAACAGACTGTCAGGTTCTGCACTCCCACACATTTAGATCACCGATTGCCTGGGCTCCAGAAGAGTCCAGGAGGCATCACTTTGGTGTCTACCAGGAACACACATTTGGAAACAATCCCAACAGTTTTTTATTGTCCCAGCCCCTGCGGCAGCCATTTTGTGTGGCGCCCTGCTTCGAAATGCCCTCAAGCATAACAATGTGGGGATTTAGCCATTGCACAGGCACAGTCCATCAGGTTCTGAGGAGGCCTTGCTTGAGAGGGGCAGGGCAATTTCTAGTTGCTTCTCACAGCTGAAGAGCCTGTGACTTCCTTCCTTTCCTCTCTTGCCTCTGCCCCCCAGAAACTGGAGGAAAGACATAAGGGAAGGGTGTGGTGGGAATTTTTATAGATGGCTCCTTCCCACCTTTGATGGGGAGAGAGAGACTGGTGCCAGGGGGATCCCAGGGACCTGCCTGCAGCCCTTCCCCCGGGACTCCTACTCTCTCCCTCCCTGACCAGAGCCTGCTGGTTAGCTCTTTCTTTTTGGGGTTCGTTCTTATGGTTTTCCATAGCCAGTCGTCCTGGTTTTGGGGGTAAGCTTTTGTCTCCCTCCTTTAAGGGTACTTAACGCTTACACAATATAATGCTAAAGCAGAAAGGTTTATTGAAGCAGGGTATAATGAAACACAAAGCAGTTTGCTACAAATGGAATACAATTCAAACTTACAGCTTGAAACTTAACTTCTAAAATCCTAAGAAATCACTGAACACTTTACACACTAAATGAATACAGGCAACTTATATTCTAACACTTAAACCTAAGACAACTATAGAAAAACCTGGGCATTCCCTGGGCTGAAGCTGAAGTGCAGCAGCGAGGCTCCCTAAAGGGGAGAGCCTCCCTGGCTACTTGGCTGGGACACTCTGATGGTCTGGTCCCAGGCTCCAAGCGGGCATCCCTAGACTCCCAGGTTCAGAGTCCAGAGCACCTTACAGTGGCTTGTAACCCTCTTATATAGTGGTCAGATGGGCTGTGTGACATCACTACTGGAGTGATCCCATTGGCTAATGGACCTGATCCAGGGCGACCAAAAAGACTTGTGTACCTTATAGCCTTCTCTTCAAGACAATCTTAGGAATTCGTTGCTGAAGTCAGCAGAAATGTGCAGTGAAATGTAATGGGTTGTGCGCATGCGTGACTTTTTAGTTCAGGCCTACGACCTTGCTTTTTTTTCTATCCTTTGTAGTGTGCCAAATGTTACACATTCCTTAGCAGGCTGCTTTGTAAAAGGAGATAAGGGAAAACCAAAAGTTAAGGAAAGAGAAAGGGAGGGGGTTGAAGAAGAGTAGAGAAAAAAAAACCTCCGCTTTGGAGCGTTTTGAACTGCTGCTTATAATTCCTAGATGGAATACTGCTTGGGCCTGGGTCTTTCAGAGGCAAACTCCAAAATTTCTCACAACAAAGAGGAGAGCCATAGAGGTCACCAAGGCGAAAACTGAGGTGAAAAGGTTGGGGAGGAGAAAAGAGAGCAGGTGAGGGAGTGAAGTGTAGGTACGAGAAAGGGGAGGAGGCAAAGAGAGGCCTTCCCTCCTGACCCAGATCAATAGTAATAATCATAATCCAAAGCACATCTTCTTGTAATCTTTACAACTATCTTGTAAGATATGTGTGTGTGTGAGGTGCCATCAAATAGCAGCTGACTCATGGCTACCCCATAGAGTTTTCAAGGCAAGAGACATTCAGAGGTGATTTGCCATTGCTTGTCTTTATGCAGCAACCTTGAACTTCCTTGTTGGTCTCCCATCCAACTACTAACCAGGGCTAACCATGCTTGGCTTCCAAGTTCTGATGAGACTGAGTGAGCCTGGGGTATCCAGGTCAGAGTATCTTGTAAGATAGGCTTGTCTAATTATACCCATTTTGCAGTTAGGGAAGGCAAGACTGAGATAGAATAGCTTGTCTAAGGCAGGACCAATTCATCATCCAAGCTGATGCTCAAGGAGGTGCCAAACCAGCAGAGGGCAGGTGACATGATTCTGCCAGAGTGGCATGTGAGGAGGGCACTCGGGATGGATCAAGAACTTGGGCCAGCCATGGCCTAAGAGCCCCATGCAAGTTCACAACAGAGCCAAGATTGGAACACGGGAGAAAAAGTGTTTCCTTCCTTTTACTCAGTTCCTTCTGCCAGCTAGGTGCATATAATGTATGTGTCAGTCCTAGGGTGGCAGTCCCTGGCAGTTAAATCCCCAAGCCCCTCACAGCAAGCACACAGGTGCATTGGTTGAAGAAACTTTATTCAGAGATCTATTCAGTTCAGGTATACTGGTATTCAGAGATCTATTCAGTTCAGGTAGGCAGAAGCTGGAAGAAGTGATTATTCAAACAATAGGACTACTGATTATAGGGGATGTTCTCCCTCCCACTGGCCCGTTTGCATTCAGGCACGAAAACCCAAAAAGTTACATGGGAACAAAGTAGTTTAGTCTAGACAAAGTACAGAGTGGAATCATTCCCTCCTGTGAAAAAGATACATTTCAGTACACAGCTGCAGCTCTGATCCAAGGACACTCAGTAGTGAAAGCACATATTTCTTAGAGATAACTAAGAGGCCACTGGCTCCTCTGGAAATTAGTATTAGCAGTTTAGACACCCTCAGGTGACTTATATAAAATGCATAAGATACAGTATTTAACTTTGGCATTATATAAGTATGAGTTTAAGATGCAGTGTAAGATGCAGAACACAATAATGGCATGGATGCTTGTATTACTCTCAGTGTAAAATGCAGAACACAACCATGCCATGGATGCTTGCAGAACACAACAATGGAAGAACACAACAATAGCATGGATGCTTGCATACATGACAGTATGCTGCATGTCTGTATATTTGGCATACTTACATATTATGTGAGAGACCACACGTGTACTTCCAAATAAATGGTCACCGTGCCCCTCTTATTCACCCACATCAAAACATATTTAACAATTCTGGATATTAGAAAGTCTTAATCTTTCCAATTGGTGCATTGATCCTTTAGTTTTATATGGAATAGGGAATAATATACTGTGCCGTGTGCAGGTTAGAACTATCTTGTTTTTGTTACTTTCCTATTATCCTACTCTTCTGAACAAGTTGCATCTGCATTCTTAAGATGAAAAATTAAACTTCCATTTTGTTTTGTTTATAACAATAGTGTTTAAGGCTTCTAAAAGAATTGTCAAGGCCCATGTTCAGCTCCTCACCTTTTGCCGTCCCTCTTACGGAAAGATACTTTTACCTTACTTTTATGCTGTAGTCCTCTTTATCCTTGAAAGAACCTCTGCCCAATGCTTAATCACTGCTCTATTTCCCTCTTTCAATCAATTAATATGCCCACTGCCTTTTTCTTTCTTTTTCTTTCTTTCTTTCTTTCTTTCTTTCTTTCTTTCTTTCTTTCTTTCTTTCTTTCTTTCTTTCTTTCTTTCTTTCTTTCTTTCTTTCTTTCTTTCTTTCTTTCTTTCTTTTTGGAGCTGTTATTTCTTCCCTTGTCTCTCCTGACATCACCTGACTATTTTGCTCACTGACCTCCCCATTTTCAAGACTTGGTCTTTCTAATTTATAGATGTTCTTCTTTCTTTCCTGTGCAATTAGCCTTTGACTGTTTCTTGCACAGCCCCCAAAAAAGCACTTAACTCTAATCTTGTTTACCATTGCAGGGAGTTAATTCATAAGCCTGTCTTGCCATTAGCATAAATAGCTATTCAAGTGAACACATTTGGCTTTTCCAGCATGAGTTTCTTCCCCACCCACCACCCACCCACCACAGCAAAAGTTGTCGAAAATGGTTGCTATAAAAATATTTGGAAATGTGACCTTTTGGAACGATTCCATCATAAGGAAAACTAACTGTGCAGCACAGATCAATGGAGACGCACCAGCAGAGGTGCAGCAGACATAGCTACATGCCCATTCACAGGATTGCTTAATATGCAGGGCTTTTTTTCAGCAGGTGGAATGGAGTTCCGGCACCTCTTGAAAATGGTCACATGGCCGGTGGCCCCGCCCCTGATCTCCAGACAGAGGGGAGTTTAGATTGCCCTCCGCACTGCTCTAGCGGCATGGAGGGCAATCTCAACTCCCCTCTGCCTGGAGATCAGGGGCGGGGCTACCGGCCATGTGACCATTTTCACAGAGGGCGATTTAAACTTTTAAAAACTCCCCCCCTTGTTCCAGCTGACCCAAAGTGACATCATTGTGCGGTCCTGAGTTCCACCACTGAGTTCCACCACCTCTTTTCCCAGAAAAAAAGCCCTGTTAATATGGATTAGTATCCTGTCACATCACATTCTGCTAACGACTCGAATGACTGAAGGGAGGTTACAGGATTAACTTTCTGTAGTGCATGTTTATGGATGTAGTGCAGAATCTAAGCCATGTTTTTGGCAACATGCAAAATCAGGCAGGCGTGCCACAATTAACTGGATTCCAAATGTGTCCTAGGTTCATGTGTTCATGAGGTACTAGTCCTTCCACCCCTTTAAGTTATAGTTCATATCTTTGAATTGAAGCTTTCCTCACCATCATTTTTGAGGGATAGCCATGATATTAATTTATTTATTTGAAACCTTTCTATGCCACCTTTCCACCCAAAGAGGGGCCGTTTTCACACATCTATAACCCTATGCAAAATCGCACAAAACTCACAGAACGATGGCATCTTCATGGTGCAATTTCCCATCATGACTCCATTCTGTGGTGCGATGACATCAGAAATCGCACCATGAAATGGGATCATGACAGGAAATCGCATCATGAAGATGTCGCTGTTCCGTGAGTTTGGCACGATTTTGTGGAGGGTTAAAGACGTGTGAAAACAGCTAGGGCCCGCAAGGCTGCAAACATCAAGGCATTAAAACAGCTGAAACATTACAAGTGCATTTAAAATTTATATGTAGAATATTTAACAATACAATAAAGAACATAAAGACAAAACATGACTAGTTCTTCATACACTCTTGGACTGAGTATGCAAGACTGATAACTCAAGCCTTTTAAAATTATTTATTTACTTTAAAAAAATATTTATTTACTTACTTAATTTATACCTAGCCTTCCCCCCCCCCACACACACCCAGAGAGGAGCCAAAGCAACTTACATCACTTTCCTCTCCTCCATTTTATCTTCACAACAACCTTGTGAGGTAGGTTAGACTGAGTGTGTGTGACTGGCCCAAGGGCCCCCAGTGAGCTTCCATCATGGAGCAGTCATTCAAACCTAGGCCTCCCAGATCCTAGTCCAACACCGTAACCACTGCAGTATATTTCTTTGAGGTTTTTTTAAATAGCAGCTAGGACATCTGGTTGACCATTGGCCAATGGCCAGCTAATATCATTTATCATCCTTATTATCAGGGCTTTTTTTCTGGGAAAAGAGGTGGTGGAACTCAGTGGGTTGCCCTCAGAGAAAATGTTCACATGGCTGGTGGCCCCGCCCCCTGATCTCCAGACAGAGGGGAGTTGAGATTGCCCTTTGCACCCAGCTGGGCACAGAGGGCAACCTAAACTCCCCTCTGTCTGGAGATCGGGGGGCGGGGCCACCAGCCATGTGAACATTTTCAAGAGGTTCCGGAACTCCATTTCACCGCATTCTAGCTGGAAAAAAGCCCTGCTTATAATATATTATATTTTAGATATTTCTTATTGAAAATATTTTTATCTCAATTTCCTTCTGACTTTTTGCTTTATCCGCTTGGAAAATCAGATCAAATGCGGCTTCCAAAAAAGCAGTCAGATGAATGATATGTAACTTTTTAGTCTGAATAAGAAATTTTAGAGATGGTTGTAATACTTGAAAATTAAAAATTTTAGGGTTGTAAATATGTTTTAATTTGTTTAGGGAGGGGAGGGACCTCAGAAGGGTATAATGCCAGAAAGTCCAACCTCTAAAATAGCCATTCTGTCTAAGGCTGTTCATCTCTAGGGCTTGGAGATCAGTAATTCCAGGAAATCTCCAGCCACCACCAGCCATTATGAAAATGCCAATAACGGCAAAGCAGCAGTAACTGATGAAAACCTACAATGAACCGAATAAAAACAGGATTTAAAAACCCAGAAAAAACCACAGTGAAAAACATTTAAAATGTCTAATTTACATCCTAGTAGCAAAATCTAAGCATGAAGAAGGAATAACAGTTCAATAAAAGAAAAACTCAATAAAACACTTGAAAGAAAAGTGTTTTCTGCAGAGTTTTCTGAAGGATGTCTTGGCCCTAGATCCCTTCCAGTCCAGGTTCTGGCCAGGACATGATGGGACAGAGACATTGCTGGTCGCCCTCACAGGCGATCTTCGTAGACATCTGGATCAAGGTGGCTCGGGGCTGCTGATGTTATTGGATCTGTCGGCAGTGTTTGATACAGTCGATTACGATCTTCTGACACCGCCTTGCCAATGTAGGGATACAAGGGACTGCCTTGCAGTGGCTTGTCTCTTTTCTCCACAGTCGGGGACAGAGGGTGGCGCTTGGGGAGAAATTGTCATCCCGCCACCCTTTGGTGTGCGAAATCATGCCAGGAAGACGCTGTCGTTCTGGGAGTTTGGCATGATGTTCCATGGCTGGTAAGCAGTATGGAAACAACCACTGCATAAGGCAGCTTCATGTCTTTGTGTGTTCAGTTTTCTAGCTGGAATTAGCTAGCTGGAATGTATAATTCTGATCTTCCAAGACAGAAGGAAAACAAGTGGGATGTGAATGTGATAAATAAATAATACATAGCCATGTGGAGAGGGAACAGCAGTGCTACAAAAATTGTCCTATGGAAACCCCAAACTGTCTGTTCTGTCTATCAGCATGTATTTGTCTCCACTGTGTATATTTGTAAATAAAAGGCAAATATTACAAAGACACTCCAATCTGCGATGCTCTGAAACACAGCCCAGTAGCACCACCTCCAGAGCGTCTCACCCCTCAGATAGACAGGAAGCCTGTAACCAAGGAATTGAAGTGGCCCCTTCCTGTTTGCCAACATCCCACATTTTTTTCCATTCTGTATTTTTTATTTTAAAAAATCCCCTGGTATTCTAGAAAGAAGAGTGGAAAAATGAGGCAGAATCCACAGACATACAATTTATTTAGGTTCCAATTAAGTTCAAGCAACTGTTCATTAATACCAGGGCCAAATCCACATTACTTCTTTTTTTCCGCGTTTTCCCCGCATTCTCCCCGCAATCTTGAGTGCCGGTCACATTACCTCATTAAACAGACGCATTTCATTCGCATTTCTCCCGAATATGTGGTCACAGTTTTTCAACGGGAGTTTCACGGTGGCCGTGAACAGTCCAATGCGCAATTTACGCGGTTTTTTTAAAAACCACCCCCCCTTCCTGTCTCTCCGGCCGTTCCGAGAGTTCCTATTGGCTGATTCAACTTGCAAGTGCTCCGTAGTCTGCAAAAGACTGTTTTTGACTTCATAGCATTGGATTTATTGATTATGCTGTTTCTGAATCAAATCTGGTAGTTTGAAAAATCATTTTGGGGTGAATCCATCCTCAGAACGGACTCGCAAAACTTCCTTTTTAACTGTTTTTTATTTTTTTATTTTATATTACTGTAATATCGAAATTACAGTGAATCAATCATTCAAAATAAAGAAAACAGTCGCTGCCGAGGGCCGCCCCAGCGGCGGGGCTGGAGGCGCTGGGAAGCCGGCGGGCTCATCGCTCGCCTCCTCTCCCGCCGGGGTCAAGAAGGTGCCCGGCAGACCGAGTCGAAGCCCGGGCGCAGCTGGAGGCTCCCAGCTCAGAGCAGAGAAGGGACTGGCCGAGGCATCCCCGGCTGAGCCGAACGGCAGGGCTTGCGGGGGCTGCCGGGACAGCAAGGGTGGCTTGGCCCGTGGGCTGGCACATCCGCGGAGGGGGGCTGAAGATGAACAGGGATTTTAAAAACTGCTGCCGAGAGAAGCGGCGGCGGCGGGCCGGGGATGCCGGCCGAGGAGACAGCCGCGTCCCTCCAAGCCTCTCTCTGCAGTGAGCCAGTGCTGCGCTGCCGGGGGGCGAGGATGCGCTGCGCTGCGAGGCGCCCTCTCCACTGTGGGCACTCCGGCTCAGGCGCTCGCCACGCAGAGGCCCAGCTCGCGGGGCGCCTGCCCCTGCGAGGTCGCCCATCAGCGCGGCGGTCCGCGGGAGGGGAGGGGGCGCAGCCTTCCCCCCTTGGGGTAAACGGCCCTCTGGCCACCAAGCCGGCTTGACCCCGCAGGCGCTGCCGCTCCAGTCTTGGAGAGGGGGGAAGGGGGAGCGGACGGCTGGGTGGCGTCTCGGCACGCTCCACTCGCACAGACATGCAACCCGCACCTTTCAAACCAGCCTTTCAAACTGCACCTTTCAAACCACCTTTCAAACCAGCCTCTTCATCCAAAGTGACTGACCGGCCTGAACCCGCCCAAAGCTTGGCTTTGTGAAACTTCAGTAAAATTCGAGCACTGAACTGTCCTGCATAGGAAATGCCCACGAAAGCTTCCCGCATGCTTCAAAATGTCCAAAAAAGAAACGGAAGAGCCATCAGTGCTGTCAGTGGGGGAAAGAGAGGCATCATTATCTTCAATGATGTTTCTTTATAACACAAGATCGAAATAACGGAAAAGTGAGCTCAAAAAAATTTTAAAAAAATGGGCGGGGAAAAAGGTCCCGCCCAAAAAAGCAGTTTTCGAGCGGCCGTGTGACCGGAGAGACGCGCGAGAAAGGCGAATTGGAAGCAGGGATGTGAACGAAGAGAAAAAAATCACGGATTGGAGGCAAACGGAAGATATCCGATAAACATGCGGGTAATGGGTGAATGTGGATTCGACCCTGCATAGGAAATGCCCACGAAAGCTTCCCGCATGCTTCAAAATGTCCAAAAAAGAAACGGAAGAGCCATCAGTGCTGTCAGTGGGGGAAAGAGAGGCATCATTATCTTCAATGATGTTTCTTTATAACACAAGATCGAAATAACGGAAAAGTGAGCTCAAAAAAATTTTAAAAAAATGGGCGGGGAAAAAGGTCCCGCCCAAAAAAGCAGTTTTCGAGCGGCCGTGTGACCGGAGAGACGCGCGAGAAAGGCGAATTGGAAGCAGGGATGTGAACGAAGAGAAAAAAATCACGGATTGGAGGCAAACGGAAGATATCCGATAAACATGCGGGTAATGGGTGAATGTGGATTCGACCCAGGTGCTGTGTTTCAAAGCAGCTTGTCCCTGTGGAAAGGTGGGGTGCACTGACTGAAGCTTCTTCTGAGCCGTCTTTAAGGACAGCCTTACATACAGTGTGTTACTGTAAAGTTAAAAGTTAAAACATGCTCAGAACTTCGGAGTGAACACAATTTATCAGTCGAATATACCATGTCTGACAGCTGAGCTCAACTTCAGCCAAGCCTGGGATCAGTTCATCCCATTCCTACTGTTTTCCAGGTAGATTCAATAGATAAGTTTTGTTTGCCACTTCTGCATCTGCACCATAAGGAAATCAACTTCCTACTAGAGTCACGGCTGGATCACTTTCCCCCTCTGTACCTGGTATTAGATGCAGTTCCTGTGCTCTGGTGTCAAAAGCTGCTGAAAGACCTACAGAAGAAACGTGTAAGTTTTTATCTATCTGTCTATCTATAATTAAACATCATTTATCAAGCCCACTAAAGCATCCTTATCAGGGCTTTTTTTCAGCAGGAACGCGGTGGAATGGAGTTCCGGAATCTCCTGAAAATGGTCACATGGCCGGTGGCCCCGCCCCCTGATCTCCAGACAGAGGGGAGTTGAGATTGCCCTCCGCGCCGCCAAGTGGCACAGAGGGAAATCTAAACTCCCTTATGTCTGGAGATCAGAGGGCGGGGCCACCGGCCATGTGACCATTTTCTCGAAGGGCAACCCACTGAGTTTCACCTCCTCTTTTCCCAGAAAAAAAGCCCTGATCCTTATATTATTTTCCAGCCATTTTTGGCACCTTTTGGTAGAGTTGCCAGTTCTGGGTTGAGAAATTCCTGGAGATTTGGGGGGTGGAGCCTGGAGAGGGTGGGGTTTGGGGAGAAGAGGGGCCACAGTAGGATATAATTCCATAGAGTCTACTCTCCAAAGCAGCCATTTTCTCCAGGGGAACTGCTCTCTGTTAGTTGGAGATCAGTTGTACTTCCAGGCGGTCTCCAACCACCGCCTGGAGGCTGGCAACTAGTCCTGTAGTTGGGGCAGGGGATTCCCTGCTCCCACCCTCTGCCCCACCACTACTATGCATAGACAGGGCTATTCCCTGCTGGGCAAGTTTGAGGAGATCATAAATGAGATGAACCACCCAGTGAATGGTCGGTTCCTGTGCTTGCGACATCCAAGCACGAAACAAGGCTGAACGGGCAGGAGATCAAGCATGTCTACTTACAGTGATGTTAGTCAGTGTGGCTGAGTCACACGAGGTTAAGAAGGGAGAAAATTTACACATCAAATGTAATTCTCGTTCATAGCAACAACACTCCAACAGGGAGGTTGGATCCAATGGTGCGCCAAAGCTGTTTTCTCTTTCTACCAGCAGCGATTCCACCTGGCTGCTTCAGGGGAAGAGGTAAGACAGAGGGCTACCTCTCGTCAGCAGGCCTCGGCCTTCAGAACCTGAAAGAGTTTGAAGAGCAAGCCACCACATTCCACCCCACCCCCAACTCTTTAAGAAAAGAAGTAAAGCAACTCCAAAAGCAATTTTGTCTTGGCTTGAACAAATCCAGGAGCAGCAAAATAGCAGCGGGATAATAAAGGTGTTGGAGAAGCTAAACAGTACACTGCAGTTGCCTCTGAATAAAGCCACTGCAGGCGGAGAGCTTAACAAGATTTAATTGGATAGTGGGTGAAGATAAAAAGGAAACATGGACTGTGTGTGCCAAAGCTTTGGTTACTAAAGAAACAGTGTGAAGAACGTTGCCGGGCTCTCTACTGAGGGCAGCCTGAACACGTTAACTCTGCTCTGCAGAGGTTGTTTCCAGCACTTGGTGACAAAAAACTAGTCATACTGAGCTTTTACCCCTAAAACGTTAGCATCACTCATTAAAAGCCAAAGTATGTGTTCTGTTAAAGATTTGTGGACAGATCTTCATTTTTTTTCAATTCTAAAGAACAATGCAGAGGGGCTGAAATGGATCAGAGCTGGGTAAGCGTGTTAACACTTCACTGCATCAAGGTCCCAGGTGAAACAATTAGCCTCAATGGGGGAAAAAGACAGGCACTCATCCTTTGCCTGTCTTTGTTTTTTCAGGGGGCTAATTGACATGGAGCAAGGAAAAGTTAACTGTTTGTATCATTTTCCCAATTAAAACCAGCACCCCCTTTGAGTTACAATTAGTCTCAGTGAGGAAAAAAGACAGGGTGCAAACCTTCTGATTTTCCACTGAAAGCAATTCTACTACCTGTTCTTTGCTCTGTTATTTTTGCTACTGTACGTCATTTACTTATGATGGCTCAGTTGTTTTTATTGTTTTATTGATCTTTCAATCATTTTCCTTTGCGTTTTGGTGTGTGCATCACTCTGGAACATGTGAAAATCTGCTTATAAATGTTGTATATAAGTGCAATAAAGACAGAAGTGTCAGCTTAATTCCTTACTAAAGTACTGTATATATGTATGTGATGCATGCGAGCAAATGTGTGAATTCCACTGCTCTCATCGGTTTGAGTTATGTGTCCTTTTAGTTCTTGCATGAAATATCTGTCCCAAACAATTTGTTGCAGAAGTAAAAAGCAGTGACTAGTTTGTCCAGAATAAGGAATTCTTGGGCACATTAAAGACTGATGTTTTGGGGGTTAGGGTTGAAAGAGTCAAGTCCATTTTTCCAATAAATATTTTTTTCAAGAGTGGGGAACATTAGTGGTTGAGCGTGTTTTGCACGCAGAAGGTTCCTAAGTCCAGATGTTAGCACTTGCAGGGAAACGGGCCTCTGGTTGCAGGGCTGGAAACAATCTGTAGCTGAGAACCCCAAAGTCACTGCCAGTCAGAACAGACCTATAAAGTGCTGAGTGGACTGGGACCAGCATACCTGCGGGACTGCCTCTTGCCGTACATTCCTCGGAGAGCACTTTGATCTGCAGATAGACATCTGCTGGTGGTCCCTGGCCCCAGGCCTTGACCAGAGCCAGGGCCTTTTCAGTCCTGGCTCCCACCTGGTGGAACTCTGCTGACACATGGGCCTGCCAAGACCTATTTTTTCGGAAGGCCTGTAAGACAGAAATGTTCTGCCAGGCATATGGTTGAGGCGATTTCTCTCTATGCTGTTTGTTGAGCCTTCCCTCCAGTCTTCTGTTGGAATGCTGTCCACCCTTTCCCCTCCCTCCCCCTCTGTGTAGGTGAGGGGAGGGGCTGTTGTTTGGGAACTGAAATCTGTATTTTATGATTGTATGTTTCTAGCTGGATTTTAACTTGTATCTTATTTTTGATGTAACCTGCTCTGAGCCCACTTGCGTGGAGGGTGGGATAAAAATTGAATAAAATAATAAAAATAATAGTAATGCAGCTGACTTCTGGCAACACTATAGGGTTTTTAAGGAAAGAGATGAACAGAGGCAGTTTGCCTTTGCCTGTCTCTGTGAAGTAATGCTGGACTTCCTTGGTGGTCTCCCACCCAAGTACTAACCAGGGCTGACCCAGTTCAGTTTCCAAGAGCTGATGAGATCATGCTAGCCTGAACCAGGTTACTGGAGAGCTAGATAAACCCGTAGTCTGGCTCAGTACAAGGGAGTTCTAAAGGAGTAACCTGATGAAACCCAGTGGGCCTTCGGAAAAGCTCCTTAGCAGAAGTCACTAAGAAGTCTGAGTTTTGTTTTCTTTCTTCTAATGTACTAAATAGCACAAAAGCAGGGGCAACGTGAGGAGTGATCAAAAGAGGTATTCTCTCTCTCTCTCCCCCTGCCTCCCTCCCTCAGCCCCCCTCCCTTTCTGGTTGAGGAGATATCAAGAGGGAATGGAAAGCATAAAAGACAGCTGGGAGATGCAACGTTTTGAAAAGGTGATTTGGAAGCACCCAGTTTTTAAAAAGCGTTGGCTGAAAATGAAAGCAAAGATCAGCTGCCTCAAAGGTCTTTACAGCACAGCACAGCGCAACTGCAACCAAGTCCTTGGCCTTAAAGGCTTCGCTCCTACTTTTCATTATAAGAAAAAACTTGGTCTCGCAACAGAACAGAAGGGGGAAAATTGGTAACATCTACAGAGAATTGGTCTGTTGGCAATTCTAAAAGAGAAGGGAAGATCTGTTGTCTATAATGGGAACTTAGCTCTGACAGTTAGATCATTGGATAAGTCAAGTGACTGTAGTTTGCGCTACCATCATTCTATTCTATTTGTTGCCCTACCTCCATATTATTTTTCTGGATGGGCACGAACCAGAAAAATTGAACTGTGCGGTTCGTGGTTTGTCACATTTCACAAACCATGAACTTTCATGAACCTGCCCCGGTTCACGAAATGGTTCATTTTGGTTTGTGAAAATGCGACTTCTGGGCCAGCAAATCACCACTTCCAGGCCACCAGAAGGTCACTTCCGGGCCAGCAGAAGGCCACTTCTGGGTCACCACAAGGTCTGCAGGAAGTCCATCCTCTGTTGCCTAGGAAACTGATTGATCGGCATCAGTCTCTCTGCATTGATGAACCAAAAAATGAACCAAATGAACCAGTCTAAAGTTTGTGGTGGTTCGTCAGAAATGGGCTCTGACAAACTGCTGGTTCACGAACCACGAACCGACCTGGTTTGTGCTGAATTTTGGTTCGTATTTCAGTTCATGCTCATCTCTAGTTACTACCGTATACTGCAGACTTTGCAAGAACAGTTCTAGATTCCTTCCAATGACTTCTAGGAATTTTAGTGAGGTGAGAGGGTGAAGGATCTCTATGAGGTTTCCAAAGAGCCTTCACGTATTACAATTAATTGAAGGAAGCATAACTAACTGTTACAGTCTTCTAGAAAACTTCATTGTTTGGAGTATAAAAATGCCATCTAGAGGAAGAACATAAGTAAAAGAGTCATCTGAATTTTAATACATGAAAATTATACTGAAATGAGTGCAAAGTAAGCACTGGAAACTCAGCTGAACTCAGTACTTAGAGAGGAATGGTGAAATCAAAGGAGAAGAAAATGACTGAGCAAGGCAAGATGTGTTTGTTGCAATGAATGACTTTAAAGGTGATGGTATGTTTTTCAGTAACCTGCCAAGCAACATGTCATGGATACAGATTTGCAAGAGCAGCGAGATCCTATTCTAGATTGCATTGTTTAAAAACTGGCATGCAATTACAGCTGCTAAAATGCCATGGCCAGATTATGGGCCTCTTAATTAGACAGACGAGATGGCAATCAATTAGTAACAATAGCATCAAAACCAATTGAAAGATTGCTGTTCTCATTAGGGATTTCTAATTTGTTGTGTCTGTCCAGCCTGTCTAGGGTGGAGGCAGAAATCTATTAAGGAAAACAGTGTTTTATTATTTAAATCATTTTACCAGATTATCTTCTCTCCAAGTATCCACTGCGTATGGCATAAAGCAATTGCCCTTGGTATTAAGGCATTTATTCATTTATTGTGATAGGAGGAGTAAGAAATGCAGACACGTCTTCTAGAGTGTGTATACTTCTCTGTATGCCCCAGATTAAGTGCTTAGGTAAGAACTATATACTCTCCAATACCATTAAAATATACAGTTGAATATTTCAGGGTTTCAATGACTTACTTAATAATTTACTTACACAGAATCTCTTTACACGAGACACCAACATGCGTGTCTGTCAAGTACTGGGAGATGCAGTGTTAGCTGGGAAGCATAATTTTGAAAGACAGAGTAGACGGAGATTGCCCCGGAGGTGACGGATTCTCTCACAGCCCTCCGTCGTCTCTGGCATGCTAGACTGTCTCCCCTTCTGGGGTTTTTACCCTGCCATCCTTGCTGCTTAAAACTGTGAATTAACCAAGCCTCAGCAGGGAAAAGACTCCGGAAGGGGAAACGCCAGAGGCGGTGGAGGGCTGTGAGAGTATCTGTCCCCTCCAGAGTGATCTCCGTCAGCTCTGTAACAACAACTTTTGATTTTTATACCACCCTTCAGGACAACTTAATGCCCACTCAGAGCGGTTTACAAAGTATGTTATTATTATCCCCACAACAATCACCCTGTGAAGTGGGTGGGGTTGAGAGAGCTCTGAAAGAGCTGTGACTGACCCAAGGTCACCCAGCTGGCTACAAGTGGAGGAGAGAGGAATCAAACCCAGTTTTCCAGATTAGAGACCCATCACTCTTAACCACTACACAAAACTGTCATTTAAAACTACACTTCCTGGCTAACATTGTGTCTCCTGACGTGAAGAATACATATCAAAAGCAGGGCTTTTTTCCAGGAAAAGAGGTGGTGGAACTCAGTGAGTTGCCCTCAGAGAAAATGGTCATATGGCTGGTGGCCCCGTCCCCTGATTTCCAGACAGAGGGGAGTTGAGATTGCCCTCCGCGCTGCTTGGCAATCTAAACTCCCCTCCGTCTGGAGATCAGGGGGCGGGGCCACCAGCCATGTGACCATTTTCAAGAGGTTCCGGAACTCCGTTCCCCCGCATTACCCCTGAAAAAAAGCCCTGGTCAAAAGTATTGTGTAGAATCAGAGTGGTGTAGTGGCTAGAGTGTCAGACTAGGATCTGGGAGAACCTGGTTCGAATTTCCACTCTGCCATGGGAGCTCATTGGGTAATCTTGAGCCAGTCACTATCTCTCAGTCTAATTGACTGCGCAGGGTTGTTGTGGAGATAAGATGGAGGTGAGAATTATGTAAGCCACCTCAGTTTCCCCACTGGGGAGAAAGGTAGTTTATAAATGAAGTAAAATAAAATAAACAAGTACATACTTTTGAGGCATTAGGTAACAATAGCAGTAGATGTCTCTATGGCCAGTCCTAAACATTTTTCATTAACTGGACAATGTGTTTAAGGTTCAGAAATGTCCAGACAAACCATGATATACAATGTCTTTGCAACGTTTCAACCCACAAAACTATTTATTGTGCTGAGTTCAGCAAACACTGTTGGTAAATATCAGAAAGATGTTCAGTGTCGCCATTTGCCAACAACATTTAGGATTTTTAGAAGACTGTGGGAAATGTCTAAAAATATTAGCAGTTCTCCATAAGTGTCATGCCCAGTCAACTACCTTCTGTCAATTATCCTATTTTAGCATCAGTGGGAATTATTATAAAATCAGGTAATTTACTGGTAAAGGACAGTATTTATTTTAGCCTAAACACCCATATGATGCCTCAGGAAAGCAAAAGGTCTGTCACATATTTGGTCTCCAGACTGAAATGCCTTCAGTAAAAGACCAAGCTTTAGGCTATCGAAAGGCCGTTTCTCCCACTCTCTCCCTCACAGGTTTTCAGCTTTAAAATATTTGTGTTTTGTCTGTGTGATCGATCCAGGGCCTCTCCTCTCCCCTCCCTGCTGGTTCTCCAGACCATACAGGACTCCTAGGAGCCACCAAGACCTTTGGTCGTTAGTTTGAAGCACCCTTGCTTCCGGGTTCTTTTTTGAGTGTGTGTACCTCCTTAGCAAGCAACACTGGGCACAGGCTGGTAAAAGATATAAGGATTTATTATGAAGAGAACATAGGAGCATGTGCTAGGCAGAAACCGCTCATGAAAGCATTTAGGCAAGGCAAAAACAAATAACAGCTTGCTAATTCTATCTATGTCCTATCTAGCTAAAATTACTACTTCGCTGGCTAGCTGTCTAAACATTCTCTGAGTTGGTTCCAAGGCAGGTTGTTCTTACCAAAGCCCATCCATGCCAGCTCACTCTAGGCCTCCTGGAGCTGGCATGGAGCTAGAAAATCTTCTCTTCCATAGCTGGTTGCTGGCAGTGATTACAAGGCACCATGGCTGGTCATCATAACTGAACGCAGCCCCCATTGGGGCACTCATCAGGCCCGTTGTGGGCCCCTGTGGAGTGCAGGAATGCTCCCATGCCTCACATGGGCCCACAACGGGCCCAATCCGTGCCAAAACGGGCCTAATCCACGCCCGTTTTGGCACAGATCGGGTCTGTTTTGACGCAGATTGGGCCCATTTTGGACCCCTGCGGAGCGCAGGAGCGCTCCTGCGCTCCACAGGGCCCCTGATCCAGGCCAAAACAGGCCTGATCCTGGGGCTGCTGTGCGCGGGGGCACGCAGCACCGCAGGGGGGCACGCATGGAAGGTGCACGCCCCACCACTGACCAGGTAAGTGGGGGCGGGGTTGGGAGGGTGGGTCTGGCAGCCCGGGGGTCTGGCAGCCCTAAGCCTGAACCAAAGTTTTACTCTGAAAACTGT
Organism: Eublepharis macularius; assembly: GCF_028583425.1. Lineage (NCBI taxonomy): Eukaryota > Metazoa > Chordata > Lepidosauria > Squamata > Eublepharidae > Eublepharis > Eublepharis macularius. The sequence continues at coordinate 14,964,177 of NC_072802.1, forward strand.
GGAATAGGGCCTGCTCCTTACAATGTGTATATTTGTGTTTTTAATCTGTTTTAGGACTGAACATTCAACATCCTGCACTTTATTTTTTTAAAGACAGGCAGCCTAGTTGAAGCATCAGAGAAGAGGCAAGAAAATCAACTGAATCAACATTCAGTTTGCGATGTAGGGCCAAACTACAAGTGACGAATGACACTTGAATGGCAAGTGTATCCCTCCCTGTTCACTTGCCCTCC